>NW_006783590.1:1032056-1066190 GCF_000442215.2 Lipotes vexillifer
TCAGCAGGAGAATGCAATGAAGTTCCTCACAGCAGGGTCTCAGATACTAAGAAGTCCAGATACTGAGGGAGAAATCTGCCAACTTAGCTGAGACTAGAGATATTGAATAACCTGGGAAGATAGATGGAATGAAAATGATACTACTTTTGCAGATTTTTGTAGCTGGAGGACTAATGGAAGAAAGGTGCTTGCTGCTAAGAATTAAATTTGTAGCTCTCCTCTGTTCCCCATCTTTCTGAGGTCACCTAGCTTCCACGTGATCCCTCTGATGCCTACTCAGTTCAAAGTGTGTCCAGGCTACCATTTCACCTGTTGTCATAATCTGATTCTTCCCAGGAGCCCACCCTGAGAGCCTTAGCCACAAAAGAACCAATGGGATTCTTAGGCACATGTAGCATGGTGAAGAGCAGGGCCCGTACAAATGGGTCTCGTGGGCTCATTCTGTTGGTCTGCTCAGTGATTTAAGAATCAGGAGGCTTTCTTTATAAAGGTCTGCATTTCAGCAGCCCGTGAAAAGTCCGTACGATCTGCCAACAATCAGCTACTTCCCCTTATTGTCTTTCTCCCGGCCCACATCACCTTTGTCCAAGACGTGCCTGGTTCTGGAGACATTTAGGTTCCCTCTCCATCTTCTGTCACCTCCAGGAGAACACCCTGGCCTGAGTCAGCCTCCCTGATGAGGTATATTCCCCATTGGTGTTGGGTTTGGCCATGTGACTTTTTTGGAAATGGGAAGTTAGCAGCTATGGATGTAAGAAAAGCTTGAACTGTGCTTGTGCTGTGGAGCTCTCTGTGGCTGCCATTTCTGCCATCCTTGGTCAGCATGCCCTAGCTAACTTACAGATCAGTGCATGTGAATACATGATGGAGGTTTTAAGCTGCTGAGATTTGTGGATGTTTGTTACACAGCGGTAGCTGATAAATACTCTGGGTTCTAATACAAGACTTGTCTCTAACTTTCTGTGTGACTTTGTTCAAGTTATTTTACTTTCCTGGACATCAGTTTTCTCCCATCTCTAAAATGGGAAGAATTAGACACATTTTTCTTTTCAAAGTACCCATATTTTTGTGATCATTGATTCCCAAAACGAGGACCAAAGTTTTAGGAAATGAAAACTCTGTGAATCTTCATCTCCCTGACATTCTCTTTAAATTTGGTTGTTGGATATTGCCCTGAATATAAGTATATATAGGTTGACCATTTATTCCTCATTCAAGAAGGAATATGTTAAAGAGAAGGAGGAGAGGGTCCAAACATGTATTAAGCACCTGCTTTGCATTGGGTGCTTTACAAGTGACATTTGCTATAATCCTCAGGACAACCCTGAGGTAGGTAGATTATCCTCGTTTTATGAATGAGGGGCTTCCAGAGGTCACGGGACTCACCTGAGGCCACCCAGCTAGTGAGTTAGATGCCGGGACTTAGACCCAGGTTTGCCTATCTGCCATAACCTAAATAGTATCTATGTTTTATATTCCTGTATTTGTTCTGTTTTATTTTGTTACAGAAAGTGGTCTAGGTGCCTGTGGTCCAGAGAGTGGAATAGGTCTCTGAGGAAATCTGAAGGGACTCTGGGAGCTGTAGATTCAGAATATCCCATTATACGTGCTACAGCCTATGCTGCCAAACTGTTGGGTGCCATGATGAAGAGGGCTGTTTCCTGCCCCAACCTCCTCTGGCTCCTCCCATGAGCCTATGAGTATTTAACAGCCTTGGTCCACCCATATGTTGGGGTGTTAGCACGAGACACACATGATCTGGAAGCTCTGAAGGAGATTGACCCTACCCCTGCGGAACCCTGTGAGGATTCCAAGGAGGTAATGCACACCAAGGGCTTGGCACAGGGCTCAGTATGTAACAAAACCAATCTCCTTCTGTTTCCCGGTCAACCAAGGAGGTTCGTAGGCATTTATATTTTAAACACTTATATGAATATTTACGTATATTTATATTGCACAGTAGTTCCATGAGGTAGATATTATCTTCCTCCCTTTTTGCCCTAATAATCCATCTGAACCCCACAGACTTTTAAAAAAATTTTTTAAACATCTTTATTGGAGTATAAATGCTTTACAATGGTGTGTTAGTTTCTGCTTTATAGCAAAGTGAATCAGTTATACATATACATATGTTCCCATATCTCCTCCCTCTTGCGTCTCCCTCCCTCCCACCCTCCCTATCCCACCCCTCTAGGTGGTCACAAAGCACCGAGCTGATCTCCCTGTGCCATGCGGCTGCTTCCCACCAGCTATCTGTTTTATATTTGGTAGTGTATATATGGCCATGCCATTCTCTCACTTCGTCCCAGCTTACGCTTCCCCCTCCCCGTGTCCTCAAGTCCATTCTCTATGTCTGTGTCTCTATTCCTGTCCTGCCCATAGGTTCTTCAGAACCAATTTTTTTTTTATATTCCATATATATGTGTCATATGGCATTTGTTTTTCTCTTTCTGACTTACTTCACTCTGTATGACAGACTCTAGGTCCATCCACCTCACTGCAAAGAACTCAATTTCGTTTCTTTTTATGGCTGAGTAATATTCCATTGTATATATGTGCCACATCTTCTTTATCCATCCATCTGTCGATGGACACTTTGAACCTCATAGACTTTAGGTAAATAATTTGAACCCAGTTCTCTTTGGTTTCAAAGCCTTGGTTGATAGTCACTCCAATGAACGACTGGGTTCCTGCAGATACCCGCTTTTGGCTTCTCCTGAGCTACAAAAGCCAGGAACTATTAGGGCACCATAACTGATGCCTTTTTATGTATGTGCACATGCATGTATTTCTATCCACAAACACAAACAATGAGCCCTTGAGGGTATGCATGTGGATGGCATGTTCTTTATTCCCTAGGATCCATGCAGAAATGTCACCAGGACAACAAATCTTAACATATTTGCAAGGGACTAGGCCACAGCCTGATTGGAGGGGATTGTTTTTATCATTTTTTTTAATGGTTACATTAATACTGTATTTTATAGTTTGAACAGCTCTTTTTTGCCCATCATTTCACTTGGTTCTCACAATAGCTGATAAGCCGACAGGGCAGGCATCACTTTTACTTTTCAAGCAAAGAAACTAAGACCCAAAGAGGCAGAGTGACTTGGCCTAAGTTTGCACAGGATCTGCCTGGTCCAAAAGAGGCACAGCTACTTTGGGGAAGTATTTTGCTAATGAAATAAAAGCTCCCAGCCAGTCTGGAGTACTCCTCCAGAGCAGAAAGTGTCTTCAAGTCAGGGTTGGGAAGCAAGAATTTTTTGTTTGGTAAAAGGGTGCTTTCTTTTCCTTACGGACTTCACTCATCTCTCTCAAATTTCCCAAGGATTTCTCTCCATCTTCTCTTCCAAATACCTCATTTTAGTTAAATGACCAGCATGGTTCACTGGCTGGGTAGGAGGCTGGAGACGGAGGGTGCTGAGTCACAGTGATACTGATGATGATGGTGATAATGACAACGACCAACCTGTGACCCTGTAAAATCTGTAAGTCTCCTCCAGGGTTCAGTCTCTCATCAGGAAAACAAGGCCAGTGACAGAGACCACTCATCAGAGTGCCTTGAGATTACGCCACAGTGATTGGTGCAGAAGACAGGCACCGGCCATAGAGGTTTAGCCTGAGACAAATGAATAGAACAAGAAAGGAAACACCTTGCTCCCTGTGGCTGGAACCTCTTCATATAATAATAGCTCACATTTACTAAGTGCTTTATATGTTTTAATTTCCAATTTGAATTGTTCATTGCTTGTATCTAGGAAGACAATTGACTTTTGTATATTAACCTTGTACCTGCAACCTTGCTGTAATTGCTTATTAGTTCCAGGAGATTTTTGGTTGATTCTTTGAGATTTTCTATGTACACAATCATATCATCTCTCTCTCTCTCTATAATACATATAAGGGCAGTGCTTATATGTATTAACTTATTTAACCTTCATAAACGACGCTAAGAGGTTGGTTTTATTATTCTTCTTCTTTTATGACTGAGGTCATTGAAGTCTAGAAAAGTTTATAATTTGACCAAAGAAATGCAGCTAAAACGTGGCAAACCTGCAAGTTGAACCCAGCAGTCTCATCCCAGACTCACACTATTACCACGTGGCCTTGCTTTGTAAGATTCACGTTTGTTCCCATTTTAAAGGCATAAGGGGATAGAACATGGAAGTTTCATGGCCTCAGTACTTTACCCCTCCCTGGATCCATGCCTTTGCTCTGTAACTTTGCAGAGCCCTCCACCGCAGGCAAAAGTTACTTCTCCATCCTTTGATTCTGGGCTCGGTCATGAGACTTACCTTGGTCGACAGAAAAAGACAGAAGCAACGGTGTGCCAGTTCTGAGCCCAGGCCTTAAGAGAACTTGCAGGTCTCTGCTTGTTCTCTTGTGCCTCCGCCATTGTTAGGAGAAGGGCGTACCTGGGCTGGTCTGCTGTTCCTCGAGGTGAGGAAGATGACAGACACGTGGAGCTGAGCTCTCCCGCTTAGGCTGCTCCCGCCAAGGACAGTAAGAGTGGATTTACTGCTCCCCGCAATCCCAACCGGCCACAGATGGTTGAGTGACGCAGCTGAGATCAGCTAGCATGACTTAGATCAGCCAAACTCCAGGTGACTCCCCAGAGTAGCAACAGATAAATGTTGAGGTTTTGTGGTGGTTTATTACTCAGCAAACTAACTGATACCCATGGTGATTGTGGAAAGACCAGAGTTTCAGAGTTAAACATTCATTCAAGTCACACCTGTACCAGTTATTAGCTGAGAGATCCTGGGCATGTTCCTCAAACACTTTGAACTTGAATTTCCTCATCCTAGTGGGGATAAATATGCCTAGAGACGCGGTGTTAATGGGATTAGTGGAAGCATTTAGTATGGAGCCTGGCTCAGATGTATGCTTAATAAATATGAGTTTCTTCATTCTCCGAATTGCTGTTTCACTCTGGTAAGCATTTAGTGAGCGTCTGTGTTCACAGGCTCCGGGATGGGCTCTGCACGCAGTGGTTGAAGTTAACACCCACTATCAAGGAACTTGGTGGTAGTGGCGCAGAGAAGAAATGTGTCTGGAAAGTCTCAGCAAGAGGCACTAGGAGAGGATCTGGTCAGGCAGATGAGAAGACCAAAGCACAGCACCACCGTTCAGACCAAGGTCAGACTCAAGTTTATCTGGAAACTAGAACATGGGGTTGCATTCTGGGCAGAGACTTAGATGATTTGGTAGAAAAGATAGTCATGGGAACTGGAGTATCAATATCTATTGTCACGATAATGCTGTGTAACAATTACCCTAAAACTCTGTGGCTTGAACCAAGCATTCATTATTGCCCATGAATCTACTGGTCAGGTGGGTGCTTCCTCAGGCCTTGGTTAGGCTCATATAGTTTCTGCAGTCAGCTGTGGGCTTGGTAGGAGTCTGTGGATCTTACACAGGCTCTCTCTCTTAGTGGGCTTAGGGTGGATTTTCATTCTGTTGCAGGCTAGCTTGGACTCGGTCTCAGGCTACCCTTGAGGGTATGCATGTGGATGAGCCCTTGAGGGTATGCATGTGGCATGTTCTTATGGCATGGCAGAGATGTGGGAGAAAGAAGGAGGGAGGGAAGGAGAGAGAGACAGAGACAGAGAGAGATGAAAAACAAAGCCAGACTTAAACCTGGCACCTTGTCAGTTCTGCCACATTTTGATTGGCCAGAGCAGTTCACCAGGTCAGCCCAGATTTAAGGAGGTGAGGACCTAGATACCATCTTTAGATGTGTGTGTATATGCGGCGGTGGGAGGATTTCAAAATTCCACTGCAAGGGGCACTGGTATAGGGAGGACATTAATTTGGGCCATGGGTATAGTCAATCTACCATAGTTCCTAATTAGAATGGCCCCATTACTAGGTGTAGGGATCGAGGTCAGGACAGGAACAGCAGCCAGGGCCCAGGCTTACATATTTCTCCTGATCAGGTCTAGGATTGGGGTAGAGCTGGCATATTCAGATCCAAGTAGAGCAGGTACCACAATGAAATAAAGCATCAGCGATGATGTGTAGGCAGCCAGGGGACAGCTCTTGTGTGATGAGAATTTCTGCCCACAAAGCTTTGTGGTTGTCTATGGGATAACGTCAAAATCCCACCATCTCACCGTGCCAATTTACGTGCAACATAATCTTTGCAAGAGGCAGATCTTCTTTTAAGAATATGAAAGTAATACATGAGAATTAAGTAAAATTGGTATAATTCATAAAAATGGAAAAATAAAGTAAAACAAATCACCCAGTTTGATCAACCAAAGACAATCACTGCTAACTCCTAATATATTTCTCTAGCCACCTTTTCCCTCCTGTGTATATATGTGTTTTAATATATTACAAAAATAAATATATATTATATTTATTTATTTATTATTTTTTTTTTTATAAATTTATTTATTTATTTTTTGGCTGTGTTGGGTCTTCGTTTCTGTGCGAGGGCTTTCTCTAGTTGTGGCAAGTGGGGGCCACTCTTCATCGCGGTGCGCGGGCCTCTCACTGTCGGCGGCCTCTCTTGTTGCGGAGCACAGGCTCCAGACGCGCAGGCTCAGTAGTTGTGGCTCACGGGCCCAGTTGCTCCGTGGCATGTGGGATCTTCCCAGACCAGGGCTCGAACCTGTATCCCCTGCATTGGCAGGCAGATTCTCAACCACTGCGCCATCAGGGAAGCCCTTATATTTATTTTTAAAGTAAGCATTTTAAAAGCCACAGTCTGTAAGGAGACCTGCTTTTATGTTCTGTTTGTTTTTGTCAATTTATGGAACATAATATTGACTCCAGTAATTCAAACTGTCTCTATCTATCTATCTATCTATTGACCATCTACCTATCTAATCTGAATATCTAGAATTTTTTCCTCTTTTTTACTGAAGTATAGTTAATTTACAATGTTGTGTTGTGGGTTTTTTTTTGAAAGAAAAAGACAAAACTATTTATATGTAGGCAATATACTTGAAAAACCGAAAAGAATTAACAGTGAAAAACTATTACAAAAAATAAGAGAACTTAATAGGTAACAGGATATAAAATTGATAAACAGAATAAAAAATGTTCATATATACCTAAAAAAACCCAGAAGATAAGAAAGACCCCATTTACAATAAAAAGATGCTTAGGAATAAACAGGGAAATCTTTAAAATAGTCAAGGAGAAAAAAGCACACTTTAACAAATGAAAATAAAAACGATGTTTTTAGATTATTTCAGATTCATAAGGATGTCAGTTTTCCCAAGTTAATGCATAAATTTAATGGGATCCTAATAAATTCTTTTTCAGATTCATTTCCATTATAGGTAATTACAAGATATTGAGTATCGTTCCCTGGGTTATACAGTAGGTCCTTGTTGTTTACCTATTTTATATAGAGCAGTATGTATATGTTAATCCCAAACTCCTAATTTAGCTCCCTCCCCCCGCCCCCCACAAATATTTAGAACTTGAAAGGCTTTGCTTTCTTTCTTCCAAAGGTAAAAATAACAAAATGACTCAAATTGTAGAGTAGAAGATGCATAAAATTACTCATAACATTCACAGCATATAGACAAACACCGGAGAGTGGATTCCACTATGGTTTCTGGTTTGCCACACTGAGGAACTGGGGTGAGCTCTTGCCCGGGATGGGATGGGTGGGAACCCGGTGCTGTTCAGGTGTGGTTGGTGTCCTGTGTCTTCAGGCAGGCGCTGGTTCTCTCCTGGGAGTTCTGAGTTGCCCAGTACTGGAGCGTCTGGCTCAAGTTCTCAGACCTTCCAACTGATGTGAGATCATTCTGTGTTTGTGCTTGGGTACTTGCTCCCAGTTCTTCTTTGGTGCAGTTGTTAGAGGAGCACTTAGCAGAAGATCTACCCTCTTATCAAATGTTTAAGTATACGGTACAGTGTTGTTAGTGATGAGCACTGAGAACTGTTCATCTCGTATACCTGAGACTTTGTACCTTTTGGCTGGTTCCTCCCGGTTTCCTCCTCCCTCCCTATAACCCCAGCCTCTGGCAATCCAACCCCCATTCCACTCTCCGCTCCTATGAGTCTGACCCTTAGATACCTCATATATGTGGGATCGTGTAAGCATTGTCCTTCTGGGCCTGGTTTATTTCACTCAGTATATCGTTTTCCGGGTTCATACGCTTATCTCCAAAGGCATCAGTTGTACACATTAAATATGCACAGCTTTTTAAAAAAGAGTCGAATGTTCATCAGCCGATTTCCGTGGATGATGTGCTGCCTCTGTGAGTTCCCTGTCATCCTCAATGCTTTTGTGTTGCTACAGTTCTGTTTCTCTCTGCCTCTCAGTCTTTGCTTCTTTCCAGGTCTTAGGTGACCCGAGCCTGTATTTTCCGTGTGGGGGAAGGTAGGGGAGGGGGAGACAAGCTGCACCAGTGGAATCGGGCATTTAAAACGCCCAACCGAGAGCGACTTTCAGTTTGGGTTTCCATAGAGCACCGACCCATTCCTTTCACACGGCCCCAATGCTTCCTGTGTATCACCAGTAAACACCCCCCGCCCTCCCAAGATGCAGCAGTATAGCATATGGCACTCTTCCTAACCATTTTCAGCTTCTGTCACAAGATGGCCAAGGCAGAGAGGTTTTTTTCTTTTGCATAGTTACGATCATATTGCCCGTAACTCTTTTTTCCCCCAAGATATTGTATTTTATTGGATCAACTCAAATGAAAATTTTTAGCATAAACAATAGGATATCAAACATACTTGGAACATAAGAAGAACTGTGGCAATAGAAATGATAATATGCATGAATTGCCAAACAATAGCTCATTTAGTCTTGACAACAATAGGTAGATACTATTATCATTAGCATTTTATAAGGAGGAAGTGAAACCTTAAAGAGGTTGAATAATTTTCACACACTCACACATCTAATAATAATAACTGGTAGTATCAGGATTCAAATCCAAGACTGTCTGATATCCAACCTCTTGGTGACGATGCTGTGTTACTACTTAAATTCAGAACCTCAGATAATTGTGTGAAAAGATTTATTGGAAAGGAGTGGGGTAACAAGTACTTGGTTTGGACTGAGGATATTGCCCATTATTCTTGAAAGCTTATCTCACTTAATGTTATTTTAGCAATATTTCCCTGAGCTCTAACATATTCTAAGGAAACGCCCTTCAAGATGGTTACATACTATTCCATCACGTGGAAAAATTTAAAACATTTATTCTCTTAAAATTGAACGTTTCGGTTGTTCTTAACATTGCTAGTATATAGAGTGAACATCTACACATAAAGCTTTTTTTTTTCCCCCTTCCAAATTTAAGATCTCTTCCTTGGGCTAGATTTCCCAAAGCGGGATGATTTAGAATAATAAAGCCATGGTCATTTAAAAAAGACTTCTGAAACCGTTTTCTAAATTACTGTCCCAAAGCGTGCACCAATATAACCTCCCACCAGTGATGGATCAGAGAGCTCATTTACTGCCAAGAGGTAAGGTTTTTCAGGAGTTACTTTGAACAGTGGAAGAGAGCTGGCCCAGTGAGCTTCAAAGGTGTTTCAGATGAAAGGCACAGTTTGAAAGGGGATGTCAAGGAGACAGGGGACAATTGGCAGGCCTGGTGGCTGGACGAGGTTTAGCTGGGGGAGCAGAGTGCCAATAAGCACAGGGACAGAACTTGGGGACGTCACAGAGTCTCCAGGTTCTACTCCGCTGGGTCCTACGTGCTTCCTGGGAATTCCTTTTCAGCCGCCAAGACCCTGCTTCAGTGCCTCCTCCTCTGTGAAGCTCTCTTGGACTCCAAGGTAGAGGTAGGGGGATGACTCCTGCCGGTGTGCCCCATTAGACTCTGAAGGTTACCTGTATCCTGGTACTTACAACACAGGACCCCAGCACTGCCTGTGTTCCTAGAGCCCAGGAGCTTACCTAAGGCAGGGACCACCTTTTACTCACTTCTGCGTCCCTATCCCTTAGTGTGTTGCTCATGGTAGGGGTCGTTGGAGGTTGTGGGCAGGATGATGCCATCAAATGGGCCTCTGTCACCTTGACCTGCTCCATCTTAGCGGCTGTGCCTGTCGTGGTGCACACGTAGCTTTCCCAGGGCAGGGACTTTGCAATATGCACTTGAACTTTCCTGCTCACATCTTCCCTGGCTTCTGGTCTCCGAGTCCTGCCTCTGCCCACGCTCACCTGTGGGCTCAGAGCTACCTCAGACCCCAGGGCACCTCCTGATTGTTGATTAAGTTGCTCGTTTGACAAATACTTGCCGAGCACCATCGAGGTGCCAGGCATTGTTCTAGGCACTGGAGGAGCGGTCGTGAGCCAGACAAGCCCCATCCCTGCTTCTGTAGAGCTCTCCTTCTCGTCGGGGTGGGAGCATGATCAGTCCTGGCGGTTTGCAGGGCAGCAAAGGGGGTTGGGATGAGGTGGCATGGCGTGGTTATGAGACAGGCTGGGACCTGGGACCCTTTGCTGCAGGGCTTGCACCTGGACAAATGTTATCTCAAGCAACAAAATTCAAAGAAACTATGAGGGACTGAAAATAACTGTGTGCATGAGCAGTTGGGGCAAATTACGAAGAGCTGGAAGCAAAAGCAGGGCACTGCGCATGCCCCCTGCACACAACGTCACCAGAGGGGTGGGCGGACCACCTAAGCCACCCTTCCTGCTGGACCGCTGGACCTGTGTCCCTACTGTCACCCCAGGTAAGGATCCAGCTCATCCCCAGTGAGGGAGCTAGCAAGCGAGGGGACCTGTTGTTTGCGCTGGCTCCCCCCGCTGCAGCAGGGACCCCAGTAAAGCCTTGCCTGAATTACTTGTCTGGCCTCTGATCAGTTTCTGTTGATGAAGCAGGCCAAGAACCCTGGTCGGTAACAGTTGGGGAGGTCTTACACTTAAGCTGAGGTCTGAATGACGAGGAGGCACCAATCCTGGAAAAAGACTGGAGAGCAGAGAGGGAACAGCCCATGCAAAGGGTCACCAAGCAGTAAAGACAGAAAGAAGAGCAATGTAGATGAATCACAGGGCATGAGAAGAGAGAGTGTGGAAGACGAGGTTAGCAGAGCCCAGATGACTCGGGCGCCATGGGTTAGAGGAAGAAATTTGCATTGAATTCCAGTGGTGACAGAAAAAGCCAGAGGGAAATTTTAAGTAGGAGAGGGCGTGATTAGACCTACATTAAAAAAAAAAAAATCACTCTGCTTGTCGTGTGGAGAATGGGTAGCAGGAAGAAAGAGGGAGCTCCGGGGAGGCAGGTGAGGAAGGTCTTGCCCATGTCCTAGGCATGAGGTGCTGATGGTCTGGCCCAGGTGGCCGCCATGGAGGAGATGGAGAGAGGTACCTGGATTCCAGCCATGTCTTGGCAGTGGAATTCTGGGTGCAAGGGCAGCACAGGACTCTAGGATGGTTCTAAGGTATTCAGTCTGCATGTCCAGGTGAACTGTGCTGTCTTATAAAACACCGGGGGAGGAACTAAGATTTTTCTTTCTTTCTTTCTTTTTACCCCGGGAAAAGGGTAGGAACGAGCCAGGAATCAGGAATCCTCCCCTGTGTGTTAGACCCTCCAGGTCTGGGCTTCTGACTTTCTCTTTCCAGTCTGGTCCAGAGACCAGGGTCTTGTGTTTGAATCCTAGCCTAAGGAGATTTGAGGTATATGCTCCAGGTACATGCTCTGCTGGTATGCACCTGTCTTTTTTGACCCCATCACCATTCGTGCCCTATTCTGGCTGCCATCCTACCTAGACTTCTTCCTTTTCTCTATAGCTTGCTCTGTTCCTACACCCTGTATTGCCCCCTCCCAGCCTGCCCCTAGCTCCCAGTGTCTGGTCCATTCCAGAAAGCAGAGTCTGCAGGTGATGGCCATAGCAGACCAGGTCTCAAGATAGAAAGAGTCTTGGCTAACAGATGTAATACTCATGATATGCCAGGTACGTATCTTGGTTCAACTAGTCATCACAACAGTCCTATTCAGTTGCTACTATTATTATCCCCATGGAACTAGAGGTAAGTGAGGCCAAGAGTATTTATGTAACTTGCCTAAGATCACACAGATGCCAAGTAGGGGAGCTGGGATATGCACTCAAGGTAGATCTACTAAGCTCTGATACCGAATCATAATTGGGTATCAGTGTGTCTGGCTGGTATATCAGCCAACCCAACATGCTGAGGGGTCACTGGTGTTGAAACTGTGCTCAGCAGAGGCCGTTGCATTTTCTCTACCTTCTCAAATACCATTTCACCACGGATGATGGAAAACTAGAGAGGATCCAACAGAGAATCAGATTACTGATGAACAATCCCTGTTGAGGCATTTATTCATTGGACACGTTTTTGTTGAGTGTCAACCACGTGCCACCATGTGGGACAGTAACAAACCAGACAGCACGTTTCCCGCATGTATGGAATGTATGTTCTCCTTCCTATGATTCCACCTTCCATGGCACAGGCAAGTGCCCCCACTTTTCTGTCCCCCCTACCTCAATTCAGGTGCTGGGAACTCCTTGTTTATGACGTTATCCATTCCGTAACTATCCTTCTGGGCTGTGCATGGTCTGTTCTACTCTCTGCTCCCTTTATAGGGTTTTTTCTCTAGTTTATTCCCTTCTACCCGCAGTCACCAAACCCCCTCATTTCAGGCACCTCTTATCCTCTTCCCTGTGTGGGCAGCTACCAGCTATATATGATGATGAACGTATGATATCCTGAGTAGAGAAGCAGAGGAAAGTAGGTGGGACCTCTTTCTAAAACTGTGGATCAGTGGAGCCCAGCGAGTCTGTAACCCAGTGAGCAGGCTGCAATAATTGGATGAAGAAATCAGGATTGGAGGATTGGAATATCAAATAAAACTAAGATTATTGTGTAAAATGCCTGCTACAAGGTCCTGTAAACTTAAACTTGTTGGTTGAATATCGGTGTTGAGCTCCCTAGCAGCCAAAATAAAAAGAGAAATCACGATTGGTTTGTAAGATTTTCATGGTCCATAGGTTGAAAACAAAATAATTTGTCAGTGGAACTCTAAATTTTCCTTCTACACAGAACAGAAAGAATTGACTCCTTTGTGTACTCATCCAGAGGACCCTGTCTGGTGTAGTGGGAAGTATCTTTAACAAAAATTATTAAAATGCACTAAAATGTGCTTTGCTTTGTAAGTCATTTTGTATTCATGGAAAGTAGCCTTGGGAATGGCTGTCTCTTCAAGGTCAGGCTCCACTTTCCTTTTCGCCTGGGTCTCCTTTGGCACCTAGAGTGGTCTTCTGTGCATAGTAGGTTCTCTGTCAATGCAATTGCCTGATTTACCTTTAGTTGGGTGCCTACAGAATCCCACTGCCCTGTGTCTTGTACCCCATTGTATCTAAGAAACATCCTCTGACTTAAAAATTGCTGGTGGGAAATAACTGAGAGGAAGAATAATTACTGAGGAAAATAGAAACGGTGCTTTCCTAAATTTATGGGCATTCTTACAGAGATATCTTTTAGGAAGTAAGAATTACCATAAATCCCAAGGGTGAACCATAGCACTAGATGTAAAAACAAAGAAGCCAAGAGTCAGCAAAAACCTTCGGCAGTTTGTGCACTTTGTTTTCTGGAAGACAAAAGGAACTGCCATCAAGTTGGTTTTAAGGGTCAGCTAGCTGCCCCCTTTCTATCCCGCTTCTCCCAAACCCCATCCTGCCATTTGCAGAATGTGAGGCGGGATCTTCCTGAGGATGTTCCAGAATAGAAGTTGCTCCTTTCCAAGAGTGATTAACATCCCCATTAGTTACTTCTGACTGCTTGGCTGGAAAGGGGAAGATTTTTTTTTCAGAATTGCAGCACCAGAAGTGCACAAACAAGCCAGATCAGGTTGGCTGTTAGGGGAGGCACTTAGCTCCTGCTGCATACAGAGGGTATCCATTGGAGTAATGCCCCAGGGCCCTCTTTCTCTCTCACCTCCATTATTCTTCCTATCGGAGAGCAGAGACTCACCTGATTGGTTAGTTTGGAGAAGGAACTGGGCATCCCTGACTTGGCCCCTTCCTGATTTTCTCTTCGTTCTCCCCTCCTGCAGAAAGCAAGCCCTCTCTACTCCTCCATGCTGTAGGGTTTTTTCGGGGACAGGGGGTTCAGCACTGTTTGTGACTAGGGAGGCAAGTCTGCCCAGTTCTGGGGTGTGGCATCAGGAAGCCAGTTGTTGCCATTCCCTTAAGCCTTGTTGTCTAACAGCCATATCAGTGGTGGAAGTGACATTTCAAATCCTCCCTGCCTATCTCCTTGGCTTATTTCTCCTTTGGTCTTGTACCAGAGTAAGGAAGGGGTGTCCTGGATTTGGACCCCATCAACCCAAACATTGACCATAACAGAGTTCATAGGAGGACTGAGGATGGCTGGTGGGTCTCCTCAGAGTATAAGGAGGGGCCATCCACAAACTGCTGTTGATGAAAGCAGGTGATAGGTATTGGTGGAAGCCCAGGTCTCCAGGTGAGGGTTTAGAAGCAAGCAGGGCAGGAAAACCAGGTGGGGAACCTGTAAATGACGTGTATATTTGTCTGTTCAGCATTCATCCCCCCTTCTTCTGGTAACTGTGCCCAACTTCCATTGAGAAGCTACTTGTCATGTGGGGTTCCTCCTACCTTTCTCTAAGGGTGGGTATCAGGCCAATGAATTGCAATTTGGGGACATTTATGGAACTATTGGGAAGGAGAAACTGCATTGGGACTGGTAGGTTGGAAGGATGCAAGTCTGAGGTCACCGGTGGACATCTTGCCACCAAGGGGGAGATGAATACATCATATGTACATATATACAAATATGCAAACATCATATATACATATATAAACATACATATACACACATACATATACATCAAATACATCAATAAGAAACCAACACAGAGGAAAGCAGAGGCAAGAGGTAGATACTGCACCTGTATCCAGCTATGCCAGAAGCTAGCCACCTGGACTTCTTAATTGAAGATACATTCCCTCTTTACTTAAACCTGTTTAAATCAGTTTTTTCCCACTAAAACTAAAATAATAACAATAAATAAATCGAGCAAGGGTTATGATTTGTTTGGAAGGAAATGGAAGCCATGCATTTATTCTTTCTTTCAACTGCATAAATATTCAATGAGCAGTTGCAATGAGCCAGGTTCTGTGCTGGGTCCTGGCAATACAGAGATGAATAAAGCACCATCCTTGACCTTAGAAGCTCAGGTTAGCTGGAGAGAGACAGGTGAGCAAGTGACCATAATGTGATACAGTACATAAGCTAGGAGAGGCATGTGGAGAGTGCCATGCTAGCCCAGGGGAATGGAGGGAACCATTCCTGAGAGGGAACAGTGGATTGGCACTTAAGGATGAACAGGATTTAGAAAAGTAGAGGATGAAGTGGTATCCATGACAACATGGAGATGAGAGGTCAGGATGAGGCAGGAGGCTAGTATGTAATAACAATGAAGAGGATAAGTATTATGTCTAGTTAACATTTAATGAGTGCTTATTATACACAAGGCATTATTCCTAGTACATTAAATTTTTTTATTTTTTAGGCTGCACCGTGAGGTATGTGAGATCTTAATTCTCTGACCAGGGATCGAACCCGTGCCCCCTGTACTGGGAGAGTGAAGTCCCATCCACTGGACTGCCAGGGAAGTCCCATATTCCTAGTACTTTAAATACACAGTCTCATTTAATCCTCCTTATGATTCCATGAAGTAGGTATCTGTTTTATGGGTAGGAAAGTTAAGGAACTTGCTAGAAGCTAGTTCCCAGGGCTGCTGGGGTATAAGGTAAAATATATGGAGTGAGGGTAGATGAAATTCTTGTGACTTTGAGTAAGGCCCAGATTGCGAATGGTTTTGAATATAATGCAGAGGGTTTAATGAGAGAGCAGAAGGGCATTGCAATTTGCTGAGTGCCCACTGTATGCCAGGCAAATACCTGATCTCATCAAATCCTTATAATTCCCCTACTTAATGAACATTATAAGCCACAGTCCTACTAACAAAACTCAGATATATTTCCATTTCCCTTAAATCGTTCTACTAGTAAGTGGTAAAAGGAAAAAAAAACCCTTCCCCTTTACCTATTTTCTATCTAATGTATTCTTCCCCACTCTTTCTTTATGACAATTATTTTTTTATTGAAGTGTAGTTGAGTTACAATGTTGTGTTAGTTTTAGGGGTGTGTGTGTGTGTGTGTGTGTGTGTGTGTGTGTGTATTTATTTATTCTTTTTCAGTTTCTTTTCCATTATAGGCTATTACAAGATACTGAATATAGTTCCTTGTGCTATGCAGTAGGTCCTTGTTTTTTTAATCTGTTTTATATATAGTAGTGTGTATATGTTACTCTCACACTCCTAATTTATCCCTCCCCCCTTCCACTTTGTTAACCATAAGACTGTTTTTTTATGTCTGTGAGTCTGTTTCTGTTTTGTCAATAAGTTCATTGGTATCATTTTTTTTTTTAGATTCCACAAATAAGTGATATATGATATTTGCCGTTCTCTGTCTGACTTACTTCACTTAGTATGATAATCTCTAGGTCCGTCCATGTTGCTGCAAATGGCATTATTTCATTCTTTTTTATGGCTGAGTAATAGTCCATTGTATATATGTACCACATCTTCTTTACCCATTCATCCTGTCGATGCACACTTAGGTTGCTTCCATGTCTTGGCTATTGTAAATAGTGCTGCTGTGAACATTGGGGAGTATGTATCCCTTCTATTTAGAGCTTTTGTCTTTTTGGGATATATGCCCAGGAGTGAGATTGCTGGATCATATGGTAACTCTGTTTTTAGATTTTTAAGGAAGCTCTATACTGTTCTCCATAGTGGCTGCACCAATTTACATTCCCACCAACAATATAGGAAGTTCCCTTTTCTCCACGCACTCTCCAGCATTTATTATTTGTAGACTTTTTGATGATGGCCATTCTGACAGGTGTGAGGTGATACCTCATTGTAATTTTGATTTTTGATATTAGAGAAATGCATTTCTCTAATGATTAGCGATGTTGAGCATCTTTTCATGTGCCTTTGGCCATCTGTATGTATGACAATTATTTTTAATCCTTTTTTCGCTTCTGATCATCCAATGAGAACTGTCAGTCCTGATGTACATGGAAATACATACAAATGAAATTTTGCTTGTGGTTTATTTCACTGCATGGGAGTTTTATTTCCTTCATATGGACAGACTATAAAAACAATATTTAAAAATAATTATTTCTTATTTTTTTACTTGCAAAATATTAATGGCCACTTCCTTTAAAAAAGCAATCAATCCAGATTTTGCAAATTAATAAAAGATGTACATTTAAATTCTGCTGAAATGTAAATTTCAGCAAGAAACCTGCAGTTATTTGACTAAATAAGAAATTAAAATTTCGGAGCTGTCTTTGCATGACAACATCTTTTTTGCTATCTAATCAATTTCAGCATTGTTTTATTGGCATCAAGTCCCCCATACTGTGGCTCTCAAAGATAAGTAACAAATCACATTATCAGTCCCAGAGCTCGCTTTGCTAGACACGGTCAGATATATGTCAAGGAGCCCCAGAATTCCCTAAGACTCTTTGAGTTTAATTTGTTCTGTATAGTCCCCTTTGTCCTAGAGTTAATGAGGTCGGTTTTGGCAAGTTCTGTGCATTCTTCGTGTTGTCTATGTCAGCAAGGTGAGGATGTGACTCCAGTTCAATTGTAAGGCTGTCTACACAACAGTAAATATCAAAAGAATTCTGCCCCATTTCCAGGGGTCTACAGATTTCTGCTTGCAGAGCAACTGACAAGGTGTTGTCACTGTGGACAACAGTCTACAAAAGCATTTCTTCTGAACTGGAAAACTGGATAATTTTCCACTTCTCTTTCAGAACAGTGGAAATGGCTGAAAAGTTTGGGCCTTTTGAGCAGCAACCATAATGGTGAATTCTGGGTTTAAATTCTAGTTGTTGCCTTATCCGACTTGCTAAAAATGTCCAGCAAGAATTTATCCCTGTCAGATTATTCTGAGAAGGGGTCATATTTAGTCTGTTAGAAGTTCAGTCAGGTGCTTTAAGATTTGTTCTCTAAAAGCTGGTAAACCTCCCTAGAGAAGGGCTTCAGAGTCTGCTTCTGTTTCTTTTCCTGTTTTTTTTAAATCCCATACTCCCAATTTATCCCTCCCTTCTCTTCTCCTTTGGTAACCATGTTTATTTTCTATGTCTGTGAGTCTATTTCTGTTTTGTAAATAAGTTCATTTGCGTCTTGTTTTAGATTCCACATATAAGTGATATTGTATAATATTTGTCTTTCTCTGTCTGACTTACTTCACTTAGTATGATAATCTCTAGGTCCATATGTTGCTGCAAATGGCATTGTTTCATTCTTTTTTATGGCTGAGTAGTAGTCCATTATATATATATATATATATATATATATATATATGTATGTATGTATGTATATATACACCACATCTTCTTTATCCATTCATCTGTTGATGGATACTTAGGTTGCTTCCAAGTCTTGGCTGTTGTAAATACTGCTGCTTGAACATTGGGGTGAATGTATCTTTTTGAATTAGAGCTTTCTGGTCGCATCATATGCAAATATTTTCTCCCAGTCTGTAGGATGTCTCTGCTCCGTTTCTTGACAAAACATATTGGGAAGGTGGTTCAAGGCAAGGCCTGCAGGACCTTCTCTGAGGCTGACTGACTGGGTCTGACACTCAAGCACAGCAATGCAGCGATGTCACTTGCTGCTTCTTTTTCACTGTATCAGTTCCCCATTGCTGTGTGACAAACCTCCCCACAATTTGGTGGCTTCAACAACAGCCATTTGTTTGGCTCATGATTCTGTAGGTTGGCAGTTTGGGAGGGGCTTGCTGGTGGTTCTAATGGTCCGGACTGGGCTCTGTTCATGTCTCCCAGGCTCATTCATGCTTTGGCATTAATGCGAGGTGGGTTGGCAAGACCAGCTGTTTTGAGATGGCCAGCCTGAGGGATGTCTGAACCCTCTCTCTGCATGGTCTCTTATTCTTCAGCAGACTAGCCTGAGCTTGTTCACATGGTGCCTGGGTTCCAAGAAAAGCCAGAGAGCACGCCTGTGAGAACAAGCCCAAGTTTCTTTTCAAGTTTTTGTGTGTCACCTTTGCTCCTGTCCTACTGATCAAAGCCAAGTCGCATGGTCAGTGCAAATTCAAGTCGTGGACCAAAAAGCCAAGGGTCAGTGAGAGGAGCCGCCTTGTAAGGATGTAGATACAGGATGGAGGACAACTTATGGCCATCTTTCCAATTTACCACATTCACAGAGTACAAAACAAGCCCTTTTAGGGTTTAAGGGGGCCAATAAATTATACTCTTTCTCCCACAGCTGAGTTTACAGCGAGCTGAGAGAAGTAAATGGGATTCAAATGGGGCAGATCAAATACCAGCCTTTATTACTGGTGAAATTAGAATGAAGGCATGGCTCGCTTTGTAGTCTGTAGTTCAAAACTACAGCTTCTCCAAGCCTCTGGAATTAAAGTAACCGTCTGGAATAGAGATGTCCCTCTGCAGGAACTTAAAAAGTGTGTGTGTTTTGTGGAGGCGGGTGGCCAGACAGGAGGAAACTAAAGGAAGTGACTTGGTAGAGACACTTTATCCTCTACTCTGTAGAGAAAAGTGGACCAGTGGGTGCTAGACACTTCCTCTCCCATCAAGGAGATAAAGAAAAATGTGGAAGGAGGGGGCCAAAGTGACTATTTTATGAGCCTAGGTGGGAGTGCTGTGAAAGGGAGAAAAATGGTTCCCCTTAACCCAGATGTGTTTCCAGGCCATGGAGGTGTTCTTTTTGTGCCCTGAGAACCATCTTTTCCCTCTAAGTGAAATTTTGCTTGACAATGAAACTATTCATCATTTTGAAGATGTGCCTGGCCAGTGAAGTTTCCCAATGGGACTGGCAAAGGACTTCTTTGACAGAGTAAGTGAAAATAGATGAAAACCAAGAATTGGCTGCATTGAAAGACATCAGTAGTTACATCCTGTTGCGGGTTGAAGGGAAATAGCTGCCAATTCCATGACCTGCTTCTAAATACTGGAGGAAATGGAATGTTTTGGGAGTGGTGCCATTTGATAAAGGGGCTGCTTCTGTTTCTTCTCCAATTCTCTAAGACCCAAAGAAGCTAAACTGTGGTGTCACAATGAACTTGTCTGTGCAGCTAAGTTTTTCCCTCGGCAATGCCAGGAGCAAATGTTGGGGGGTGAGTTTTCATAGTCACAGCAGCCCTCAAAACTCAGGTTTGTAAACAATGTTAACTGCTTTATTTCTATATAAAAGAGAGTCTTAGCTTGCATGTCCCTAATTCCAGGAATAGTGGGGAACTTAATCTTGCAAAACCAAGTAGGCTCAGCCAAGTCTTGTTTAGAATTCAGTCTCTTTGGGATAAATATACAAAGAATTCTGATGCTTGCCTTCTCCTTTTTCTTTTTCTTTTCCTCAGAGGAGAGGCATCAGAAGAACATGGGCATCTGGTCCGTGGTCATCCTCTGACCTGTGATGAAATAACTAAGTTGGTCCTTGTCAACATGTGTTGACATTTGCTTCTGTGGTCCTATCTGGCCTCCTGTTGACAGGTCATGATTTTGTGACCTCCTTGTCCTGACCTCAAGCACTTTTGGGTCAGATACCCTCTCTCAGCACTTCTGCTCTCCCCTTGATGGCTTTGAAACTCTTGGGATCCTTCCTCCCATCGCGCTGGAGTACACAGGGTCCCACTCTATGAGGCCACTCTGGGCCCATCCAGAAAGATTCTTCCCTCCATCATTGCTAAATTACCACTCTCACACTTGTTGGAAACAGCTTCTCTGAAAGGCTTGCAGATTCTCCAGGGGACACTGGAAGGTAAAGCATAGGTCTGCTGTGCTCTGAGATCTCCCCAAATCATTTGGAGTTTCTATGAAACCTCCCTCCTTCCCATCTTTCAGCCACTAGAAAGGCAGGAAGTACCTCTGAGATTTACCTCCAAATATATCTAATTCTCTCACTCCCCCTCCCAAATTTCTGGTAGATTATCTCCTCCTCTTAGCCCAGTCTTCTTTATCTTTTATTTAATGCCTCTACTTTGCTTTGTTCAGGGCTCAGCTCTTGATTTTTTTTCCTCTCAAGGCTTTTAAGATGGCTGGGACTATTATGGCTGTAAAGCAGGCATTCTGAAAACCAACTGAGCTTTTGTTTTAGGTTGTATGTCCCTTCCCCACTGAGGCGGGGGTAGAGAAAGCTTTCACTGCTGGTTGACATGGTAGAGTGTGGAGGGTAAAATTGAGAAATACGGGGGAAACTTTCTCAGTTAATGTCACAGAATATTATCCTCCTAGAGCACCGTCTTCATCTTCCAAATAAGGTTTCTGTGTTGGGAAAATCCAGATTTTTTTTAACAGTGCAGATTTTTCCAAGTTCAACGTGATTTTCAAAAAAAAGATCCACCTAGAGGCAGTGGTAAGTCTACATAGGTACTCTTGGGAAAGAAAAATGCTGGCAGTGCCGGGGCTGGGAGGCAGGTCACCAAAGAGGACAGAAGAGCTGGTGTGGACACAGGTGTGGAGATGGTGCCTCCACTTACGGGTTGAAGAGAGCAGAAGGCTGTTCTCGGCTGTACAGACACCTTGAGCACCCATGTTAGCTCCACTGGTAGTTCCACAATGTATCACCCATCAGGAAGTTTTTCTCTCACCAATGATGGAACATAAAGCTTCTCCCCTCCAAAGAATAAGGAGAATGGTGGCAGCGGGGAGGTCCCATAGCTCAGCGCCACAGTGCTCTAAGGTCTGTGAAGATAGATGCGCATCTTGATTTACCCTCTTCCAGCTGCGTGACCTTGGGCAAGTTACTTAATCTCTCTAGTCCTCAGTTTTCAGATCTGAAAAATGTGAAGAATGATAATGCACGGGTTTGTTAAGATAATGAAGTGAACTATGGTATGCAAAGTCCTTGGCAGAATGCCTGGTACATAATAAGTGCTTGATAAAGGTTAACCATTATTCTTGTATCATTTTTAATTTTCATTGTTGTTGCTGTTGTTCTTCAGGAGGATGCTGTAGATTTTTTTGCTTTGGGTCTGTTTTGGTTTTTTTGCCAGTGACTCAACACTGTTCAATGTTAGACTAAGGATGGATAAGGATCAGGTGCCACTTCAGTCAGGTTGGCTGTGAGTGTTTCTTGGTAAGGTAACAGTCACACAAAAGGGCAGCTACATTGGAACCACACCACAGAAGTATGAGCAAAGAATATGTGAGCTGTGATGACATGTTCAAGTTCAAGCTAAGCTAAGACTGATGTAGACCAGCCATGTTAGAATCATAATGGCAGTTTTCTTCTTTCCTATCATTGAGGTCCTATTCTAGATACCATAAAATGGTGACCACAATGATAGCACTTGTTAGAAGTGGAATGGTACGTTAATAATATTATTTGACATGAAAATGCCTTTCCAGATAGGTAATTTACAATGTAGTATAGGAAAAAATTTATGCCGTGTTTTCAGATAACTTGGAACCATCCATGTAATCCCAGGGGTCTATAGGTTGCCTATTAAGAATTTCTTTCATTGTGTAAAAAAGGAAAATCAAAATGGAGTTGGTATTGCTAAGAGAGCTCTCTGAAATAGAGCCGGGGGGCCATTGAGGACGTGTGACTTATGCACATCTCAGCCCGGACGCAATCTGAACTTCAACCACTTCTTTCTTAATGTAGGCATCCAGAACATCTGCCCAATGTTCCAGAGACTCAAGATACTTATGGCACCCTTACCCTAAAATAACTCGTGACAGCCTGTCCCTTAAGGACCGATATTTCCTTTCTTGCACAAAGGTCAATCATAATTCTTGAACAACCTTGTGGTTTTACCTTTATAAGCCCCTAACTCTTTCTGTTCTTGGAACTCTTTCAGTCTTACCCAAATCTGTGTCTCCTGAATTGCAGTTCTTAAGACTCCCCAGTAAAGCTCTTTGTTCTTTGCAGCCTTGATACTGGTGATTGATCGACAGCTGGTCTCTTTTTTTTTTTTTTAACATCTTCATTGTAGTATAATAGCTTTACAATGGTGTGTTAGTTTCTGCTTTATAACAAAGCAGTTATACATATACATATGTCCCCATATCTCTTCCCTCTTGCATCTCCCTCCCTCCCACCCTCCCTATCCCACCACTCTTAGGTGGTCACAGAGCACCGAGCTGATCTCCCTGTACTATGCGGCTGCTTCCCACTAGCTATCTATTTTACGTTTGGTAGTGTATATATGTCCATGACACTCTCTCACTTTGTCCTAGCTTACCTTTCCCCCTCCCTGTATCCTCAAGTCCATTCTCTAGTAGGTCTGCATCTTTATTTCCATCTTGCTCCTAGGTTCTTCTGACCATTTATTTTTCATTTTTTTTTAAGATTGCATATATATGTGTTAGCATATGGTATTTGTTTTTCTCTTTCTGACTTACTTCACTCTGTATGACAGTCTCTAGGCCCATCCACCTCACTAGAAATAACTCCATTTCGCACCTTTTTGTGGCTGAGTAATATTCCATTGTAAATATGTGCCACATCTTATTTATCCATTCATCTGTTGATGGACACTTAGGTTGCTTCCATGTCCTGCCTATTGTAAATAGAGCTGCAAGGAGCATTTTGGTACATGACTCTTTTTGAATTATGGTTTTCTCAGGGTATATGCCCAGTAGTGGGATTCCTGGGTCATATGGTAGTTCTATTTTTAGTTTTTTAAGGAACCTCCATACTGTTCTCCATAGTGGCTGTATCAGTTTACATTCCCACCAACAGTGCAAGAGGATTCCCTTTTCTCCACACCCTCTCCAGCATTAATTGTTTGTAGATTTTTTGATGATGGCCATTCTGACCGGTGTGAGATGATATCTCACTGTAGTTTTGGTTTGCATTTCTCTAGTGATTAATGATGTTGAGCATTCTTTCATGTGTTTGTTGGCAATCTGTGTATCTTCTTTGGAGAAATGTCTATTTAGGTCTTCTGCCCATTTTTGGATTGGGTTGTTTGTTTTTTTGATACTGAGCTGCATGAGTTGCAGGATACAAAATTAATGCACAGAAGTCTCTTGCATTCCTATACACTAACGATGAAAAATCTGAAAGTGAAATTAAGAAAACACTCCCAATTACCACTGCAACAAAAAGAATAAAATATCTAGGAATAAACCTACCTAAGGAGACAAAAGACCTGTATGCAGAAAATTATAAGACACTGATGAAAAAAATTAAAGATGATACAAATAGATGGAGAGATATACCATGTTCTTGGATTGGAAGAATCAACATTGTGAAAATGACTCTACTACCCAAAGCAATCTACAGATTCAATGCAATCCCTATCAAACTACCACTGGCATTTTTCACAGAACTAGAACAAAATATTCCACAATTTGTATGGAAACACAGAAGACCCCAAATAGCCAAAGTAATGTTGAGAAAGAAAATCAGAGCTGGAGGAATCAGGCTCCCTGACTTCAGACTATACTACAAAGCTACAGTAATCAAGACAGTATGGTACTGGCACAACAACAGAAATATAGATCAATGGAACAGGATAGAAAGCCCAGAGATAAACTCACGCACATATGGTCACCTTATCTTTGATAAAGGAGGAAAGAATATACAGTGGAGAAAAGACACCATCTTCAATAAGTGGTGCTGGGAAAACTGTACAGCTACATGTAAAAGAATGCAATTAGAACAGTCCCTAACACCATACACAAAAATAAGCTCAAAATGGATTAAAGACCTAAATGTAAGGCCAGACACCATCCGACTCTTAGAGGAAAACATAGGCAGAACACTCTATGACATAAATCACAGCAAAATCCTTTTTGACCCCCCTCCTAGAGAAATGGAAATAAAAACAAAAATAAACAAATGGGACCTAATGAAACTTCAAAGCTTTTGCACAGCAAAGGAAACCATAAACAAGACCAAAAGACAAAATAAAAACAAAAATAAACAAATGGGACCTAATGAAACTTAAAAGCTTTTGCACAGCAATGGAAACCATAAACAAGACAAAAAGACAACCCTCAGAATGGGAGAAAATATTTGCGAATGAAGCAACTGACAAAGGATTAATCTCTAAAACAGACAGCTGGTCTCTTTAAGTGCCAACAGTCTGAGCCATCTGTCTATCACCTAGATCACCCAGCCCAGGGATGTACACATAGTAGGTGTATAACAGATGTATAATAGGTGTATAGGAAGCACTTATTTAACTGAACTGCAAAGTCTTCAAGACTCAATGATTTCCAGTTGTAATGGTGAACAAGAAGCACTGGAGCCCATGCTTCAAGTGTTTCCCTCTCGGATCCGATGAGACGGGTAACTGTCTTGGACATACCAAACTGAAGGTTTATTACTGAAGTATCAGTCTGTACAGAGCTCTGCCAGAGGGATGAGATGAGCAAGCTCAGGAAATGAAGCCAAAGATGGGAAAATGGGAAGGTGGCCAGCTGGTACATCAAGATAGAGGAGCGAGGCTAAAGTCAGGGGTTTGGAGAAAGGGAGAGAGTCGGGGTGAAAGGTGAGGGAAACAGAACAATTCAGGCTGGAGTTGAGAACCTTCATCATGTTCTGGGAAATGTATCACCTGCCTCTGAATGAAGCCCACTGGGAGGAATAGGTGTGATGGAAGGAAAATGGAGCTATTCACTTCCCTCTTGATAAACAGATAATTTTAGACAGTCTGGTGGTAATAAAAGACTTCCACGGGTGAGATGCAGCTCCTTCAACTAAAAAGACATTCCTGCCGACTCAGAGCAGCTACTTAGGATCTCAGTGGGCAGATTTTGTTGTAAAAGCTCCAGAGAAAGCCAGGGACTGTTCCCCAGGTCAGTGCTTGGACGAGCAGAAACAAAGGGTCCATCTGTAGGATCCGCTGCACTGTGCAATTAGGGCCTGCTGAGAAATGGCAGGTGAGGTCAGAAGAACACATGTAGCTAAGAAAATGCACCCTGACATGGAATTTTTATTACAAACAAATATAATACATGTCAGGGATGCGTCTGGGGAGGGGAAAGATCATTGTGAGGTCCAAATTCATAGGCAGAAGCCTTTGCCTGGGGGTGCCCTCCTCACCCTGTTTGGGAGCAGCTCCCAGGAAGCAGGGATGAGTCGTTCCCTTCAGCCTCCCCTTCCACCACCCTGACTGCCCTCTGTTCATCCCCTGGAGTCTAAATCAAGTCCCAGCTCCATGCTCAGCAGAGTTGCCCACTAGTTTGACTTAATTCTGTGATTCACCTTCTAGTGAAGGGAATTTCTTTGATAAGCCCATCAAGACTAAAAACTTAAACCTCCAAAATTTTCTTAGTAAAAAGCTTAAGATTTCTCCCAAACTTGCCTGACAGATGCAAACTGCTCCCAGCAACCAGGGTAGATGGCCTTGAGCCCACTGTTGCTGTGAGACCCCCAAGCCTCAGAGCATGGCAGGGCCATGGATGTTAGAAGTTCCAGCAGAGACATTTTCCAAATACAGTCTGAGGCATTCTCCACTGGTGTTGCCCACCAAGCGCCCATCTCTGTGGCTGCTTAGGAGTCAGGTGGGCCGAATTGGAAAGGTCTGCCTCTGCTCCTTGCCAGCTGTGTGACATCAGGCAACTTACCTCCTCTCTGTGACCTGGCTTCTCATCTGTAAAATAGAGATTATAATACGCACATCCAAGAGGGATGGGGGTTCCAAATGGGATGATGCATGCAAAGCACTTAAAAGGAGTGCCTTGTTCAGGGTAGCACGCATACATGTGTTTGTGATTGTTTTCATAGATATTTAAATTGCCACCTACTTGCCTTTCTCCTGTCATTTGCTTCTGAGCTGGGTCTCTGATGGAGAAAGACTTGGCCGAGATCCCCTAAAATCCATTACCACCCGAATATGACAGAGGACCGTTGAGCCAATGGCTGCCATTGCTTTCTCGCTGGGTGTTGGTCTCAGATTACTGGGGTGATCTGCGCAGGATCAGGTGTGAGTGGTGAGGCCCTGAACCTGCTTTTGTTAGGGGGCAGAGCAGACTATTCTCGGGGCTTAGATTTGCCTCTTTCCCCTGGACTCCTAGTTTTTCTAGTTTGTCCTCCAAGGATGGGAGGTGCTGGTCATGTTTCTCCTTAGTTCCTCTCTCCTTGAGAGAGTAGTTCCAAGAGGGTAAAACAATCCCCAAAGCCACAACACGTAGAATATTCCGGCAAAAGAGGAGCTTTCAGGCTCTCTTGAATCCCCTCCCAGAGCTCCATTCTCCAGCGCTGGGTCCAATCCTGTCCTTCCTCCTGGTCTCATATCTGACCAATACACTGAGTGTACCTGTAGGCAGAGGTCCCTCACCCTGGCTGCACTTGGAAATCACTTTGGGAGCCTTAAGAGGATACTATGTGAGCCTCACCCTGGATCAATCAAGTAGGAGGCTCTGGGAGTTGGCTAGGGGAACCTGTATTTCAAAGATCTTTCTAGATGGCTCCAGTCTGCAGCCACAGTCAAGAGGCTCAGGGTTGGAGAGTGTGCAGACTCTGAATCCATTCTCTGCTCCCTGACTGCAGCTTATTTCCAGCTTGGGCCTGTGGTCTGCCTGCCTGGCACACCTCTGTGCTCTGTCTTGACTGTGCAGGTTTCAGGAGACCCCGCAGGGGCTCTTGCCATGGTTTAGCTCTAAGGCTCTAGACATAGAGGGACTAAATCTGGCTGTCACTGATCTCAGTTTCAAAATCTCTGCAACATTTGCATGCTTGGCTATTGTTTAAGGTCTACACATAAAAGAACAATTGTGCTCCATGTCTCTTCCTCCCCGCTGCTTGCATTCTGATCCTATTTGTTTTTTCTTGGTTTAATAAATAAAATCTCAGTGTTGGAGAGGGGATGACAAGTAGCTTATCCCCCTTTGGTGATAACGATAACCTGCCATTTATTCAGCACTAACTGCACATCAGGCATCATTTCAGGTGCTTTGATTCCGTTAACTAATTTATTTCTCCTAATAACCCTATGAGGTTGGGCCTTTTGTTATTCTCATTTTAGAGCTGAAAAAATGGAGGTCACTCAGTGGGTATGTGGTTGAGGCTGGAGCCCTGTCTTTTTCTGTGGACCTTGAGCCAGTGTTCTTCATCATTGCTGTGAACTTCCTGAATAGACGGGAGACATCTCTTGTTCTTGAACTGTGGTCTTACTGCCCTAGGAGGCTGCAGGGTTTTCCTCGGTGCCCATGGCATGCGCATTCCTCATGAAGCAGTCCTCAGGTCTCCTTATCCATCTGCTGAAGTGGGATAGAATCCTGAGATGGATGGAGCAGTAAGAACAGAGCCCCTCCTTGGCTCTACCCTCATCAGAAGAGGTGAGTACCCTCGCTCTGGCTGGGACCCTGCACAGGCCAGCTGCAAGGCTTGAGAAGGACTTCTCAGGCTTGAACTCCACATGGAAACCTGTCTCTTCCACTGGGATGATTTTTCCCCAGGAAGGGTCAGCATTTGAGCAATTTGGATATTTCCCTGAGAAGCAGGAAGACAGTCCACTTCTGGCAGTCCCATTTCTCCAGGCATGACCTGGACCCAGTGCCTCCGCCCTAAAGGAGCTGTTTAATCTGAGATCAGCTCCCGCCACATCCAGAGCTGGGTGACATTAAGGTTCAAACTCATTCAGCACCAGGGCATGTTATTTTTTCCATCCTTCACCAGGGCCCTAATATGAATTACTTTTTGGGAAAAAAACCATTTGCAGACCTGGCCTTTCAAATGCCAGTGTGTTTGCTTATCAGATTGACTGGAAGGGGGCATGCTAGCTTTTTAGCATAAGTTTTCCTAGGGAAAAATGAGCTGCATGACTACTGGAAGATTAAAAAAGAATTAAGAAAATAGGCAAAAAGCCATGAACTAATCAGTAAATCCAGAAACTTCCACAGAGTTTTTGTGGATTCTTCTACTTAACCAGACCTTGTCCACTGAAGTGCATTTGCTGATAATTGTGAAAGACAGCTATAAGTTTTGCCTGCCTGGTTAACATTATGTCTTCTGGTTACAGCACCCAGATTTTATTGTGGGAAATGTTCTGTTGTCTCTTGAATGCAGTCTTGGTAGGGCTGTCAGTCAATATGCCCCAACCCCAGGCAAGGGGTGGGCATGAGACAAGACTCAAGCTCAGCCAATCAAATACTCTCTCTCCCTGGAATTTGAATCTTAATACAAAAACAACACGGTGGCATCCATTCATTCCAACAATTGCCGAAAGAGAACATCCATCTGTTCCTGACTCTCAGATCCCCAGAGTTGTCCTAGTTTCCATTCTTTCTAAGACCCCTTTCTCCAGCTTTTCATCTGACTCTGGGAGTTATCCATACTGTGACAATAATTCGTTTTTGTGGAAGTGAGAGTTGCTGTTTGTTGCTCACAACCAGAGGCCCAGTGGCCACTGTGATCCTCACCATGGAAACGTTGTCGGTGACACCATCTGTAGGAAGTGGCTGTGTATTGTACAGTGGGGTCAAAGTTACTGGATATGCCCTTGTCTGTTTTTAACTGAAACTGTTCTTGCCTCATGCCTTGGTCTGAAGGCAGCTAGCCTAGGATAGAGATGGCTACTCTAGGATAGAGTGGAACAGGTATAGCTCATCCTCCAGCCCCACAGGAGATTACCCAGTGGGCTCAGCCAAGCAGGTACAATTGTAATTAGGTAAGTCAGTCTGACTGGCTTCTTCTGAATTTGGAAGAGGGAATATGTAAAAGAGTGACCCTGTGATAACAGGAGGACACAGCAGTGGGCACACAGGGAGAAGCAGAGCTCTGACACTGTCTTTCTCATTTGCTCTTTTGATCTTCTGGGACAAGGCCTAAAGTGAGGACACACCCTCTGCTTAATCCCTGCTTCTCTTGCAGATCTCATCTTAGATGTCACCTCTTCAGAGAAGTCTTCCCTGACTGTCCCCTCAAACGTTGTCATTCCTAACCACCTTATATGATGCTTGTTCTCTGCAAACACTGCCCATGTTTTCTTGTTTATGTATTTGTTAGTTAAGCTTCCATCCTGGCTGCTCCCCCCAAACCACCTCTAGAATGTAAGCTCCTTGAAAGCAAATATCTCATCTGTTTTGTTTGTCTCTGTGTATCTTGGATCTAGAACAGTGCTTGTCTCATAACAGGTACTAAACAAGTATTTTTAAAAGCAAAGTATCCGCCTTTTACTTAAGTTGTCTGTTGTAAGATGAATAGTGTCTCCCCAAAAAGTTTGTTCAAGTCATAATCCCTGGTACTCGTGTATGTGACTTTCTTTGGAAATAGAATCTTTGCAGATGTAATTAATAAAGATGAGCAAATACTGAAGTAAGGTGAGCCTTAATCCAATGAATGGTGTCCTTATAGGAAGAGGGAAGTTTGGACACACACAGAGGGAGAACATGATGTGGAGACTGGGGCAGTGGTTGGAATGATGTGCCTACAAGCTAAGGACCACCAGAGATGACTGGAAATCGCTGGAAGCTGGGAGAAAAGCATGGAACAGACCCTCCCTCAGAGCCTCCAGGAGGAATCAACCCTGCTGACACCTTGATTTCAAAGTTCTACCCTCCAGAACTGTAAGAGAATAAATTTCTATTTTTTTAAGCTACTCAGTTGTAGTACTTTGTTATGACAGCTCTGGAAAACTAATACAGTATCCTGTATTAATACTAAGACAGTATTTTTTTCTTAGCATTGTAAAGAATTTGTAAGCTATCTTCTCCTTTTCCTAAGTTGGGAACAATTCCATATCATTCAAAGCTTGGTAAAATACCACTTCATTCATTCATCATTCATTAAAACATTAGTTGATTGTTTACTACAAGCCAACCAATGAGATATAAAGGTAAATAGGGCTTTTTTGGTAAAATGACTCCCAGCCAATTAGCTGTATTCTCCTCGGTGCTCACATAGCACTTTGCAAAGCCCTTTAGTGTAGCCCTTATCACATCACATTTTGGTGAGTTTTTTTTAACTTCTTGATCACACAGGCCCTACACTTTTTCATGCCTAGTATACCATGCCTAGTACAAAGAAAATATTCAATAAATCCAATGAGTGAATGAGAAAATGGTGGATTAAAGATTATAGTCATAAGACAAACAGGTGAATATTACTATGATACCAAAAATATTGTTGGAAACACTCTACTTATCTTTCTCCTGTGTCTGTCCTAGGGTGAGGGAGCCAGCACGGTGAGCAGGGAATGGAAATGAGGCAGTTCTAGTACTGGCTTTGCTCCTGGAGGGGATCTGCTCATTGTGGCTTGAACATGGATGGCCAGAGTAAATGGGCAAAATTGAAGGACAGAGAGCGAGAGAAGAAGAGAGAGAGATTGATTCCAGCTCAACTTCCCAGCAGTCAGAGGTAAACAAAGGTAAACTGAGCTGGCTTGGGATGTGATGAGTTCTGTCGTGCGTTAGGTGTTCAAGCAGATGCCAAGGTAAATGATGCTTGACAGGAATCCTGTAGACTGAGGATACTCATGGAGTGGGTCATGATTAGATTAGATGGTTCTTTAATTTCCGTTCCAACTTAGGCAAATTGTTAAGTCACCTGGGTGACTTGGGCCAAGCCACCCCCTCTCTGGGCCCCAGATTCTCATCATCTGAGGGAATTGACTCTAAAAGTCCCCCAGAGTGGGAGTTCTGCAAGTCTAATGGAACTAAATATGTCAGAAGTATAGACAGCTGGACAATTATGGTGGGAAGCAGTGGGCTTCCCACTGCAGTGGGATGCATTGGAAGTGTGATGCACAGGAAGCAAATCTTGTTGTTTCAGGAGAATGTGAGCGAAATTTCTCTGCCATCTGTAAACAGACATTCATGTAGGGTCTTTTGTCCTTGAAGTAAGGATTTCTAAAAGACAGGGGGGTTCAGTGGCATAGGCAGGATTTGGATGTCTGACTGTGAACCCATGACCTGGGCTATCCGTCAAACTGGAGTTCAACGACCAGGCCATGGAGTCGTCTAACAGTTTGCTGTCCTAGGTTCTTTCATAATGATCTCTTGGCAGTAGACATGTGATTGCCTCGTGTTGCTTTCTCACTTATGTAACTCATTTTGTAAAATCTGCTTTTCCTAACAATTAATTTTCAAAGAAAATTAAGTTTGCAGTAAGGAATTAGCAAAATTCGTTAATTGCAAGGAAACCACGGGGTACAAGGTAATGGACAAAGGAGTACCAAAGAGAATCACCCCAAAACAGATACGCCCAAGAGGGCCCAGTCATGGAGGAGGGTGGTGGGATGGGAGAGTAGGGACATAAAAAATGGAGAAGAGATTCTCTTTAACTTATATAGAGATTTATTGAGATGGACTTTTAATGAGATTAAGGTAAGTGACTACACTAAACTATGGGCTTCCCAGGTTAAGATACTGTTATCTCTATTTTGCCAGTTAGGAAAACGAAACTAAGTGAAGAGTTAAGCTCAGGGTTGTGTTATCATCCTGAATCTTTCAGCCCCAAGCCCAGCATCTCCTCAAGCCCAGCATCCAATATTCCACTGCATGCCAACCCTGTGGTACCCTGAAAACTCTCCCTTGGCATCAGATGCTTTGTTCCAAAGGAAAGGTGATGGCTGATCAAACTTGATAGCCCTTCTGGTTTTATGACTAAGGGCTCAAGCTCTAGGTTTTATCACCTGTTTTCAAATGGCGATTCATTTACTTTTTTGACTCTTGATATCAGTAGAGACAATAATTCATGTTTCACAGATTTTGTAGTGTCAATTCATTCATTTCATTCATTTATTCATTCAAGGAATGTTTCCTGAGCACTTAGCCTTTGTCATGTGCTAGCGTTGGGTGTGTGGAGCTCAAGACTGTGTTCAAAACCAAAGACATATATCCATTTTTATAACTGTATCACTTAGCTGTACACCTGAAACTAACACAACATTGTAAATCAACGATACTCCAATAATAATAATAAAAAAAAGGCAAGAAAACTCAAAGGAAACAAAAAAGTTGAGGTAATGATATGACATAGCTCAATGAGCTCATAAATATAAAATGTTTAATTTCATCTGGTATATAGTGAGAACGACATAAGCATTAGCTATTATCATTATTAATAAACTGATGGCAAAAACCATATTATTATGTAAAATTATCCTGAAAAATACTTGACAAAATTCAGCATTTCTGATAAATCCCATGTAGGCAAAATAGGAATAATAGGTACACCCTAAATGTCATAAAATATTTATCAGAAACATCAGACATAAGGGATCATATTAAATGCTGAAATACTAAACACTTTCCTTCTGAAATCTGTATCAAGACAGGATATTCATTATTATTTAACATTCCTGGAGGTTCCAACTAATGCAATGTGAGTAAAACCAAAAAAAAAAAAAGCAGAATAATTACCAGGAGAAAATAAAATATACTAATTTTTTCAGTTGATAGAAAGTTACAAAATTTACTTAGAACATGTGACAGACTCTTCAAAAGCAAGTTTTATAAAGTTGAAGGATACAAAATAAATATGCAGAACTCAATAGCTTTTTCAATTTATACTAGTGAAAACCAGCTAGAAAATATAAAGATTCCAATCACACTTGCATTAAAAACTATAAAATACATAGGAATAAGTTTTGTAAAAATGACATAATAATACAAAAAGAACAAAGACATAGTGGGAGTGAAAGTGTTTCACAAACTCTAAGTTGCTAACTAAATGCAAACTGCACTATTATTACCCATTCTGGAATGTTTGTATCTTAAATGACAATAGCTGGAAGACAGCCAAGCATAATTCGAAAGATGAATTCCTAATGGTGGAATATTAGGCATTCTGGTGTGTGTGTGTGTGTGTGTGTGTGTGTGTGTGTGTGTGTGTGTGTGTGTGTGTGTGTGTGTGTGTGTGTGTGTGTGTGTGTGTGTGTGTACTTGTGGTAGGGAGTGGTTGACAGTAAATGGGGGAGGAAGTTGGAAGGAGGGAGCATTTTTTACTTAGGGGAAATTTCCATTAAATCTCCCCAGGGAAGCACAATATGGCAGGCTTGCTCTGGAGGTGGGGGCAGAGAAGAGCTCCACCTTCTCTGCGGAGCCCCAAGGATAAGCTTGTACCATTGTTTGCTACTCAGTCATTAGGCGAATCAGAGTTTCCAGTCTCTGATGAACCTTCCTTGTTTCTAAATACTGTCTTTGCTGACTCTGTCTGAACTTCAGAGCTGATAATGAATATATTTTAACTTCCCTCAGAGGGAAAG
>NW_006783590.1:1066200-1068168 GCF_000442215.2 Lipotes vexillifer
GAAAACATCCATTCTCCTCAGGAGCCACACCGTCACTGATCACACTTCTTAAGACTGGAGGACTGGAGGGCTCGGTGAAAACCTGGGCTGGATTTTAGTCCATTCTAGGAAAGACCTTTTTCCTTTTCCAAAGTTCTTGTGGAGAGCTCCTGTCTCAGCTGTCACACCTTCCATAAGAAACTGGGGTCTGAGTTTTAAGTCTTTCAAATGCCAATGCATTCACGTATGCTAAATATCATCTGTTTCTGGCTATGTATTAGGTCCTGGGATCTCATACTTACTGTGTTTAGCCCCATTCTGAGCCCTGCACACAGTAGCTGAGTGCGTGGGACAGATACTGTGTGCTTTAGGAATTGTCTCCATCTTGGGTCCTGCCTGGGTCTCACTGCTGCTCCCGCAACATCCGACTCTCTTTACTAAGTTTGTGACTTGGACGATGCTTCATCCCCATCATCCTCAACCTGAGAAGCCCCCTCCACTATCACCTCCTCTTTGAGCTTTTATAATAATGGCTGCCATGACACCTGGCACTGTGCTTAGTGCCTAGCAAACATTATCTCCATTCTTCATAACAACTCCAAGATGAGGCTTAGAGGTCAAATGGTTTTCCCGAGGTCACACATTTGTCAAGTGGCAGGGCTGGAATTTAAAGAGCTACTCAGTCCCCGTCTGTGAGACCCTTGTGACTCTTCTTAGATTCTTGGAGTTACTCCAGTATTTTTACATAAGCATCTATGAATGAAAGACAGTGAGAGGTAAAGCCTCAATAAATTGCGGGTGTTTTTATGAGGGTGGCACATACTGGGTTTCCTGAGCACCTGTAACCCAACTCTGGTGTGTGTGAGTCCCTAGAGGCGGAAAGAATCTCTTGTCATTCAAAACCATTCATTCATTCCTTTATCAAATATTTGTAAAATGCCTCCATATACCAGTACTATCTCAGGCACCAGGAATACAAAAGCCAGGCAGACCACTGCTCTCCAGGTGTGTAAAGGCTCACTGGGCTCATTGGGATAGATAGAATTAATTAATTAATCAATCAGTCAATCTTTTGTCAGGCAGAGATAAATACAGAGGAAAAACGAAGGCAGTAAGAGGGTGGGGAGTCTTCTGGAGAGGTTGAATTTTTAGTTCATGTAGAGTGGTCAGTGAGATGGTAACATTTGGACAGAGACCTGAAGGCAATGAAGGCATGAATTTCAGGCAGAGAGAGCAGCAAGTGCAAATGTCCTGGGGCAGAATCCTTGCTTGGTCTATCTGAGAAACATCAAGAAGGCCAGTGCATGACAGATGAATGGATAAAGTAGATGTAGTACATATACACAATGGAATATTACTCAGCCATTAAAAAGAATGAAACAATGCCATTTGCAGCAACATGGATGGACCTGGAGATTATCCTACTAAGTAAGTCAGACAGAGAAAGAAAAATATCATATGATATAGCTTATATGAGGAATATAAAAAAAATGATACAAAGGAACTTTTTTACAAAACAGAAACAGACTCACAGACTTAGAAAACAAACTTATGGTTACCAAAAGGGAAAGGGGTGGGGGAGGGATAAATTAGGAGCTTGGGATTAACATACACACACGACTATATACAAAATAGATAACCAACAAGGACTTACTATATAGCATAGGAAACTCTGCTCAATATTCTGTAATAATCTAAATGGAAAAAGAATTTGAAAAAGAATAGCTATGGGTATATGTATAACTGAACCACTTTGCTGTACACCTGAAACTAACACAACATTGTAAATCAACTATAGTTCAAAATAAAATAAAAATTAAAAAAAAAAAAGAAGGCCAGGGCATCCCTGGTGGCGCAGTGGTTGAGAGTCCGCCTGCTGGTGCAGGGGACATGGGTCTGGGAAGATCCCACATGCTGCGGAGCGGCTGGGCCCGTGAGCCATGGCCGCTGAGCCTGCGCGTCCGGAGCCTGTGCTCTGCAATGGGAGAG
>NW_006783590.1:1068186-1114285 GCF_000442215.2 Lipotes vexillifer
AAAAAAAAAAAAAAAAAGAAGAAAGTGAGGGGGAGAGTAGGCTGGGCTGGTCAGGCATTATAATAAGTTTCCTTTACTTTGCATGAGGGCGGAAGCCACTGAGGGTTTTGAGAAGAGGTGTGACATGATCCAGCTTATATTTTGAAAGATCATTCTGGGTGCTATTTCTAAAACACTCTGTAAAAGGGAAAGACAGAGGCAGAGTGAGCAGTTAGGAGGCTTCAGTAATCATCCAGGAGAGGAAGATGGTGGCTTGGACCGGGCTTGTTGCAGTGGATGTGGAGAGCCATGCTCAGATTCTGGATTGATTTTGAAGATTGAATTGACAGGACATACTGATGGGTTCTGAGGGAAAGATCTAAAAGTTTTGCCCCTTTTGGGCTCACAGGGTGTTACTTTGTGGGTAGGCTGATGTAAATTCCACGTGGGCAGAGATCTTCATCTGTTTTATCCAATCACAAGTGCCTAGAACAGTACCTGACACATAGAAGATGCTCAATAATTTTTTCTTTTTTATTGACGCAAGTATAGTTGATTCACAATATTGTGCTAGTTTCAGGTGTACAGCAAAGTGATTTGGAGATATATATATATTTATATACATATATTTATATATGTACGTGTATGTATATACGTACATATATATTCTTTTTTTGATCAGTAATTCTTTCTTTAAATAAATATGAGAGAAACTGTCATAGGATTGGACTTAGTAGTATCTGATATGCCATTTATAAGCACATTCTCCCAGTCCACAGCTTGTCTTTTCATTCTCTTAAGAGTGTCTTTTGAAAAGCAATGTGCTTCATTGCTCTACTCAGTATTCTCTAATAATCTATATGGGAAAAGAATCTGAAAAAGAATGGATATATGTATATGTATAACTGAATCATTTTGCTGTATACCTGAAATTAACACAATATTGTAAATCAACTCTACTCCAATATGACATAAAATTGAATTAAAAAAAGAAAAGCAATGTGCTTAATTTTGATAAGGTCCAGTTCTTCATTTGAAAAACATATCACGCTTTTGGCATCATAGCTAAGAAATCTTTGCCTATTCAAGGTCGCAAAGATTTTTTCCTATATTTTCTTCTAGAGTTTTTATATCTTTATGTTTCCCATTTAGGCCTGTGATCATAATCTTTTCAATAACGTGTGAGGTATGGATTGAAGTTCTCTTTTTGCATGTGGATGTTCAGTTGTTCCAGAACAATTTGTTGATCTGAGTTGGTTTTGGGGAGTAAGTCGAATGTCAGCAGCTGGACAAGTAAAGGGAGGGCAGGCAGAGGAGCCAGCAGGTGCAAAATCATGGTGGTGAGAAGAAAGAGAGGATGCATTCATGGGACCGTATGGCTTTTGTCTTTGGCTGGGACACAACATGTGAAAGGAGAGTGGTGGGATTTAAGGAGGCAAAGTCCAGACCATGGAAAGTTTAGCACATCCTTGCATTTTCCTGGACCGTTAGAGGTGGAAGTGTTCTTGGAGATTACCAGTTTCCTCCCCATTTTACACGTGGACAGATGAAAGTCCAAGAAAGTGACATGACTTAATTTTAGAGTTTGATTACTGCTCTGCCTTTACGTGTTTTACTAACCAGAATTACCTTAGATAAAAGGAAAAGATTAAACAGCAACCACAAGAACAACAACAGTGAAGCCAGGGTCTTAAAGAGAAAGTGAATCATATGCTATTTTTGTCCAAGACTGATCCCTACCGAGAGGGTACTGATTAGTAGATCAATGCCATCTTGGAGAAAGGACTCTAATGGCACGCTGCCCTGTCTGACCTGATAATTTTATCAGTGTCTGCGATGAAGTTAGGGGAGACACTGTCATCAAATGTGTGGAAGACTGGAAGCTGGGAGTGGGGAAGATGTATTGAGTGAGAAAGTCAGGATCCCAGAAGATGCGACAGCTTAGAATTCTAGACCAAATTTAATGAGAAGACATTGAAAAAGGCAAATGGTAGTTTTATGCTTGGATTCACAAATCAGCTGAACAAACAAAAGGTTGGGGATTCAAGGCTTCACAAGTCACAGTGAGAACCTTATCAGGGGATGGGTGTCTAAATGGATAAAAGCCCTTTTGAGGAAAAAGAGTATAATCTTGAGCTGCATCGGGAGAAGGTGAGGGTCCTGATCTGCTGTTCAGCTTAGATCAGACAACACCTGAAAAGTGTTCAGTTTGGGGCACCACAATTTAAGATAGATGTGGTTACCAAATATGGACTCTGGAACTAGACTGTGGAGGCTCAAGTTCTGGCTCTGTCTCCTATTGTCTGTGTGACTTTGGGCAAGTTGCTTAACCTCTCTGTACATCAGTTGCCTCATCTATAATAACAGTGTCATGGCTTGTTGTGAAGTGCCAGATGAGTTATGCATAAAGTGCTTAGTCGGTGCTATGTTGGGATTAGCTATCATGGTTATTTTGTTGTCATTTACTGAACACTTAATCACAGTGGCTTCCATGCTACATGTCCTTTATACATCATCTCATGAAATCTACATAATAATCTTACAAGGTAGGTAGTTTATGCATATTCTGTAGTTGAGGATGTTGAAGTTCAAAGGGTTATAAGCATAAAGCCAACTCACAGATACCCTTGATATGATACCCCTAGAACTGAACTCCAGGCGGCCTGACTCACAAGCTTGTACTTTCTACTATTACGTGGCACTGTCCCTTGAAGCTGATTTCAAGGAGGATGACTAAGATGGTGAAGGGCTCAGAGCTGTGTCCTGAGGTTTGACTGGAGGAGTGGGGATGGGGGTTGATGACTAACTCTGAAGAACAGATGCCACATGTAGGAGGAATCAAACTTTTCTGGGGTAGAAATAGTCTTTATCTACAGGAGATAAATTTTGGATCCATCAAACAGTCACTAGAGATGGAATAGGTGGCTTCGTGAAGTAATGAGTTCCCATTACTGGAGGCGTTCAAAAAGAGCTACGTAGAATTCAAGCAACCAGAGAGGTGGTTGGAGTAGATGTCTTTTAAAGCTTCTTATAATGCTGTGATTGTCTATTGCCATGTATCTTTGTTCCCAAAGTAATTTTAATGATATTTATGTCTTCCCAATTCTAAAGGGCATTGTGAGGGTTAAGAAAAAAGTGTTCACCAAGCATGCCAAGATCCAGAGAGGAAATGCACTATTTTAAGATAAACTATTATTATAACACTATATGTAATTGCCAAGTGGATAATGGAACCAAGAATTTGCTAAACACATGCACATAACAAACTGTGGTAATTTCTTAGAACCAAATGTGTTTATTGCATGTGCCTAAGTATTGTAGTTGATAATTGCTATTACCTCCTATTCCTTAGCCCTAGTAAATTCTCATCAATTATTTGAAGGTTTCAAAAACGAAATGTAACCAAAACAAAAGCAATTTTGCTATGCATTTGGAACCTCCTGCCCCTCCTGCCCCCAGAATGTCCTAAAAATATAAATGCCGAAATTCCTAGTGATGAGGTTTTTAATTTAATTACGAGATCTGGAAAGGGGAGCAAGTTGTGGTCTCATGGGGATTGGTGATGCTTGTTTTTGGTGTTCAGGTTTGGCAGAGTGGACCACGGCCCTTGTCCTTTTCCAGTTTGCTTCTCTAGCCAATGACATTGGCATATTTTTGTCCAGTTGGGCCAATGAGGCTTAATTGCCTGCTAATTTTGTACTGCACTGAATTAATTTCAAGACCAAATTAATTAAAACAGATGAAGCTTCCTTCATCAATTATTCATGAACTTGTTGGAGCAGGAGGGAGCACATCAACTGCATTAAGGATATTACACTGTTTAAATGAACTTCTTTTTGGTGCCTATTAATGGGACTTTGGGGATCCCAACATGGTTTATCCGATCTGTGACTTTGTTCTGGTTTGCTCTGGTAAATAACACATATAGGTAGAAATAGCTATTTTGAAAGGCGTGGAGGGCAGAGGACAGAACTACGCACCAAAGGAAATATCTCCATTGCACATCAAACTCTCCAGCTGTCCAGTTTCTATGTGTAGTAGGAAAATTACTAAACAGTGTGTAGAGATAGTGGCAGAGGAGGGGAGCAAGAAATGGATGAGGTTAGTGAGAGGGAGAAGGTTTGGTTTATTAAATTCACCAGTTCAATGTTTCTTACAAGCATAATTCTTGAATGGCATTCAGTAAATGCTGACAGCTAAGAACTTGATTAAGGCAGTATCCTAATGACGGGTGTGGTCCATTGTGGCTACCAGAATCTTGCTTCCAAGAGGTAGGCTCCACCTTGTTGAGATAGTTACTTACAAATTCACCCAGAGATGGTCTTCTTAAAGTCAGATTTTAATGAAAAGAAAATAAAGGAGTGTATTAAGAATGATTGAACGCATACTCTGTAATGAGGGCACTGTGGGGTGGGCTGCGGAGTTAATATTTGTAGGCTTCTATGCCACAGACTCTAAATGCAGTCCTGTTGGAATCTATTACTCTTCACCGAGGATGTAGCAAAGATACTTTGCAGGGGACCTGTGGTTGACAAGGGGTGGGGGAGGGATGGATTGGGAGTATGGGATTAGCAGATGTAAACTATTATATAGAGAATGGATAAACAAGGTCCTACTATATAGCACAGGGAACTATATTCAATATCCTGTGATAAACTCTAATGGAAAAGAATACAAGGAAGAATGTATAACTGTATATATGTATAACTGAATGTATAACTGAATGTATAACTGAATAACTGAATGTATAACTGTATATATATATGTATAACTGAGTCACTTTGCTGTACAGCAGAAATTAACACAACATTGTGAATTAGCTAGACTTCAATTAAAAAAATAGATGCGTTCCAGGGAATGTCTCTGTCCTAGGAGACAATCACACAGCCCAACTGCTAAGTTTGGAAAGAGAGTGAAGATCCCTTCTAGCTAACTGTGGAGGTACCAGTCAATCTTGGGCTGGTTCTGAGAAGACCTTTTTTGAGCATTTGGTATCTGTCAGGCACTGGACCGGGTACAAAGTTGAGCATGACATGGTTCCTCCCCTTGAAGATTGCAATCTCACCCAAGAACCTTTCTGAGAGTTGGTGGGGGGGAGAGGAGGCAGGGAGAGTGGCTGAGCACTGACGCAGGAAGGATGCTGCATCCCGTTACTGGTGGGAGCTATAGACGGGTGACAGCACAGCTTCTGCCGAAGAGTCCCAGCTTTAGACGTTCTGTTCCTTTATCAGGCATAACTACTGACTTAGGCTTTAGAAAAGACCCCTACAGTAAGAGGAATGGGAACCAACGTTTGCTGAGTATCTACTATGTGCCAAACATCATACTCATCACTTTGCACATCTGATCTCATTTCATCCTCATGACTGCCACGTGAGGAGCTAGTTCTATTTTTCTGGCATCCTGCGTCGCAGATGAGCAAATGGGGTTCAGTGAGGGGGTTAAGTAACGTGGCTAAGGTCCCTCGTGTACCTTGTCCATGTTGATCTGGAATTCTGAAGTTAGAAGCAGCAGAGAGGAGTCGACGATGTAGAGGTAAAATGGGGCAAGAAAATGGGAAGGAGAGGAGGGAAGGTGGCGAGGAGTGTCAGTGTGCGTCTTTGGTGGAGGTGGGAAAATGGTGCTCCGGATTTTGAAACGGGAGTGATATTTCTGTCCTATTACAGGGGAGTAGAGAGCCTTCAGGAAAGGAAGTGACTAATTGGCAAAGGCGTGGGAAGTTAGGAAGGAGAGAGAGAAGGGAGAAAGATGAGACACTGGAACGATTTGGAAGGTGTACATCCCACACCCACTGGTTGGACAGATTTAGTTGCTAAGCGGATTCCTGGGGGGGGGGGAGGGGAGAGAGGAGGGCAGACACAGGGCCACAGGAGGAGAGACAAGGAGGCAAGGAAGATGGAACCCTGAGTAAGCACGGGGTCAGGATCCCAAGATGTTATAAGGGCTTGGCTGCCGTCTGCCCTTGGGCTTTAGGAAGATTTTAACAGTAGTTTGAGGAAAGGTTTCCATAGTGCTCTCTGCATGTTTAGAAAAGTTGTCCTTTGCTCTTGACATCTCGATGCATTCCTATAATAACCGTAATAGCTAACACTTGTGGAGCACTTACTGTCTGCCAGGCACACTCTCATTTAATTTTTTCAAAACCTTGTGGGATAAGTATTATTATTTTTGTTGTTATTATTATCCCCCTTTTATAGAATGTGAAGCCAAGGCCCAGTGATAACACAGAGAGCAACTCTAGACTCTTGCTGTAACCACTGTGCGTTACTGTCTTCCTCCTGGGACCTATTTACCCTCCTTATTCTGATTGGCCCATGAACCTGCCAAACCAACAAGTTCTAGTGATTGAAAAACCCCCAAAGGAGTATCTTCTTTCCTCCGTCCCTCTGTCCCTCCCTTCCTTCCTTCCTCCTTCCCTTCCCTTCCCTTCCCTTTCCTTTCCTTCCTCCCTCCCTTCTTTTCTTTCTTTCTCTTTCCTATCTCCTTCCCTCCCCCCTCTTTCCACCCTCTCTCCCTCCCTTCCTTCCTCCTTTCCTTTCTTTTCTTTTCCTTTCCTTCCCTTCCCTTTCCTCTCTCTCTCCCTAATTTCTTTCTTTCCTTCCTTCCTTCCTTCCTTCCTTTCTTTCTTTCTTTCTTTCTTTCTTTCCTTCTTTCTTTCTTTCCTTCTTTCTTTCATTCTTTCTTTCCTCTCTCCCTCCTTCCCCTTCTCTCTCTTTCCACACTCTCTCTTTCTTTCTTTCATCAGGAAATATTCATTACAGTCCTTCTGTGTGCCAGGTAGAGTGTTAGGCTTGGAAAGTACAGTGATCAGCAAAAGATTCATGGTTGCTGCCCTCAAATAGCTTACAACTTAATGGAAGAGGCAGACATTAAGCAAATGATCATGGACAAAAACACATGTAGCTCATTCTGCTACATAGAATGAGCAGATGTACTGGGGAGACTCATTCAGGCAGGGATTGAGGGAAGACGTCCTTGAGATGGTGACACAGAACTGAGGGCTGAAGGTTGAATGGGAATTTTCTAGGTCATGGGGAGTTGAGGGAAGATTGGGAGGGTGTGATGATGGCTCCAGGTAGAAAGGACAGCAACGATGGTGACTTGAGTCAGGAAGAGGCGGCACACATGGTGAAGACTACAGAAGGGCTCCTGTAGCCTCAGAGTGGACTGTGAATATAAGAATGGTGAGAAATGTAGTGATGGGGAGAAGGACCAGCTCACCTGGCCTCTGGTGCCAAGACATTTTGCCTTTATTCTCAGCATGGAAAACCAGTGGAGGGCTGTAAACAGAGGCAGGATGGTGATGTTCTGCCTGCTTGTGGGGAGTGAAAGGGGAAGGGAGCAAAGGGGCTGGGGGAGACGGTGAGGAGGGACTGTTGAGCCCAGGTTCCAGATGGTGGCATCTTGAATTAGAGTGGTGGTGGTGGTACAAGGGCAGGGGATGATCCGACAGATGTGGGCTCTGTAGGTGCCTGGTGGTAACCTTAGGCCATCCTGTAATTCAGGATCCATAAGAGAGGGTTGTGCAGAATGTCATACCTACAGCTGTAGTGCTCCCTATTGGATGGAATGTTAACTCAGACCCATTAGCTTTAAAGTACATACTTGGAAGTATTTTAGTCGCACAGAAGTGCACGTTGTTTGGCATTAGAAGGAATTTCAAGAAAATGGATCATTTCCAGAGAGAGATAAAGGAAAAACACTTCAGTGTTTTCCTTTGGTCCTCTGATTACCTCCAGTTGCTTTGGAAAATGAAGGGGACATCAGAAAACAGAAAGAGTCAAATGACACGAGAGACCTTGCTTCCATTATAATCTGCCAGTAAGTGGCAGAAGTCACTAGGTGGCCTTGGCATGTCACAGCCTATCTCTTGCTCTCTGCAGGTCCTACTGTGGTGTGATGGGGGCTGATTAGGTGACCCCCAATAAACCTCACGTCTTCAACAGTCAGAGGTATCCTAACATACCCATAATCTCTACCAACGTACGTTACGTGCCCCAGAGTCACAGATAGCCTCACCCTTGAGTCTGGGCTTGGAGGAGACATTGAATCGATAACGCATAGATAACATCTCTATTTTAAGAGGCTGGCTTTTAAGGTCAAGAGGAAAATATTCACCCCAAAGAAAAAGCATCATGCACCACATATCATGTTTAATCCAATTCTGTGCACTATGGTGCAAAATGGAACAAAACAAAACAAAAATGACACACCACACAGAAAAATACACCCTGAGAAGTAAGTGTAAGCAGCAGAGAAGAATGAATAGCTTCTGCTAAGAATGACTTAGAGTTTAAAAAGAACGTCAGCCTCTCTGAGTTTTGATTTCTCCAACTATAAAATTGGGATGAGAATTTTTACCTCACAGGTTGCTGCTCAGATTACATGAGATAATGGGAAGAAAGTGCTTAATTCAGAGCCTGGCCTGTGGTATGACCCAGGGAAGTCATCCTTTGCATGATTCTTTGTGGAGCACGTGAATTTGGAACCATCTAGACCTTGAGCCTATGAACAGAGGTGGACCTTGTTCTCACGGAGCTTCCATGTTAAGTGGGGAGAGAGAAAGATTGAACAATACACCAGGACACTTCAGAGAATTAGAATCATGCTAGGAAGAGAATAAAGCAAAGGGCTGAGGCTCTTTTAAATTGGGTGGTCATCTCTGAGGATTAAATATTTAAGTTGAAACTCTAGGGACAAGAACTGATGTACCACATGCGTGTGAAGGGTGGACATTCCAGGCAGTCAGAAAAGCCAAGCCTCAGGCCCTGTGGCTGGGCAAGGTGGGCCTCTTAAAGGGGCAGAGGGAAGTTGGCAAGGCTGAGTGAGGGAGCAGGCAGGAGGGATGGAGAGAAGAGGACAGAGTGCCCCTTGCAGGCCAAGGCAGGAGAGCTGGGTCTTATTCTGAGAGCAGTGGGAACCATCAAGGATTTTAGGTAGGGGTGTGACCCAATCTCATTTGTATTTTATTTATTTATATTTACATCTTTATTGGAATGTAATTGCTTTACAATGGTGTGTTAGTCTCTGCTGTATAACAAAGTGAATCGGCTATACATATACATATGTTCCCATACCTCCTCCCTCTTGCGTCTCCCTCCCTCCCACCCTCCCTATCCCACCCCTCTAGGTGGTCACAAAGCACCGAGCTGATCTCCCTGTGCTATGCTGCTTCCCACTAGCTATCTATTTTACATTTGGTAGTATATGTAAGTTCATGCCACTCTCTCACTTCGTCCCAGCTCACCCTTCCCCGTCCTGTGTCCTCAAGTCCATTCTCTACGTCTGCGTCTTTATTCCTGTCCTGCTCATTTGTATTTTAGAAAGTTCACTCTGGCTTCTGTCCGGGACCTAGATTGGAGTTGCAGTGAAGGGAGAACGGGGAGACCAATGAAGAGGCTGTGGTCAGTTGTTTGCACAAATAGGTGTGATTGGTCCCCTCTCAGTCTCCACTCTTCTTATGTGTGACTTTTCAGCTCTTTCCATCGAGATGTGGAGTCTGTATCACCACTGCTCACATCTTGTTGGCCTTGTGACTTGCTTTGTTTATGGAATGGGGTGGAAGTCACAGTATGCTCCAGCTTAGGCCTCAAGAAACCAGGCATGCCTTCTTGGAACCTGAGCCAATGGTTGTGTGAATGAGGCCAGGCTGACCTGCTGGAGGATGGACAGCCATGTGGAGCAGAGAGGAGCTATCCCAGCTGAGGCCATCCTAGACCAGCTGGCCCCCAGCCAAATCTACCAGCTTACTGCAGATGCATGGGTGAGCCCCGAAGAGAACCCCCCAGCTGAGCCCAGCTCAAATATTGCTGACCCACAGGTCTGTCAGATAGATTATTGATTTTAAGCCACTAAGTTTTGGGTGGTTTGTTACACAGCAAAAGCTAACTGATACAGAGGCTACTGAGGTTGTCCAGGCCAAAAATTATGGTGACTTGGACCTGGATAGTAATGACTCTGGGGAGGTATAACATGATATGGAATGTTTTGGAGTTAGTATTGACAAGTATTGATGATTGATTGACTCTGAGAGTGAGGGAGAGAGAGGAAGAAGGACAGTACTAATGAAAAGAGCAGTAACCAATGGTGATAATATGGTCTTTGGGTTAAGAGCTAGAGATGTCATTCCTCAATGGTTTTCTAATTTGCCGATTTTCCATAGGCACGAATCAAGACGGAATAGTTCAACTTCAAACATATCCACTAAGCACCTACCATGTGCTAGGGTCTGAGGATAATAATAATAACAATAATAATGGTCAACATTTGTATAACATATTCCATGCACTAGGCACCGTAATAAGAAATTTACATTGAAGTCATTTAGTACTCTTAGCAAGCTTGTGAGGTGGGCCCCATTGTTGCTCCCATTTTATTGATGGGGAAACAGAGGACTGGAGAGGTTAAGTAACTTGCTCAATATCGCACAGCTGATAAAGTAATGAAGCCCGAATACCACCAACTCAACTAATCTGACTTCACAGTCAGACCATTAACCACCATGCTCTGGTGAACAATGGATAAGCCGAGATCATCAACCCAAGAATGTTACCGTCTGTCCAGGGATGGATGTATAAAGGAAGTGATTCGATCCATAGGCCTTTAGAACAGGGGTGGGCAAACTTTTCCCACAAAGGGCTAGACTTTAGGCTTTGCCAGACATATGGTCTCTGTGGCAACCACTCGACTCGCTGTTATAGCCTGAAGGCAGCTAGACAATGTCGAAATGAATGGGTGAGGCTGCGTTCCAGCAAATCTTTATATATAGAAACAGATGGCAGGCTGGATTTGGCAACAGATCACACTTTAGCACAAAGAAAAGAGACCCAGCCCAGACTAAGGGGAAGGGGTGAGGTCAGAGAAGGTGCCCCCTGAGTTTTGGCTCAAAAGGCAAGTGATAGGTAAGAGAGGAGTGGGAAGGGAGGCCACCAGGAGGCAGGTGCAGCACACAGCAGAGCGGGTAGGGCAGTAGGGCTGGAGCCTTGAGGGTCAAGTGGAATGCCTGCCTGGGACTTGAGTCTGCAGGAGGGGGTGGCACCCAGTTCTCAGACCACCTGGCGAACTTGGAGAGGAGCTGGGGGAGCTTGCCCTGCACCAGGAGAATGCTGTACTCTGGTTTGCATTCCTGAGAGGTTCCATCAGTAATATGGACTGTGGATGGGCATGGGGCCAGAGGGGAGACAGGAAGACCGGGACCACCTGCAGGGATGGAAGGAACCAGGTGTGTGGGCCAATGAAGGATTTGAGGATTTGAGGAGGGGGAAGGATTTGAGGAAGGGGTGTGACATCACATAATACAAGAGAAAATGTCACCAAACCAAACTGGGGTCCGCTTGCCCCGGGGGGAGTAAAGCCAATCTACTGACACCGGGTTGTGGTGAAGAAAAGGGCAGTGTGCCAGACAAGAGTGCAGCGGTAGCTAGTGCTCAGAAAGCCTGAACTCCCCGAAGGGCTTCAGCAGAGCATTTTTAAAGGCCAGGTGAGGGAGGGGAATTCCTGGGTATGTGATCAGCTTGTGCACGATCCTCTGATTGGTTGATGGTGGTGTAACAGGGTGGTGTCACAGGGGTTAGCATTATCAACTCTTAGGCTCCAGTAGGCCTGGGGGCTACATGTTCCTGGTCATCAAGTAGTTAATTTCTTCCCTTTAGTGGGCGTTTTAGCATCTGAAAACAATTCTGGAAGTGTGCATCAGATACTGTTACCTGGGTCCTTCAGAGAGGAGCTACAGCAGAGGATATGGGGGAGCGGTCTGTCCCAGGAAGGCCCCTTAGGGTCCTGCTCAGATACAAAAGGAGGCAACAGGGGAAATAGAAAGGAAGATAATGCAAGTCAGAGCCCACCCCTCTGTCTCTCCGCAGCTCTCTCTGCGTGCACAGTCGGTGCTGCTGGGCAAAAGCATTTGCAGGAAGAGAAAGGTCCAATTATAAAGGGGTCCTGATGCACCTGCAATAACGTTTGGTTTTACTTCTTCTGTGGGTGGAAAAGCAAATACCCGGGCCCTCCTGGGGCCTGAAGAAACAAGAGAGGAAAACTCTCCGTGGGCGCTGAGAGCTGGAGGAACACGCAAGGGCCCCTGCGCAGGGCTGCTTTGTTCTGAGTGTGGAAGCCGGAGGAGCCTCTCACATCTGCTGCCCAAGTGCATCATTACCACCAATATTTTAATTTGCCTGCGTGGGAAGTAACATTGTCAGCAGCCATGTCTCAGCTGTGAAGGACAACAGTGGTTATATATATCTACATATCAAAGTAAGGCCAACAGACTCATAAAAAGTAACCAGGCATCCTCGTTTTAACAGCCCCTGCAGAGCTCTTTGTGGGGAAGGACCTCAGTGGCTGCGGACTGTATCTGGCAGGAAAGCGCACACATACCCCCAAGACACCTACCATCATTTTTTAATCACTTGCGTTATTTGATACCCTGCTGATTGCCTCCTATTTGCCAGAAACCCCATACAACTTGGGTCAGGAAAAGAAAATATTTTATTGATTTCTTTTTTCCTGAAAGGTCCTAGATCTGGTGAAAGGCTTATGCGTGCGGAAGAAAAAGCAACTTCTTTTCTCCTTGGTCTGGCATTTGTTTGTTTTTGGACACTTGATTTCAGTCTGTGAGTTCTGGGATGGACAAACCCCGTAGCAGAAATGAATGTGTGGTGTTTACGGGGTTTGGCTTCTGATCCACTGGGCGTTGAAGGAAAAGATGCCAGCTGCCTTCCAATTTACAAATGAGCCTCTTTTGCACTAGATACTGAGGCTGCAGCGGTTTGGGGTAGCAGGTCACTTGGCATTTCTTTAGCTCATCAGGAATCTTTTGGCTCTGGGTGGAAAAGAAAAGATTGAGCATTGTAGCAGCATTTAAATTACCCAAAGCACTAGTGTTATACTTCTAGAAGGTCCCAGAGCTCCAGTGATAAAATTCAGAAAGGAAACTCTTATTCTGCTGAGTTCCACAACCTTCTTGTAATAGGCGAGGAGTGGGTAAGGAGCACAGGTCTCTCTGGGCCTGGTAGCATCCCCTCTGGAACTAAGTGCTGGCCCAGGAGGGAATCAGGAAGTCCTCTGAGCTGGCCAGGGCAGGCTCTGGCCTCCACCTTGGCATGCAGCCTTCACGGCTCCCCTGAGGACCTCAGGAGCTCTAAGGAGGTGGCTGGAGTGAGCGAGCATTGAGCCCACCAATGTTTTTTAGAGATTTATCGGGTGCTGGTTGATTTTACTCTTTTATTTGTTCAGTCTTTTAGACTCGTCTTGGGGGCAGCTATTAATCCCATTGTAGAGGTGAAGAACTGAGGCTCAGAGAAGGCAAATGGCTTGCTCAATAATGCTGAAGAGAAGAGAAACTCTTTTATAGATTGTTTATGGAGGAGGAATATGGTCTGTATTTTGAACCCATCTTTGACTAAATCCTGCCCTCAGCCAAGACTGGCACTTGGAACTAGTTCCTGCACCAGGTGCCCGAGGGAGGTTCACAACAGTCATTACCAACTGTCGAGTCCTAGCCACGTGCTTGTCCCTCTATAATACTACGCACGTTAGCCCATTTAACGAGGGATGGTATTACAATACCCATTTTATAGCTGAGGAGACCAAGCTCACAAATGTTAGATACATTGTTCAGCAGTTCTTGGTAAGGGTCAGAGCTAGTACAAATCTGTGGCTGTTTGACCCCAAAGCCAAATATTTTCCAGAGCTGTATTATATTGTAAGGGGTTCTTCTTTCAGTGTGGGGAGAGATGAAGATCCAATGCTGTATCCTGAGGGTTACACATGGAAGCAGGTGAATTATTACTAGTATCAGTAGCAGCAGTACTGTTATTAATAGTTCCATCATTCATTCAAGAATATTTATTGAGTGCCTACTACATGTAAGCACTGTTGTAGGCCCTAGAGGTTGGGTAGAGGAAGAATAGACAAAAATCCCTGCCTTCACTGAATTTTTCTTCTAGTTGGAGCGGACAATAAATAAACAATAAAAAGAAGCAAAATATGTGGTATACGAGAGATTAATAAGGCTATAGAGGAAAATAAACCAGGAGAAGAGATTTGTTAGAGGTGAGGTTGCAGGCTTAGATATGATGGTCAGAAAAAGCATCACTGAGAAGATGAACCTTGAACAGGGACCTGATGCAAGTGAGTCCTGTGGGAATCTGGGGGAACAGCGTTTCAGGCAGAGGGAGCAGCACATGTAAAAAACATATAACCACAATAATACTGCTTAGCTACCCTGTGCCAGATCAGTGGTTCTCAAAATATGGCCAGATCAGTAGCATAGGCAACACTCGGGAACTTCTGAGAAATGCAAATTCTCAAGACCCATCCCAGAACTTCTCCGAGGGTGAAGCTCATAAAGTGTATGTCTCTCTCTGTGTATATGCATTTTATATATATTTTTATTACAGTGTAATTTACATACTGCAAAATTCAACCCTTTAGTGTGTGTGCATATGTTGTGTATATAAATATTATATGTTTTTTAACAGTATAATTTACATACTGCAAAATACAACACTTTTAGTATACATTCCTGTATTAAATAAACTTATACCATCATATAACCATCACTATGATTAAGATAAAGACCAGTTCTGTCTCTCCATAAAATTTACCCCACCTCTTCTTCCCAGGCCTTGGTGACCACCACTCATCTGTTTTCTGTGCCTCTGATTTTGCTTCACAATTTGTGTTTTCACAAGCATGCCAGGTGATTCAGATTTACTCTTAAGTTTAAGAGCTATGGTATTATCCTAAATCCTCAAGTGAATTTACAAGGCATTTATGTTACGCATTTTACACATAAGGATTTCTCTTAGGGCTCTCTCAGGAATTCCAAATTGCCCTTAGTCAGGGCAGTGTCATCTCCTACTTAAAGGCTTGCATGAGGGTTGGTGCAATGGGATTCATCTTCTATCCGCAATACATACTAACGCATTTTTCTAAATACAGAAAAGTGTATGGTCTCAAAAGAATGCTGGTAAATAAATACTTTCCCCCTTCATTATGGTTAAAGCATAACCTGTGGATTATATAAATGCAAAAGCCTTTATCACCAAGCCTTTATCTTAAAAAATTAAATAACACATACGTTTGAAGAATAAAAGTTTGTTCCCCTATATCTGGTCCTCCCTGACTTCCCATTAACTTCTCTCAGAATAATCACCGAGAGGCTGGCATGTCGATTTTTAGACATATATATGTACATACACAAACAGATAAGACTATATAGATTTTTTTTGTTTTTTTTTTAAAGGAAAGCTAATAGGTGCTATGTTTACTAAGTAATTTTATATTTGATACTGTTTGCCCTAGAACTTACATTTCTAGCAATTTAATAATTTAGAAAAATCGAAATAAATTTGAAATGCAAGTCATTTAGTGTATTGGATTAATTATATCAGACATAGTTTTCAAGGCATTGTTGAGTTGAAAAGAATATAAAGGACATTTCTGGGGTCAAAAAGAAGAGGAAACTGAAAACTACAGTGAGGAGCAGTCTTCTTTTTAATTTTTGGTTTCCATTGCTAAGAGGATTGGGTTTAACAGCCATGTAGAGATAGAATATGTGCCTTTGGCTCCCTGAGAGGGTTGATTGGAAATGAGACAGCCACTAAAGCCAGGACTCTCAAATAGCTATATCCTCAGTGAAAGTGTGTATTAGAAAACTTTGCCCACCAGCCTAAGGAGATAAGAGGGGAAACTGTCTGGCTTCTACTCTCAGTGTGGAAAGTCTCCCTTAAGAAGTTGTGAGGTGGGAGGGGGAAGCTGGGACAAAGTAAGAGTAGCATCGACATACATAACACTACTGAATGTAAAACAGTTGGCTGGTGGGAAGCAGCAGCATAGCACAGGGAGATTGGCAAGGTGCTTTGAGATGACCTAGAGGGGTGGGCGAGGGAGGATGGGCGGGAGGCTCAAGAGGGAGGGGATATGGGGACATGTGTGTGCATATGGCTGATTCGCTTTGTTGTACAACAGAAACTAACACAGTATTGTGAAGTAATTATACTCCAATAAAGATCTATTTAAAAAAAAAAGCTAAACATAGAATTACCATATGATCCAGCAATTCCACTCCTAGGTATATATCTAAAGAAATTGAAAGCAAACATTCAAACAGATACTTGTGTGCTGATGTGTATAGCAGCATTATTCATAATAGCCAAAAAGTGGAAACAACCCAAATGTTCATCCATGGACAAATAAAATGTGGTACATACATTGGAATATTATCCAACCATAAAAAGGAATGAAGCACTGATACCTGTTACAACAGGGATGAACATTATGCTTAAGTGAAATAAACCAGATACAAAAGGAAAAAAAAAAAAAAGAAGTTGTAATCATAGACCTACTCTCATGTAGGGGTAGGATTAGCATTTGCACTACCTTTGTGCTCTTGGGATGGCCAAACTGAGTTTGAGTGATAACTTGGCCATACATGAGGAAATTATTTTGGTAAGGAAAGCCCTCTAGCCAGATAACATAGGATTACCACAGATAAAGTCCCAATGAAGATGAGTTCACAATAAAAAGTTATATATCACAAAGCAACACTACACTAAGTCAGAGCAAGTCAGCAGACACAACAAACAGAACAATTAGGACATCTCACACTTTATATAATTAATCTCTTGGATGGCAATTATAAAAGAAATATTTTTAAAATGATCAAAGCTATAAAAGAAAGAGTTAGAAAGCAGCTCTTACTAGATTTGAAAAAGAAAATAACAGAACTTCTAAACATGAAAAAACTATGATAGATTAAAAAAAAAACAATGGTTGAATTAATCAGCAGATTAAGATCCAATTAAAGAGAGGATTGGTGAACTGGAGCTAATTCTGAGGAAATTATCCAGAATGCAGTTATTACAAAGAAAAAAGGTAAAATATGTTAAATAGAAATTAAGAAGCATAAAGCTAGAGTGAGAAGGTTCAGTGGGTATCTAACAGGAAAGAATAGAGATAATAAAAGAGAAGCAACATTTGATGAATTAATGGTTGAGACTTTGCCAGAATTTATAAAAGACATGAATTCTCAGTTCAAAAAGCACAAATGTTGAGCATGAAAATAAAAAAATTATATTATGCTAAGGCATACAATCACTGCAGAATAATAAAGAGAAAGAGGCTTTTAAAGAATATTTGTCTTTTGCTTTTATACTTGAATGGCAATTTGGTAATGTAAATATTATTCTTGGGCCATATTTTCTTTTTCTCAAGATTTTGCAGATATTGTTCTATTTCTTCACATATTGAATGTTCTATGGAAAAGTCTTAAGTCAGCCTGTTTTTTCATTCCTTTGACTTGCCATTTCTTCTACCACTGACTGGGTTCAGGAATTGACAACTGGAGCATCCTTCATAAACTTTCCTGTCATCCTTTGATGATCATTGGTTAGAGCCATTAATGGTATGCAGTTTTAAAATTTATTCTTAAAAATTATCATACAGTTAAATTGATCTTTTTCGGGGGTACATTTCTATGGCTTTTAATACATGTATAGACTTGTGTAATCATCCCCACAACCAGAATATAGAACAGATATACCATCCCCAAACCTCCCATCTGCTATCCCTTTATAGTCACACCTTTGCCCATCTCTGTAGTAAAATTTGTCAACCACAGATCCATTCTCCATTAAGTATAGTTTGGCTTTTCAAGAATGTCATATATATGAAATCATAGTTTGTAATCTTTTGAGACTGACTTCTATTATTCAGCATAATACTTTTGGGATTCATCTAAATTGTATGTATTAGTAGGTCGTTCCTTTTCATTCCTGAGTAGGGTTCTATTGCATGAATGATCTACATTGTGTTTATTCATTTACTCATTGAATGACATTTGGATTGTTTCTAGTTTGGGGCTATTATGAAGAGAAGCTATAAATATTTGTGTATAGTTTTTGTTTGAGCATACATTTTTATTTCTTCAGGGTATATACTGAGGAGTGGGATTACTGGGCCATATATTAATATATCTTTAAGTTTATAAGAAACTTCCAAACAATTTTTCAGAATGGTTGTACCATTTTGCTTTTTCATCAGTAATGTGTGAAATGTCTAGTTTCTCTGCATCATCACCAGTATTTGGTATTGTTGGTAATTTTTTTTTTTAGCTGTTATAATACATGTGTGGTAGTATCACATTGTGGTTTTTGCACTTTCCTTGTGACTAATAACATCTTAATGAAGTGTCTGCTTTAGTCTTTTGCTCACTTTTAAATTGGGTTGTTTGTTTTCTTATTGTAGAGCTTTGAGAGTTCTTTATGTGTTCTGCGTGCAAATTATTTGTTGGATATGTGATTTGAAAATATTTTACCCCAGCCTATAGCTGTCTTTTCAATCTTTTAGCAGTCTCTTTTGCAAGGTAAATGTTTTAAATTTTGATGAAGTTCAATTTACCTTTTTTCTTCTCTAAAGGATCATGATTTTGGTGTCATATTTAAGAACACTTTGCCTAACTCAGCTCACAAAGATTTTTTTCTACTTTTTTTTTCCTAAAATTTTTAGTTTTGTCTTTATCTTTAAGTCTGTGATCCACTCTGAGTTAATTTTCTTTTTTTTTTTTTTGCGGCAAGCGGGCCTTTCACTGCTGTGGCCTTTCCTGCCGCAGAGCACAGGCTCCGGACACGCAGGCCCAGCGGCCACGGCTCACGGGCCCAGCCGCTCCGCGGCATGTGGGATCCTCCCGGACCGGGGCACGAACCCATGTCCCCTGCATTTGCAGGCGGACTCCCGACCACTGCGCCACCAGGGAAGCCCCTGAGTTAATTTTTACATATGGTATAAGGTATGGATCTGAGTTCCTTTTCACATATGGATTTTCAGTTAGAGTATCATTGAATTGCTTTGGTATGTTTGTTGAAAATCTATTTGCTGTATTTATGTAGCTCTATTTCTCAACCATATGCTATTCCATTGATCTATGTGTCTATTCCTCCACCAATACCATGCTGTCTTAATTACCATAGCTTTATAAGAAGTCATAAAATTGAGTGGTGTAATTCCTCAACCTTGTTCTTCTTTTTAAAAATTGTTTTAACCATTCTTGTTCAACTGTCTTTTCCTATGAATTTTTGAATCAGCTTATCTATCTATAAAAATTCCTGATGGCATTTCGATTGGATTTTTGCTAAAGCTGTAGATCAATTTCAAGAGGACTGACATCTTCACTCTGTTGAGTCTTCTGGTCCATGAACACGATATGTCTCTCCATTTATTTAGGCTTTCTTTGATTTCTTCCATCGGCCTATTTTAGTTTTCGTACAGATCCTGTATGTACTTTGTTAGATATATAATTATATGCATTTTAGTTTTACTAGGTAGGGCCCCCAAAGAGTGTATTAATTTATCCATGTACTGGTGGTTGAGAGTATCCATTTCCCAACATTCTTACCCACAGTTGATATTGTCAATTTTTAAAATCATTTTTCTTATTATATATGTTTATTTTAAAGTGATTTCTTTTGTAGTTAGACAAAGTCATCTTCCTCCAACTCTCTTTAGACCTATCCTGTTGAATTTAGAATGTGTGTCCTGAACACAGGGCATTGCAGATTTAATGTATGTACCACATTGCACAGATAACTCTTCTTGCCACCTCAAAAGAAAGGCTGCTGTGAGACTCCCTTAACATCTCTTAAACTTGCTAAAGAATGAACCTGACCAGTTTCCAGAAGAGCGTTTTCAATCTGAGATTCCCTGAGACAGTTCAGAGTAAATGAGATGTGGATTGGTTGCTGGAGACCCAAGTTGACTTTCCAGCTCTGCCACTGACTTGAGCTGTGAATTAGGGAAACCACCTTGCTGTCCTGTCGTCAGTTCCCTGTAAGTTTAATGAGACTGAAGGTGCAAAGATTGTTCTAGTTCTGTGCTTCTGGTTTATAGAAATGATCAATTATACTTCTCAAGTAGGAAATAAAGAAATAGAGGAATGGAGAAAAGAAAAAAATAAGGAGAGAAAAAAAAGAACCAAAAGGAGAAAAAGAAACCAGGGTCTGATCACTGCCTCACTAGGGGTTGACTAATTGTCCAAATCAGCGGTCACTCCAAGAGAGCTTTCCCAAGAGGGAGTGGATGATGTCAGTCACCTCTAGAATAAGTCCCAGTGTCTGACCTCCTGATTGGGGGTCAGAAATTCCATTTGCGCACTCTAAGACAGCTATGGTTAAAATCTTCCTTTGCTGTTTTTCACTATTGTTATTATGCTTCCTTTGTGCAGTAGACCAATAAATGTGTTAATCTTGCCGATTTCATATGGAAATGTGGCTTTTGAAAATGTCAATTTCTTGGAGGCAGCAGGGGTAAACAGAAAACAGAAAAACAATGATTTTTCAATAGAAGGAATGGAGATTCAGAGAGATCAAGATACTCAATTCCACAATTATTTATTGAGTGCCAGATGCTGTGCTGGGGGCTAAGGATTCAGAGGTGAGCCATTAGTGACACTTACAGGAATTGTCCAAAGAGATAACCAGTAAGTGGTGAAGCCTGAGTGCACATCCTGGTCTGTCAGGCTCTAATATCAGTTTAGAGAACACTAAACCATGCTGCTTTCGATATCTGTGAGACATGTGACTGAACACTCTGATTTACCCTTCTGCATCGAGTTAACTTCAATATTTCCTAACTCGGTAGAAAAGTACCTTTGCCATTTACATTGCTGACTAGGCATTTGATCATAATAACGCTACTGTTATAATAACGCTGCATTTATTGAAGGCTTCTCACATACTAGAAAAAAGATATTGATTGTTGATAGCCTTTTTTTAACTTTCATTTTGAATAATTATAAATTCACAGGAAGTTGCAAAGATAGTAGAGGTCCCTGTATCCGTCACTCAGTTTCATAACTATTATATATAACTATGTATATAACTATATAACTATATATATACACAAAGTATATAGCTATATATATACACACATTGTATACACATATATACATATAATATACATATTATATAATATATAATGTATATACATATATGTAATATATAATGTGTATACAATGTATTATAGATCTCTCTCTCTCTCTCTCTCTCTCTCTCTCTCTCTCTCTATATATATATATATATATATATATATATATATATATATATTAATATTACAATACCAAAGCCAGGAAATTGGCATTTATGATGTGTGTGTGTAGTTCTGTGCCATTTTGTAGATTTGTATAATCACCACTGCAATCAAGATAGAGCACTGTTCCATTACCACAAAAATCTCCCTCTGCTACCCCTTTATAGCCACTTTTATCCCCTTTCCACTATGATCCCTAGCTCCTAGAAACCACTAATCTGTTTTTCATCTCTATAATTTTGTCATTTTGAGAATGTTATATGAATGGAATCACCCAATATGTGACATTTTGAGGTTGGCTTTTTTCCTTAAGCTTATTGCACTTGAGATCCATCCAAGTTGTTGTGTGTATCAATAGTTTGTTTTACTGTATTTCTGAGTAGTTTCCATGGTATGGTTGTACCACAGTTTGCTTAACTGTTTTCCTTTTGAGGGACATTTTGATTGTTTCCATTTTTGGCTATTATACGTAAAACTGTTACGAATATTTTTGTGTGGACACATACTTTCATTTATTCTGGGATAGACTTTCCATGAATGTAATTGCTAGATTGTATGATAAGTGTGTGTTTAGTTTTTTTTTAAAGAAACTGTCAAACTCTTTCCATAAGTGGCCACACCATTTTACATTCCCACCCAATATCTAGTTTGTCCACATCTTTGTCAGCATTTGGTACTATCACTGTTTATTTTAGCTGTGCTAATAGATATTAGTGGTATCATGTCCTGGTTTTAATTTGCATTTCCCTAATGACCAGTGATGTGTTACTTCTTTTCATGTGATTATTTACCATTCATATATCCTCTTTGGTAAAATGTCCATTCATGTCTTTTGCTTGCTTTCTATAATTGGATTATTTTTGTTACTGTTGAGTTTTTTAAAAAAAATCTAGACACTTGTCCTTTGTCAGACATGTAGTTTGCAAATATTTTCTCCCACTCTGTAGCTTATCTTTTCAGCCCTTTAACAGGTCTGTCTCCAAGTGAAAGTTTTAAATTTTGATGAGGTCTAATTTGTCATTTTTTCTTTTATGGACTGTACTTTTGATGTTGTGTTTAAGAAATCTTAACCAAGTCCAGTATCCTAAAGATTTTCTCCTATATTTTCTTCTCAGAGTTTCATAGTTTTGTATTTTATGTTTAAACAGATGGTCAGTTTTGAGTTCATCTTTGTCTAAGATGTGAGGTTTAGATTGAGGGTCAATTTATTTTGTTGCCATTGAATTGCTTTTGCACCTTTGTCAAAAATCAGCTAGCCATACTGCTGTGGGGCTATTTCTAGGTTCTTTTATATAGTCCATTGATCTGCATGTCTCCCTCTGCCAGGACCACACAACCTTTTTTACTGTAGCTATATAATATGTCTTGTATTGCGTAAAGTGAATCCTCCCACTTTATTCTTCCTTTCTTAGTTATTTTGGCTCCTGTGTCTTTCCAAGTCAATGGAAGGATGATGGTTTTTTTCAACAAATGGTACTAGAACAACTGGATCGCCAGAGGCAAGAAAATGAACCTAGAATTAAACCCTCATACCTTATACAAAAGTTAACTCAAAATGGATTGTAGACTTCAACATAAAATGCAAAATGATAAAACTCTGAGAAGAAAACAGGAGAAAATCTTCATAGCCTAGGCATGGTGAAGAATTTTTACACTTGGTACCAAAAGCATGATCCATAAAGGGAAAAAATGGAAATATTGGACCTCATCAAAATGAAAAAGTTTTGCTCTGGGTGAGATCTGTTGAGAGGATGAAAAGACAAGTTACAGAGTAGGAGAAAATGATTGCAAACCACATATCTGACAAAGGGATATCTAGAATATATGAAGAACTCTCAAAACTCAAAACAATTTAATAAGAAAATGGGCAAAAGCTATGAACAGACATTTCAACAAAGAGGATATATGAAAGGCAAATAAGCCCATGAAAAGATGTTCAGCATTATTAGCCACTAGGGAAATGTAAATTAAAACCACTGTAGGATATTATTACACACTGTGACGTGAAATGCTGGTGAGGATACAGAGAAACTGAATCACACATACACTGATGATGTAAAATGGTATAGTCATTCTGGAAAATATATTGGCAGTTTCTTATAAAACTAAACATGGAAGTCTCATTTTTTGCATGTTAACTTTATAACTACAAATGTTGCTGAGCTCTAGTTAGCTCTAATAATATGTCTACGGGTTATCTTGGCTTTGCTTTGTAGAAAATTATTTCTTTGAGTCATTATCCTTTGTTTATTCCTTTTCAATTCTTGTATCTGTTACTTACTTTTCTGTTCTTACTGTGTTGGCTAAGACCTCTAGGATAATATCTTATTCCAGACTTTAAAGATAATCTAATGTTTCATTATCAGATTAGAGGTTTGCTATAGGATTTGTGTATACCCTTTATGAGTTAAAGGAAGTCCTCTTCTAATCCTAGTTTTCCAATACTTTATTTTTCTTCAAAAATTGGTGTTGAATGTAGCAATTTAAAAAATCCATCTATTATGATCAAATTGTTTTTTCCTTGAATTTGTTAATGTGGTAAAGTAGATCACTAGATTTGGTTGTGTTTTTGTTTTGTTTAGTACTTTGATGGGAAAACTTTGTGTCCTGGGGTATGAAGGTATCCTTATAGAATGGTCTTATGTTTCTTCTGAGACTCAGAGGTTTTACTATGTCTGGACTAGTCTTCACATTAATTTCCTGCTCTGAGATTCTCATACTGTGTGAGTAGCGTAAATTCTGACCACATATCCACCTGTGGAGTAAACTTGGACTTTGACTTTTCATGAGAGATATTTCATTTCTCTACTTAGATCCTTAGGCAGAAGACACTCTTCTTTGCTGCTTCCCTGGGCTTATATTTTTTCAGAAGGTCAAGCCTTTTAGGATTCTGAGCCTTATTCTCCTAATCCTTGGGTGTTTATTTCTCAAGCCTCTAGCCATTTGTCCTCTTTCTGGGCTGGATGCTTCCAAACTGCTGTGACATAAATGAAAACTCTTGAAGGTTGGACTTCGAGCTCTTTGTGTCTGAAATCTGGGAATTTCTTTTCTCTTCCCAGGATCAATATATATTAAATAATTTTGATGATTATATTTCATCTGAATCCACATCTGGCCTCTGTACCTCGACACTGAATTAAATCTTGGAGACAAAGTTTTGTGTGAAGTAGAAAATAGCTTTATTGCTTTGCCAGGCAAAGGGGGCCACAGCGGGCTAATGCTCTCAGAACTGTGTGCCCCGACCTGGAGGGGGTAGTGAGGAGTTTTATAGTAATGGTTCAAAGAGGGCGTGATCAGCTAGTGGACATTCTTCTGATTGGTTGGTGGTGAGGTAAGTGGGAGTCAGCATCATCAACCTTCTGGTTCCAACCGGTCTGGGGTCTACGTGCTTGTGGGCAGCATACAGTTAACTTCTCCCACCAGGTGAGGGGTTTCAGCATCTGCAAAACAGCTCAAAGATATTGTTATGTGTATCCCTTGAGGAGAGGGGGGGACCAGGACCCTGCCCCAAGGCTGCACTATTATTTCTTGACTGTTCCTCCCTTGTCTCCACATCCCCTCCCTTCCTTAATTAGCATCTGTTGAACCTACTTGGTGAAACTCAGCGAAGGTCATGGAGGCTGAAGGAAGCCTATTTCCTGGGGGGACACAGAAAAGCTTTTGTGCCCAGGAGCTCCACAGGGTCCTGCTTGGTATCACATCTAACATATCTATAATTGGGGGGTTGGAGGAAGAGTTAAAGTAGCTTAGTCTACCATTTTTCTAAAATTTTTCTCCTTTTATAATATATTTTTCCAGGAAGGAATATTTTTAGATTTCCAAACTGCTGTGATATTATAAGCAAATATAATGTAACTATAAAGTGAATCTCTACCAGCCAGCTGCATCATTGGGATATTAGTGCCTACCTCATGGGGTGATTGGAGTGATTAAATGAAATAATGCCAGATAGTAAGTTTATTCCAGTCTCCAGGCCATGCTAATATTCAGTAATTGTTAACTATTATTAAAATGATTCAAATTATCCACACTATCCAGAGACGCTTACTGCTCTGTTAGGGTAACTTTTTAAATTTAAATAAACTTTATTTTAGAGTACTTGTAGATTAAAGAAAAGATGTATAGAGAGTTCCCAAATACTCCTCACCCAGTTTCTCCCACTGTTAGCACCTCACATGACCATTGTACATTTGTCACCAGTGAGGGACCCCCCTTGGTACATTTCTGTTAACTAAACTGCGTACTTTATTTGGACTTGATTAGCTGTTACCTAATGCCCTTTTTCTGTTCCAGGATCCCATCCATGATACCATATTCCATTTAATTGTCATGTTTCCTTAGACTCCTCTGATCTGGGAGAATTTCTCAGATTTTTCTTGTTCTTGATGAACTTGATGGCTTGGAGAAGTATTGGGAAGGACTTTTTAGAATGTCCCTCAGTGTGGGATTGTCTGATGTTTTTGTCATGATGGGACTGTGTAGAGTTACATTTTAAAATTGAAGGAGAACCATCAGGATGGAACGTGTTAGCTGTTCACTTTCTGCTGAGGTAAGAAGGAAGGGAAAGTTTGTTGAATTTCACCCCCAGGGTAATTACATAGGGTATCATCTGGTGACTCATCCAGGGACAAAAATGTCCATAGCCACCTCACAAACACCTAATGTGTTATGTATGTGATATATATCTAATCTGTACCTGTGTTTATATCTGTATCTATACCATTTCTTTTTTTTAATTTCTTTTTTATTTTATTTTTGGCTGCGTTGTATCTTCGTTGCTGTGCGCAGGCTTTCTCTAGTTGCGGCGACTGGGGGCTGCTCTTTGTTGCGGTGCGCGGGCTTCTCATTGCGGTGGCTTCTCTTGTCGTGGAGCATGGGCTCTAGTTGCATGGGCTTTAGTAGTTGCAGCATGTGGGCTCAGTAGTTGCGGTGTGTGGGCTCTAGGGCACAGGCTCAGTAGTTGTGGCGCATGGGCTTAGTTACCCTGAGGCATGTGGGATCTTCCCGGACCAGGGATCGAACCTGTATCTCCTGTACTGGCAGGTGGATTCTTAACTACTGTGAGATCAGGAAAGTCCATTTCTATCTCTCTATATATACACATACACACGTGTGTGTGTGTGTGTGTGTAATGGATTATAATCTTAAATCCTAAAAATGACTCATCCTGGTAGGTTCTATTTTCTTTATCTTACAAAAGAGAAAACAAGGTTCAGAAGCCTTAAGTTACTTGCTGGAGGCTGCCTACTAACAGGTGCTGGAGTTGGTGTTTAAACCCCATCCAGCTGCCCCCAGAGCTGGAACTTCTGGCTCTATGCTCCTCTGCCCCCGACTAGCTACATCCTTGGGTCACATGTGACCAAGAACCGCAGTGGTAAGAATGCCCATAAGATTTATTAAACCTTTGTCCTTTCCCCAAGTTTGTTATTTTTTTTCTTACCTTCTGTTTTCCCTTTGAGGGTCAGCTGTAAAACTCTTAAAACAAAAAGGGCTTCTGCGATTGCTTTCAGGGAGAGTCCGGAAGAAGCATGCTAGGGGAGGCTACATCCCAGTCTGCAACCAGACCTTAGGACAGCAACTCCCTTGGGAAAAGAGTGGGGGACAGCAGCTTTAAAAGTAGAAGGAAAATAGCTGAACCCCCTGGAGACCAGCAGGAACCAAGCCTGAGACTGAAAAGAGACCCTGGAACCTCAGGTCCAAGATGTTTTGGAATATAGCTGCTCATGAGTGTGGGATTTTAAAATAATAGTGACACTGCTAATTGTAACAGTGAAAATAATTTTCAGCGCATCGCTTCTCATCCTGTTCCCCTTTCCTTTCTTTATCTTCATTGGGTTTGCTCCCCATTCAGACACTCCCCTTACTAACAGTCCCTGCTCATCTGGGGGTGGAAGGAAGGCTGTGCATGACCAGAACATTCATGATTATCCATTTATTGATCAGCTTCCATAAAATTCCCTCACAGTCTTCTCAAGTTGCCTGCAATCTGATGTCCTGATTCCTCCCTTATTAGGTTTTGCTTTGGATGGAATTACTAAGCCAAATTGAAATTCATGGTTGTTATGAACCATTTCCAAGACATCGCTCAAAAGCAAGTCAAGAGATGCCTCTTGCCTGCTTCAGCCCATTAGATTTTGGCTCAAGATTCACATCCATGCCATGCCCATTAATGTGAGGTTGTTGCTTTATTTATGACCTTTACTCGGTATGTTGCAGTTTATTTCTGTTGTCTCATTTTCACGAACTTATATCAAATTCTGACTCTCACCTTGCAAGGCTGCAGAAGCTGCATGTCTGCATTACTTTATTTAGCAGATGCCTGGACCAGTTATAATTCCTTTGCCTTTTCCTCCTCTCCCCCTTCCTTGGACAAGGTGGCGGAGACTGCCTCAAACCAGGACTTTCTCTATGTTTATTTTTAAACACAGCCTCTTTAAAACTTAGAAGATATCATCTCCTTCCTCAGGAAGCTGGCAGCTGTCTGGCCCAGGGCCACAATGACAGCTTTGTCATTAAGATTGGAAGTCACCCATCAGTACCTCCTCTCCTCTGTTCAGCGTGTGCTGGTGGAAATTCATTTACTAGATCAGCATGGAGGACAGCATGACCTCTTAGGAGTTCTGAGAAATGGGAGTTCAGAAGTGCACTCGTGTCAATGGGGGACCACCCTACATTGCTTTCCCCAGAGGTTCCTGGATTTTTCTCTTGCTTGTCACCTGCCCAGCAGGTCTATTGAGGTCACTCAATAGACGCTTAGTTGGGTGGGTGTCAGGTGATGTGGCTTCAGGGCAATGAGGGAGCAGTTCTCTAGAGTGGAACCAACAGAGGGGTTGAAGTCAGATAGTCCTCATTTCTAGTTCCAGCACCATCACTTATGCCCTTAGCTGTGAACTTGGGCAAATTTACACCATATCCTGAAAATGCCATTTTCTCACCTATAAACTGGGAGTTAAAATACTTAATCCATAGTGTTCGGGTGAGCAGCAAGCATATGAACAAGTGAAATACACCTAGTATTCCTGCTTACAGCCTGCCCCATTGTGATCTCAAAATAATTTTCTAGAGAACTGTAAAGCTTTGGGCTAGACTGAAGCACAGGCTCTTGGGGAAAGGGCTTGGACCTTGGATTGAGATAGACCTGCATTCAAAATCTGGTTCTACCACTTATTAATTTTATAACCTTGAACAAATCACAAAGATTTTAAGACTCAGAATTCTTACTTATAATACAAGAATTATGTGGCGTACATAACATATGTGCAAAAACTATTAGTGGTTTCCTTTTCCTTCAACTTCGACCTTGACCTTGACCTTGACCGTCATTTGTTTGGGTTATTTCACTTCACGTGGCTGAAGTTTGGTCATCTGAGAAGGTGGTCATGTAGATTGATAATCTTAAGATGACCAAGAACCTGGAGAAATTTTTCCTGTTCTAAGTTGTGTGTGTATATGTGTGTGTCTGTGCTTTTCCTTTTTCTTCCCACACATTTTTATCTCTTTTATTCTCCCCACCTGTGATCTACAGGCTAAATCTCAGGCCTTTTATTGACCTCTGGGTTAGCCATACCATTTGTACCTTTGAAACCTGCCATCTAATGTGGAGACAGGGTGGGCTGAGGTTGGAGTCTGCTCCTGTCCACTGTCCCTGCAAAGACCCCAGCTCTGGGGATTATGAAATCCCTACTTCTTGCCTCCTAAGGACTGCAGGGATGGAAATTTAACCTTCACAACTCTTGCGCAAGGATATAAGAGAAAAACTCAACTTCCTCTCATTGCTTATTCTCCAAAAACCTCTCTTCCATGAACTTTTACTGCTTCTGTGTCCCAGCCCTGATGAACCTGGCTCAGTCATTGCCACAATGGGTCTCAATGCCCCTATCTGCAGCATGGGGATTATATGGCCTCTTACCCCATATGGGGATGTCAGGGATGCTAAAACAGGTGTTATAGACAAAAAGGCTTGCAGAACCTCTGTCCTTTGTGAAGAGTGAAGATGAAGTGACTCCTTCCTGCTCCCTCAATTCCTCTGGTTTTCCAAGGACCTTCAGAGTTAAACCAAAGCTTGTTTTGTTTTGTGGCTCTTCTGTACTAAGCACTTTTGTTACCGAGTCTAAGCTCACTCTGTTCCCTGCACAACAGGCCAATAAATCGGGAGACAAATTGTTGGGGCAAGGAAGAGTGGCTTTATTTGGAAAGCCAGATGTCCGAGAAGATGGTGGACTAGTGTCCTAGAGTACCATCTTATCGGGGTCTGGATGCTAGTTTCTTTTATAGAACAGAGAGGGAGAGGAGGTGAGGAAGTAAAGTAAAAAGGCCATAAGTCTTGCAAACTATCTCCTGGTTTTGGCCAGCCTCGGGCATAGGATGGGTTAATTTCTTCTTTTTTGCAGCCATTCACAGGTGGGCAGGGTCAGGGTGTTTCCCTGTGAGCTGAACAAAGGCACTTTAGTTTAACATTCAGGCAGAGGGGCAGGGTTCCCTGAGGCAGGCCATTATGTATGCCTATAGCTATAGGCAGAACAAAAGCAATGGAAAGCAAAGGTCAGAGTAAAAGAAACAGATCCAACATGGAATCAGATTTTCTTCCCTGTTACACTTTTCCACTCTGGGGCCTTCCATAGCAGCAGTGCGAGGCAGGTATTACCCTTCCAATGTCAAGATGAGGAAACTGAGGCTTAGTTTTGCCACTCACCCAAAGTCACTCAGTTACTGAGTTGCAGAACTGATCCCCCCATTAGGTACTCTGAGCACAGAGCCTGGAGTGTACAATGTTTTTAAGAGCCTTCAAAAATATTTGCGACCTGAAAAATGATGATTAGCTCAAACATAGTAAAAGAACACTATACAGTCAAAATGAAATTTAATTAAATATTTACAGAATATGACAGGTCAACTTGCCCTGTGCAACTTTTCGTTTATATAGTTATATGTAAATTATATCAACGTGGAACATGGATGCATTTTACTCATTTATAAGCTGTGAGATATATGAGATAGGGCCTCCAAAAGCAAAGGAGAGGAGATTGGTTCAAGATGGCAGAGTAGAAGGACACAGGCTCACTCTCTCTTGCGAGAGCACCAGAATCACAACTAACTGCTGAACAGTCATCGACAAGAAGACACTGGAACTCACCAAAAAAGATACCCCACATCCAAAGACAAAGGAGAAGCCACAGTGATATGGTAGGAGGGGCACAATCACAATACAATCAAATCCCATAACCGCTGGGTGGGTGACTCACAAACAGGAGAACAATTATACCATTGAAGTCCACCCACTGGAGTGAAGGTTCTGAGCCCCATGTCAGGCTTCCCAACCTGGGGATCTGGCAATGGGAGGAGGAATTCCCAGAGAATCAGACTTTGAAGGCTGGTGGGATTTGATTGCAGGACTTCAACAGGAATGGGGGGGAAAGAGAGTCCACTCTTGGAGGGCACACAAAGTAGTGTGCTCATCAGGACCCAGGGGGAAGGTCTGAATCAGACCTACCTGCTAGCGTTGGAGGGTCTCCTACAGAGGCGGGGGGTGGCCGTGGCTCACCATGGGGATAAGGACACCGGCAGCTGAAATTCTGGGAGTTACTCCTTGGCATGAGCCCTCCCAGAGTCTGCCATTAGCCAAAGAGCCTGTAGCCTCCAGGGCTGGGTCGCCTCAAGGCAAACAACCAACAGGGAGGGAACTCAGCCCCACCCATCAGCAGACAAGCAGATTAAAGTTTTACTGAGCTCTGCCCACCAGAGCAACACCCAGCTCTACCCACTAGCAGTACCTCCCATCAGGAAGCTTGCACAAGCCGCTTAGATAGCCTCATCCACCAGAGGGCAGACAGCAGAATCAAGAAGAACTACAGTCCCACAGCCTGTGGAACGAAAAACCACATTCACAGAAAGATAGACAAAATGAAAAGGCAGAGGACTATGTACCAGATGAAGGAAGAAGATAAAACCCCAGAAAAATAAGTAAATGAAGTGGAGATAGGCAACCTTCCAGAAAAAGAATTCAGAATAATGATAGTGAAGATGATGCAGGACCTTGGAAAAAAGAATGGAGGCAAGGATGGAGAAGATGCAAGAAATGTTTAACAAAGACCTCGAAGAATTAAAGAACAAACAAACAGAGATGAACAATACAATAACTGAAATGAAAAACACATGAGACGGAATCAATAGCAGAATAACTGAGGCAGAAGAACGGATAAGTGACCTGGAAAGCAGAATGGTGGAATTCCCTACCACGGAACAGAATAAAGAAAAAAGAATGAAAAGAAATGAAGACAGCCTAAGAGACCTCTAGGACAACATTAAACACACCAATGTTTTCATTATATGGGTACCAGAAGGAGAACAGAGAGAGAAAGGACCTGAGAAAATATTTGAAGGGATTATAGTTGAACACTTCCCTAACATGTGAAAGGAAATAGCCACACAAGTCCAGGAAGCACAGAGAGTCCCAGGCAGGATAAACCCAAGGAGAAACACACCGAGACACACAGTAATCAAAATGGCAAAAATTAAAGACAAAGAAAAATTATTAAAAACAACAAGGGAAAAATGACGAATAACATACAAGGGAACTCCCCTAAGGTTAATAGCTGATTTCTCAGCAAAAACTCTACAAGCCAGAAGAGAGTAGTGTGATATACTTAGAGTGATGAAAAGGAAGAACCTACAACCAAGATCACTCTACCCAGCAAGGACCTCACTCAGATTCGACAGAGAAATCAAAAGCTTTACAGACAAGCAAAAGCTAAGAGAATTCAGCACCACTAAACCAGCTCTACAACAAATGCTAAACAAAATTCTCTAAGTAGGAAACACAAGAGAAGAAAAGGACCTACAAAAACAAACCCCAAACAATTAAGAAAATGGTAATAGAAACATACATATTGATACTCACCTTAAATGTGAATGGATTAAATGCTCCAACCAAAAGACATACACTGGTTCAATGGATGCAAAAACAAGAGCTATATTTATGCTGTCTATGAGAGACCCACTTCAGACCTAGGGACACATACAGACTGAAAGTGAGTGGATGGAAAAAAGATATTCCATGCAAATGGAAATCAAAAGAAAGCTGGAGTAGCAATACTCATATCAGATAAAATAGACTTTAAAATAAAGAATGTTACAAGAGGCAAAGAAGGACACTACTACTATCAATCAAGGGATCAATCCAAGAAGAAGATATAACAATTATAAATATATATGCACCCAACATAGGAGCACCTCAATACATAAGGCAAACGCTAACAGCTATAAAAGAGGAAATCGACAGTAACACAGCAATAGTGGGGGACTTTAACACCTCACTTACACCAATGGACAGATCATCCAGACAGAAAAATAATAAGGAAACACAAGCTTTAAATGACGCAATAGACCAGATAGATTTAATTGATATTTATAGGACATTCCATCAAAAAACAGCAGATTACACTTTCTTCTCGAGTGCATGTGGAAACATTCTCCAGGATAGATCACATCTTGGGTCACAAATCAAGCCTTGGTAAATTTAAGAAAATTGGAATTATATCAAGCATCTTTTCTGACCACACACACTATGAGATTAGAAATAAATTACAGGGAAAAAACCGTAAAAAACACAAACACATGGAGGCTAAACAATACGTTTCAAAATATCCAAGAGATAACTGAATAAATCAAAGAGGAAATCAAAAAATATCTAGAGACAAATGACAACAAAAACACAATGATCCAAAACCAGTGGGATGCAGCAAAAGCAGTTCTAAGAGGGAAGTTCATAACAATACAATTGTACATCAACAAACAAGAAAAATCTCAAAAAAAACTGTATAACTTTACACCTAAAGGAACTAGAGAAAGAAGAGCAAACAAAACCCAAAGTTGTAGAAGGAAAGAAATCGTAAAGATCAGAGCAGAAATAAATGAAATAGAAACAAAGAAAACAATAGCAAAGATCAATAAAACTAAAAGCTGGTTCTTTGAGAAGATGAGCAAAATTGATAACCTTTAGCCAGACTCGTTAAGAAAAAGAGCGAGAGGACTCAAATCAATAAAATTAGAAATGAAAAAGGAGACGTTACAACGGACACTGCAGAAATACAAAACATCCTAAGAGACTACTACCAGCAACTCTATGCCAATAAAATGGACAACCTGGAAGAAAGGACAAATTCTTAGAAAGGTGTAACCTTCCAAGACTGAACCAGGAAGAAATAGAAAATATGAACAGACCAATCACAAGTAATGAAATTGAAACTGTGATTAAAAATCTTCCAACAAATAGAAGTCCAGGACCAGATGGCTTCACAGATGAATTCTACCAAACATTTAGAGAGGAGCTAACACCCATCCTTCTCAAATGCTTCCTAAAAATTGCAGAAGAAGGAACACTCCCAAACTCATTCTACTAGGCCACAATCAGCCTGATACCAAAACCAGACAAAGACAATACACAAAAAGAAAATTACAGACCAATATCACCAATGAATATAGATGCAAAAATCCTCAATAAAATACTAGCAAATGGAATCCAACAACACATTAAAAGGATCATACACCATGACCAAATGGGATTTATCCCAGGGATTCTTCAATATGCACAAATCAATCAATGTGATATACCATATTAACAAATTGAAGAATAAAAACCATAAGATTATCTCAATAGATGTGGAAAAAGTTTTGACAAAATTCAACACCCATTATGGTAAAAACTCTCCAGAAAGTGGGCATAGAGGGAAACTACCTCAACATAATAAAGCCATATGTAAGAAGCCCACAGCACCCATCATTCTCAATGGTGAGAAACTGAAAACATTTCCTCTTAGATCAGGAAGAAGACAAGGTTGTCCACTCTATCCACCAGTATTCAACATAGTTTTGCAAGCCCTAGCCATGGCAATCAGAGAAGAAAAAGAAATAAAAGCAATACAAGTTGGAAAAGAAGAAGAAAAACTGTCACTGTTTGCAGATGACAGTAAACTATGCATAGAGAATCCTAAAGATGCCACCAGAAAACTACTAGAGCTGATCAATGAATTTGCTAATATTGCAGGATACAAAATTAATGCACAGAAATCTCTTGCACTTCTATACACTAACAACAAAAGATCAGAAAAAGAAATTAAGGAAACAGTCCCATTCACCATTGGAACAAAAAGAATGAAATACCTAGGAATAAACCTACCTAAGGAGGTAAAATACCTGTACTCGAAAAAGTATAAGACAGTGATGAAGGAAATCAAAGTTGACACAAACAGTTTAGAGATATACCATGTTCTTGGATTGGAAGAATCAATATTGTGAAAATGCCTATACTACCCAAAGCAATCTACAGATTCATTGCAATCCCTATTAAATTATCAATGGCATGTTTTACAGAACTAGAACAAAAATTCTTAAAATTTGTATGGAAACACAAAAGACCCTGAATTTCCAAAGCAATATTGAGGGAAAAAAATGGAGCTGAAGGAATCAGACTCCCTGACTTCAGACTATACTACAAAGCTACAGTAATCAAGACAATATGGTACTGGCACAAAAACAGAAATATAGATCAATGGAACAGGATTGAAAGCCTAGAGATAAACCCACGCACCTATGGTCAACTAATCTATGACAAAGGAGGCAAGGATATACAATGGAGAAAAGGCCGTCTCTTCAATAAGTGGTGCTGGGAAAACTGGACAGCTACCTGTTAAAGAATGAAATTAGAACACTCCCTAACACCATACACAAAAATAAACACCAAATGGATTAAAGACCTAAATGTAAGACCAGACACTATAAAACTCTTAGAGGAAAACATAGGCAGAACACTCTTTGACATGAATCACAGCAAGATCTTTTTTGACTCCTAGAGAAATAGAAATGAAACCAAAAATAAACAAATGAGACCTAAGGAAACTTAAAAGATTTTTCACAGCAAAGGAATCTATAAACAAGACGAAAAGACAACCCTCAGAATGGGAGAAAATATTTGCAAACGAGACAACAGACAAAGGATTAATCTGCAAAATATGTAAACAGCTCAAGCAGCTCAATGTTAAAAAAAACCAAACAACTCAATTAAAAAATGGGCTGGGGGGCTTCCCTGGTGGCGCAGTTGTTGAGAGTCCGCCTGCCGATGCAGGGGACACGGGTTTGTGCCCCGGTCCGGGAAGATCCCACATGCCACGGAGTGGCTGGGCCCGTGAACCATGGCTGCTGAGCCTGCGCGTCCAGAGCCTGTGCTCCGCAATGGGAGAGGCCACAACAGTGAGAGGCCCGCGTACTGCAAAAAAAAAAATGGGCAAGAGACCTAGATAGACATTTCTCCAAAGAAGATATACAGATGGCCAAGAGGCACATTAAAAGATGCTGAACATCACTAATTATTAGAGAAATGCAAATCAAAACTAAAATGAGGTATCACCTCACACCAGTTAGAATGGGCACCATCAGAAAATCTATAAACAACAAATGCTGGAGAGGGTGTGGAGAAAAGGGAACCCTCTTGCACTGTTGGTGGGAATGTAAATTGATACAGCCACTATGGAGAACAGTATGGAGGTTCCTTAAAAAACTAAAAATACAATTACCATATGACCCAGCAATCCCACTACTGGGCATATACCCAGAGAAAACCATAATTCAAAAAGACACATGCACCCCAATGTTCATTGCAGCACTATTTGCAATAGCCAGGTCATGGAAGCAACCCAAATGCCCATCGACAGATGAATGGATAAAGAAGATGTGGTACATATACAATGGAATATTACTCAGCCATAAAAAGGACCGGAGTTGGCTCATTTGTTGGCTCATGGATGGACCTAGAGGCTGTCATACAGAGTGAAGTAAGTCAGAAAGAGAAAAATATTGTATATTAATATTGTATATCAATGCATATATGTGGAATCTAGATACATGGTACACATGAACTGGTTTTCAAGGCAGAAATAGAGACACAGACGTTGAGAACAAACCTATGGACACTAAGGGGGGAAAGCAGGATGGTGGTGGTGGTGGTGGGATGAATTGGGAGATTGGGATTGACATATATGCCCTAATACGTATAAAATAGATAAGTAATAAGAACATGCTATATAGCATAAATCAAGAAATAAAATTAAAAAAAAAAAAGGAAAAATAGCAAAGTAGGTTAAATCCCTGGAAGAGACTGAAACAGCCCAAAGTGAAACCCAGTCATAGAGCCTGGTCCGTCCAAACTGCTTTAGACCTTTTGGGAGTTTAGCTAAGGCCTGGTTCTGGGTTTGTCTTTTCTGTGGGTTGGGTGAAGGTGCTTTCAGATTTACTTCTAAGGCTTACAGGTGAGTCAGCGACTTTAATAGTCCCTCATCTTTCCACAAAACTGTCTATGACCATATTCACTTTTTCTTCTTTCCTTTATGCCACATGTTTGGTCTTTAGGACCTACATGATCTTAATTAATCCCTGGTATGCTTCTGCCATGCGAAACTGTAATTGTTGGTGGGCTTCATTGGATTTCTGCCTCATACTCAAAAGAGGTTGTGGTCCTCCCATTCCCATTGTTGGGAAATGTAGCTGTGACTGAACTCAGGTTTGGCTGCTTGCTGTACAAAAGCAAGTACTTGAGAAGCAAGTGTTGGTAGATAGGAAAGTTGCTTTAATTAGAAAAGCCAGCAATCTGGGGAGAAGATGGACTCATGTCCCAAGATCCAAAGATTCTGTTTGACCATGAAAGTTTTTAAGGGAAAAGGAAGAAATAATCTCAGTTAATCATTAAGGTAGGAGGTCAGATTCTTCCTCATTTTTCCATTGCTGTCTTCTCCTGATCTTCCATTGGATGTTATCTTTCCTACATGGTCCACTTGCAGTTGGATGCTGTCTTGCCCACTTGGTCCACCTGCAAATTTGCTAAGGGGTACAGAGTCAGTCATTCTTTAACTGCTTAATTCTTCATTCTTTCTCCTTTTAATCTAGGAAAGGAATCAACGGGTTAGGTAAGGCGTTGTGTACATTCAGTAGAGCAGAATTCAGGAGTTAGGTTAATTGTTACCTAGTGATCTCATTTTCACAATTAAGGTCTAAAGAAAACAGAGATGAACAAACAGAAAAAGGGGCAAAAGAGCTGCTTCCATAGCTGCTGCTTTCATTTCCTATAGGTCTACACTGAAAACAAACCCAAGGACACCAGGCCTAATTTGCCTATCAGTGATGACCTCCCTACTTGTCTGCCTAGTTCTGTTGGCAGAAACATGCAGCATATTCCCCAGCCTGGGCACTGCCATCTGTCATGGTGTCTTCTACCCTGGCAGTGGGCTGAATAGCTTGCTGACTCCCAACAAAAATTAGGTAAATACAGAGCCCTGAGTCTCTCTAAGAACTGCCCTCAGCAGAAGTTCACGTTCTCACCTAAGCTCATGCCCCATCCACAGGGACCGCCTGCATCTAATGACTGGTACATATAGGAGGATGGGCTGAGGCCTCTGTTGTGACTATATCACAGCTCAACTTTTCTCTCTGCCTCACCCCACCCCCTCTCAGTTCTTCACAGTTGATCCCAAGGACACCCTCCAACATGCTTCCTGCATGAGGATTTTCATCTCAGAATCTGTTTCCTGGGAAACCTGGCCTGAGACCCTTTTATATTACAAATGTTTTATTATGCCCCCTTTGTATGAAATTTATAGATAATATACCTACCTCAACAGAAAATTAAAAAAAAAAACCCAACCATAAAAAGCACGTTAATGTTTAATAAAATAGTAATGCATTTAATATTCAATAAAGTAATAATTTATCAGGTGAAACTGTATCAGAAGATAAGAAGCATTCAGATGCATGTGCCATAAAATCACCATGAATTTGAGAGACACATGATCCAGGGGTGTTGTTTTGCCAACTTGAGTACTGCCAGCAGTGCTGCTGTGGGAGATAGTTTGTGAATTAGTTATCAACTCCTGGGAAAGTTCCAAACAAAACTAATATAATATTCTCTTGATTTACATGGTAGTTGTACTTCTGGATAATTCAGTGTAAAAATAGTATAGAAATAGGGAAAAATACTTTGTGTTTTTATGTAAAGCAGAGAAAGGTTCTCAGGGTGGATAACTATATATTTGTGGATTTTTTTTTCCCATACAGGTTTGTCTTCAGGGATGCTAGGAGGTCATGAGGGTCATGGGACAATTTTTTTGTATATGAACGTGACCATTGCAGGGAATAATCACACTGGGTCCCCACCTATAAGCGCCCCCACCTATAAGCGCCCCCATCAATGAGACAGTCCTAAACACTCCCATAAGTTTTCCATATGCCTCCTGGGAATACTGCTGGCTCTGCTAAAAGGAAGGCCAGTGGCAGCTGCTCCCAGTGTGTCTGATTCTCTATTAAAACTTTCCAAAACTTTTTTCTACAAATGAGTGCTGGACATTTCTTCTCTCTCACCTCTTTCCTCCATCTTTTCAACTTAACTTTTTTTCTTTTCTTGCATGTGTCTTCCTCACATGAATTAATATGGCCTCTTAGACTTACACAGTGCTCTAATTCATCCATTTCCTGGATCAACACAGCAAAACCTCATGCCTGAAATTACCAAAACAAAGTATCCTTCCTCTTTGGAAGGTAGAAGAGAAGGCTTTGGAAGAAGAGAGACAGATGAAAATATGTATATGTTAATTTTTGAAAATATCTGTCATAGAGAATTTATCATATTTGTCTTGTTTGTCATTGAGAATATTTGAAAATCTAATCATCCAACAACAGTAGACTGGTTAAATTAATTATGTTAAATTCATGCAATAGTCTTTGATGATATAGCTTTCAAAAAGTTTGTGTGTGTGTGTGTGTGTGTGTGTGTGTGTGTGTGTACATATGAAGTATCTTTAATGACACAATAATATTTATATATTAAATTTTAAATCACTAGTTTAAACAAACCGGTGTGTATGATTAACTCCTCCGCTTTTTATGACCGTTTTTGTGGATACATCAAAATATCTCTCAGTAGGATAAGAAATTGTCTTCTTTTTCTTATGTCCTATGTTTTCTAAATATTTTATAGTGAACATTTGTGATATGATTAAAATTAAGTTATTTGTAAAAAAATAAATAAATAAAGGGAAGGCCAGTGGAGTAAAGGAAAGGAAGTGAATTTTGAGTAGTAGCCCCCAAACTGAAGACATCCACATGTCACACTTGTCCAGCAGGACCCAAGTTTGAACCCAGCCCTGGTGCCTCTCCTATCAGCCCACTCTCCTGTTCTGTCTTATTTAGGAAAGGTCAAGATTGAAATGACTTGTCTGACTTCCAGGGACCCCCTTACCATCCTCTCTTTTATCCTCACCAACTTGAGGAGTGTTGAAATGCAGAGCCTTTTTAAGAGGACCCTCCCCATCCAGCCTCAGGGGTCACACCAGTGCCCTCTGAAATGCTGCCACGTGGTCTCTGCTGAATTAGCAGCTTCTGTTTTGAGCACCATGGTGGATGGGCCGTGGCCCCACCCTTCTCAAACTCCTTTTTGAGATAGACAGTTTAATGGGCAAGTTTAGCTTTCATGGTTTGACAGCCTCGTAATTGGTAATTAGTTGGTGAAGGCTGTGTTTTAACAGTTGCAGAGGCCATTTGTGAGGGTGGTTACTCTGTGGAGGAGCACACCTCCGCTCCCTTCCCTTTTCTTTCTTTCTTCCCGCGTCCTCCTCTGAGCCCTCCTCTTTTCTTCTGAATCTTTCTTTTTTCATTTTTAGTTTTTAAGTTGAAGTATAGTTGATTTACAATGTTATGTTACTTTTTGGTGTACAGCAAAGTGATTCAGTTATGTGTGTATATATATATATATATTCTTTTTCAGATTCTTTTCCATTATAGTTTATTACAAGATATTGAATACGGCTCCCTGTGCTATACAGTAGGACCTTGTTGTTTATCTGTTTTATATATAGTAGTGTGTATCTGTCAATCCCAAACTCCTAATTTATCCCTCCCCCTCCTTCCCCTTTGGAAAACCGTAAGTTTGTTCTCTATGTCTGTGAGTCTGTTTCTGTTTCATAAATAAGTTCATTTGTGTCATTTTAGATTCCGCGCATAGGTGATGTCATATGATATTTGTCTCTGCCTGACTTCCTTCACTTAGTATGATAATCTCTAGGTCCATTGCTGCAAATGGCATTCTTTCATTCTTTTGTTTATGACTGAGTAATATTCCATTGTATATATGTACCACATCTTCTTTATCCATTCACCTGTCGTTGGACATTTAGGTTGCTTCCATGTCTTGGCTGTTGTAGATAGTCTTCTTCACCTTTCTTAATTAGACTGCTCCACTTCTCACGTGAAGATGTAGATGGTGAGGGGAGAGAGAGAGTTGGTGGGGGAGAGAGAAAATACACTTACAAATGCCCAATTTCAAACTGCACTTTTTCCAGATCCTACTCCTTGCCACATTGTCTTAGTCTGTCTGGGCTGCTATAACAAAATGCCATAAACTGGGTGACCCCAAAACAATAGAAATTTATTTCTCACAGTTCTGGAGGCTGGAAAGTCCAAGATGAAGGTGCTAGCAGATTTGGTGTCTGGGGAAGAGGGTCTGCTTCCTGGTTCACGATGGAGGTAATGAGGTCGCTTTTATGAGGGCACGAATCCCATTCATGAATGCTCCACCCTCATGGCCTAATGGCCACTCAAAGGCCTTAGCTCCAAATACCATCACTCTGGGGATTAAGATTCAACCCATGAATTTTGGGGAGACATAGCATTCAGTCTACAGCACACTGATGTAGCAGTCCATGGCTGGAGAATCCCCTTTGCCCTGTGCTATCTCTTTGGTAGAAGACTGGGGGAGCATATAAGGCTATGGGTTGCAGAATTAGTCATAGAACTAACAAAATAATTTTCTCTGCAAGGGTTCTTTCTTTGTAATCAGTGGAGACTGACACACTAGCCTAAGTAAGGAAGGGGCTTGTTCAAAGGCTATTAGGTATCTCACAGAATTATAGAACTTTCTGAACAAGCCAGCTGGCAGGTAGGACAAGAACCAGGGCCCACCACAGCATCTGAGCATTAGAAACATGTGTACTGCTTCTGTGGGCTGCTGCCATCAGATGACCAAGGGCAAGCACCTTCTGGCTTTGTGAACCTTTTCTTAAGATTCAGATTCCTCCTCAGAAACAGATGCTGATGGTCCTAGCTTAGGTCAAGCCGCTCCTTCAGTGGTGGCGGTAGGGGAATGGTGTGTGCGGTACGGAGTGCAGCCCTGTGATTGGCACGGAGAAAGGGAGGTTTCCCTAAGGGAAGAATGCTACCTAGACTAAAACCATGACATCCATCAAAGGAAACTAGAACTGAAGGCTGTATTGCTCACTTTCCCTTTTAATGCTTGAGAGCTAACCCCATGATCCTGTGCTAGAACACGCCAGTAACAGACAATCAACAATATGGAGGCCACCCTCAAATCTAGCATCTGTGGGAGAATCAGCCCCGAAGCAGAACTGAGTTGAAATCTACCTCCAGGTAACTCACTCCTCTTGCTCCTAGCACGTCTTCCTGGAGTTCCATAGAGAGTCAATTCTGTCACTCAAGAGATGATGCATTAAAGATTTGATGATTGAAATCACATCTTCTTGGGTCATTTCTTATGCAGGCTTAAACACCCTTAGTTCCTTCAACCATTCCTCAATCTCTTGGTGGTTTCTGGCCATTGAACACATGCAATCATTTCCAGAATTACACATCTCTTTACAGTTGCTTAAGGCAGATTCCAATTTGCAGATCATACCTCCATTCAAGAAATATTTATGAAGCACCTGCTTGGGTCAGTCACTGTAACAGATGCTAGAGATACAGTACAAGCAAACATAGACCTCCCCTCTACCTCATTATCTGGATCTTGGTCTAGGACTGGCCCCCTCCCCCCCTCCCATGCCCCTTTCCCTCTATTAGACAGGCTGCATGGGGAAAAAATGGAAGAGGTAACAGAATTATCTCCACCTTTTCCTGTCCCCAGCCCTAGAACACCCTGAATTGTTTCCTTACTTTCCTATCAAGAATGGAATTCGTTCCCTTCCAAATAAAATATGTAACTAACAATTGTTGAGCATCTGTCACATGTTAAATGTGACATTAAGCAATTTCTTTTCTTTTATCTCTTATCAGCAACCTCTTGGGAGTAAGTACACTGGTCCACTTTTTACAGATGAGGTACCTGGGGCCCTCAGAGTAAGTGAAGTGCCCAAGGACAAGCTGGTATGGGAGCCAAACCACGTGTCTGTGATTTATCAAATAGGAAAAAATCCTTTGTTTTCTGCTGATGACAAGACCATGAGCCTCTGGAAGAAAGACACTATCGTTGGTTCATCTCTGAATTCCTAGCACCCTGCACATGCTAGGGGCTCAATACATGTTGGGTGACTGGATAATCGTCAGGTTCTTGGGGTGTGAACAGACTTTTGAGGACGTGGAGTCCATCCGTATCTTACATGCTTTCCAGAGGGATGAGGGAAATGTCTGTAGCTCTCTCTATAGGCCAGGCTCCCTCATGCCTTTGTTGATCCTCCTGGGGCGCAGGTTTCCCGCTCCGTGTTATTTTGGCCTGGCAAATACCCATTCATCTCTTAAGCGTCACGTTAAATGCCATCTCCCTGCCTTCCTGATTTAGAGTTCCTGCACTCTCATTTCCACAGTGCTTTGCACAGACCACCAAGGTACCAACTGCCTTGCTGTGTCGAATTATCTGTTGGCTTGACTCTCTCTCCACTAGGCTGGGAGTGTTTTGAGGGCAGGGGCTGTGTTTCTTCTTTGTATCTTCAGCATCCAACATAATGGGTGTCATATGGCAGATTGTCAGTGAATATTTGTGGAATGAATGAATGAGTGAATAATGGATTTATCTTGGAATTGATACAAAATCCAAGAATGGTTATCTCATGACCATCGACTTCATGAAGTTCCCAGTGTCAAAGAGTGGAATCAATAAAGCCTAAAGGTTAGCATTTTGTTTAGATTTCAGGAAAACAGTCAGAAATCACTTTATGAAACGATTCTGTGCAGCAAGAATAGGAACCAGGAAAATTATCACTTTCCAGCAGAAGGAGATCAATGAGTTTTTATAGCTGTGTAGACAATGCGTCTACAGAAAGAAGCATAGTTAGTACTGATGATAAACTTTATGGATATGCACAAATTTTCACACTCTATTTAATGACTTAAGTAATTACCTAAAAGTGTTTCATAAACTTAACCTTAACTAAGCAAAAGGGTCCTAATGTGAATTCTCTCTTAGAGAAAAACATGGTCCAGGCTAGAAGGAATTTTTGTTTGCTTGGTTTTTATTGTGTTCCTCCTCCGGTGTCAAGAAGTTTAGGGAGTTAGAAAGAATAGCGTGAAGTAGAAATGCAATCTGATTTGAGACTTGTCATTCTTAGCAAAACAGTTCCACATTGGAGAGCTTTCTACTGATTAAAGCCAACTTCTTTCTTAAAGGGGAAGCTCACATTATGTTATTCTACATTTCCTCCAGAAAGAGGATCTTGTATTTTTTGTTTTTCTTAGTCATATGTGGAGCTATGCAAAGAAAATCCCAAAGATATGCACCCAATTTTCTACAAGTTTCAGCCCTTCATGTAATAAGGCCTCTGCCCATAGGACATGGGAATTGGGATGAGAGTGAAAATGATCCTCTTCCCATGGAAAGGGATCAACGTAATTACAGGGCCCACTTCTATACTGGGTCCTGTTGTGTGTCAGGTGCTTTCCAAACATCACTTCATTTAACTCTCACTGGCCAGCCCTGTGGTGTTGTCATCCTCTCCCGTTCTCATCTGCCTGGTGGAAGGCAAACTCGTCTCTCAAAACTCTGTTCACTTCGCAGCGGCCAAAATAGGCCTTGTAACATTGAAGTCTGATGGTGTCGCTCTTTCACTCAAAAGATGCGTGCACCTGTATGTTCATAGCAGCACTGTTTACAATAGCCAAGACATGGAAGCAACCTAAGTGTCCACTGACAGATGAATGGATAAGAAGATGTGGTACATATATGCAATGGAATATTACTCAGCCATATAAAAGAATGAAATAATGTCATCTACGGCGACATGGAGGGACCTAGAGATCATCATGCTAAGTAACCTAAGTGTGACAGATGAATGGATAAGAAGATGTGGTACATATATGCAATGGAATATTACTCAGCCATATAAAAGAATGAAATAATGTCATCTACGGCGACATGGAGGGACCTAGAGATCATCATGCTAAGTGAAGTAAGTCAGACAGAGAAAGACAAATAGTCGTATGATATCACTTATTTGTAGAATCTAAAAAAAATGATAGAAATTAACTTACTTACAAAACAGAAATAAACTCACAGACGTAGAAAACGAATTTGTGATTACCAAAAGGAAAGGGGTGGGGGAGGGATAAATTAGGAGATTGGGATTACATATACACACCACTGTATATAAAACAGTTAAACAACAAGGTCCTACTGAATAGTGCAGGGAATTATATTCAATATTTTGTAATAACCTATAATGGGAAAGAATCTGCAAAAGAACAGATATATATGTATGTATAACATATTCACTTTGCTGTACACTTAAAACTAACACAATATTTAAATCAAAACTCTACGTCAATAAATAAAAAAAAAAAGGTGAGCTTTCCTTGTAAAATTGAAGTCTGATAGTGTCACTCCTCTACTCAAAACCACCTGCGGCTCCCTGCCTTACACAATGAGAATGACTCCCTTGGCTCAGGCAGACTCTGTAGGACCTGCCCCCTGTGTCACATCACCTGTCTGGTCTCATCTCTTATCACCTCCTGTCACTCAGTCTCTCTGCTCCTGCCTTTCTCGCCTCCTTGCTCTTCCTCCAACTGCCAGGTGAGTTCTCATGGCCTTACGTGTTGCCGTCTCAGGGTCTTTGCCCTTGGTCTTCCCTCTACCTAGAGTCCTCCCCCAGATATCTGCATGGTTTTCACTTCATTCCTTCAAGTCTGAGCTCAAATGTCCCATCTCAATGAGACCTTCTTTGACCCTCCAGTGCATTTAAAACTGGACCCCTCTAGTAGATTCCCCTTACTCCTTCTCTTTTCTTTTTCTCCTCAGATTGCAACACCTTCTAATATACTATGTAATTTACTTAGTTATGTTGCTTGTGGCTATCTCACCAAGTCCCTCCACTGTGTCCTCCATATACCATTAGAACATAAGTTTCATGAGGGCAGGCACATTTGTGTGTGCTTCCTTTATCTTGCCCAGTTGCCCAGCCCATGACATGTGCTCAACACGTATCTGTGGAGTGAGTCAACAAGAAAACAGGATTAGAATGATAGAATAACTTGGCTGGAGTGACACAGCTATTAAACAAAGGTGTAAGTGTTCCACCAGGCCAGGTTTGTCTCAGCCTGGAGGCAACGCCATCCCCCTCTGCAATGCTGGGTCTGTATCTCTTTGTAGGCAAAGAAAAGAAGGATGAAAGGGCAGTACATATTTAAATGGCAGGAAACTTTTGTGGGGCTGGTGGTGTGTGTGCTTTTTTAAGTCACACGGGGTGAGAAAACACAGTACGGAAGCCAGACCTGAATCTGGGTCCCAGCTCTCCACTTTCTAGCTGTATGATCACAGCCATGTTACTTAACTTCTCTGAAACTCATTTTTGTTATCTGCAAAATGAGGATGATGACGGTCATCATGAAGTCATCATTAGAATGAAATTATACGATACCCGTAATATCAAGGTAAGAGTCCCATAAATATATGGTCATTACATCGTGAAATGATAAAAGTTAACAGTGCTTGAGTGCTCTCAGATTTTCTCCCTTTTCCTGGTTGCTAAGATGAATTCTGACTTAGCCCAGTTCAGTCTCTCCCTGCTCCCCATCTTGCCCAACGGAAGGACATCCAGTGCAGGTATTTAAGTTACGCGTATCTTGCGTGGGGTTCAAGACACACAAGCAAAGACTAGTTGAAATTATTTCTACCTGTTTGAACTCTGGTCTTTGCACTGCCTCACCCAGGGCCTAAGCCCAGCAGGTCCCAGCCCTCTAAGGAGTGCACTGAATTATTGAATTCCTTCTCGACCATCCTCTTCCG
>NW_006783590.1:1114295-1125990 GCF_000442215.2 Lipotes vexillifer
CGATGGAGCCGGGTCTCGTTTATCCCTAACACGTCCCTAATTCTCCATCCAGGTTGTGTTAGTTTTCACATTCCACCACTACTGTACGTAATTTACCACTTCCCGTCACAGCTAGCTCACTGACTATTACTGTGATTTATTTACAGAAGTTCTGACTTGAGAAACTAAGATTATGTCACAAGTTATTTGTGCAAAAAAGAATGCGCGCTTTCTCGGACTTCGCTCCCGCTTTCTAACTTCCCTTGTTTGCATTTCTTAGCTCTGGCCCAGCATTTTAGAAACATTAACCAAGTTGGTTTTTACAGTCAATCTCACATCAAAATGAGAGAAGTTACTGCTTGCATTGAACAGAAGGATAAAGGGACCACTTCCGACGTAGAGTCTTGGGAAGATGCCCTTTCACGACTTATGGCTACAGAAATCCCTGGAGGCTAAGATCAATTTCCTCTATAGCTTATTTAGGATATAATGTAATTGTGCCTTTTATTTCAATTTAATTATCATTCAGGGCAGCAGAAAAGACATTATGGAATTTTTTGCTAGTCTTATATATGTACTTGCATTGCTGCAAACCATGAATTTCTTCTTTCAGAAGCTAGTCCTTCACCCTTTTTATAGTTTTAAAAAGACACTGTCCTGAATGTTTCTCTGACCACAGGCACAGGTGAGGAGTTTTATAAGGACGGTAAAATGACTTCTGTCATGGCCTGTCCCTAAGCATTGTTCTCCACACTCCATCTTCAAACCCGTTCTGTTGCCTAGATTTGAGGGGTGGGAATTAATCACACCCTTCCTCTCAACTCTGAGTCCAGAACAGGATGAGAAATAGTTGTCAGACAATAGAAGGGTAAAATACTCCTTTTATAAGGGATAATGCTAGGTGGAAGAACCTGCCTTGGATCTGTGGCAACAATCAGGCGTCTGAGTTTTTATCCTTGAACTGAGGCCTCAGAATGATGCATCCAAGGGAAAACTGGAGTCTATGAAGCTGTCCCTCTTATCCAGAATAGCTGCATTAAACATATCAAGGTCAAAGAGTGAGGTCAGAGAAGGATGAGCCGTGAGACCTGCTCCTAAAATGCAGGTGCGGACCCTGATCCTAATGTGTATGCCCCATGGTGACAACGGTGGAGTAGAACATATCCAGTTTGCAGCAGGTAGATCAGAAAGGGAGGCCCAGATAGGATGAATCCACACATGCTTATTTCCCTTTTCTGGTATCACCTCTCAGGTAGGTCATCACTGTATCCAGAAAGCAGGGGATGAAATGTTACTTACATAGTGTTTCACCATGGGAGCAGAAGTTTCTGTATGGAAGCATGAAGGCTGGGAAGAAAAGGTACCCCTAATATCTCTCTTGTAGATTATGGTCCAGACCATTTTCCTTAGACTGACTGTATTGGTCAAGCCCCTTGTGGTTGCAATTCATTGAAACCCCAGCTCAAATTTAAGCAAAAGGGACTAGAGTGGCTCATCAAATCACAAAATCCAGGACTACCACTCATTTTGTACATGGTGTATCAGGAGCTCAAAGAATATTGTCAGGATTCTGTCTGCTTCTTTCCTTCTCTTGTTTTCCTCTGTTTTGGCCCTATTCTCAGGCAAGCTCTCTGCTTTTGGTAACAGGATGCTGCCAGCTTACATCTTCTCAGTGATACTGGTGGGGAGGGGGAAGAGAATCTCTTTCCCAATAGTTCCAGCAAACTTACTGGAGGTGAGTCTCATGGGCCTGGCCTGGGTCATGTGCCCATTCCTGAGCCAATCACAGTGACCATGGTGAAGGAATGCTGTGATTGGCTGGGCCTGGTTCATATCCTGTGCCTCTACTGGAATAAGGATGGAAGGAAAAGTTTTATCCAAACCACATGGAGTAAGATTAGAGGCGGAGCGCCTTCCCCAAGAAGACCAGGAGACACACACAGGAAAAAAATCACAGCCTCTTATATTTTTACTGATCCCTATGGATTTTTTTAAAAGTAAGCTTTTAATCTTAGTATAGTTTTAGATTTACCAAAAACTTATGAGGATAGTGCATAGAGTTCCCATATACCCCACACTCAATTTCCTCTGTTAGTAGCATTTTAACATCACTATGGTACATTGGTCACAATTAATGAACCAATATTGATGCATTATTACCCACTAAAGTCCATGCTTTATTTGGATTTACTTAGTGTTTAGCTAATGTCCCTTTTCTGTTCCAGGATCCCATCCAGGAAACCATATAACACAGAGGCATCAGGTCTCTTAGATTCCTCTTGGATGTTATAGTTGCTCAGATTTTTCCTTTTTTTTTTTTTTTTTCTTGCGTTATGCGGGCCTCTCACTGTTGTGGCCTCTCCCATTTGCGGAGCACAGGCTCCGGACGCGCAGGCTCAGTGGCCATGGCTCACGGGCCCAGCCGCTCCGCGGCACGCGGGATCTTCCCGAAACGGGGCACGAACCCGCGTCCCCTGCATCGGCAGGCGGACCCTCAAGCACTGCGCCACCAGGGAAGCCCAGATTTTTCCTTTTTTTTTGATGACCTTGACAGGTTCGAAGAGTGCTGGCCGGGTATTTTATGGAATCTCCCTCAGTTGGGATTTGTCTGATGTTTTTCTCATAGTTAGACCAGGGTTGTGGGTTTTAGGAGGAAACCCACAGAGGTAAAGTACCATTTTACCTCTTTCACATCATATCAAGAGTATATGCTATAAACATGACATGTCACTGTTGACAGATACCATGATCACCTTGCTGAGGCTTTTTTTGTCAGGTTTTCTGGCTGTAAAGGTATTGATTTTCCTACCTTTCTATACTGTACTCTTTGGCAAAAAGTCACTAGGCACAGTTTATACATAAGGAATGACAATTATGCCCCATCACCTTGAGGGTGCAGTATCCACATTAATTTTTTTGAAAATTTCTGTGCAGGAGATTTGTCCATTCTCCCTCATTTATTAATTTATTCGATCAATCATTTCTATCAGTATGGACTCATGGATATTTGTTTTATACTTTGGGTTGTAACTCGATTCCACATTCTTTATTTAGCTCAAGTAGCTCCAGCTTTGTTCTTGGGAAAGGTCTTCTTGCAGTTGGTTCCTGTGTCCACTTGCCTTATCCCATCATTGTGTTTCTTCCCCCTACATTCTTGCTTCCTAGCATTACAGGATGCTCCAGGCTTATCCTGTATATTTGTGTATTTCCTGCCCTAATCCTAGAATCAGTCGTTTCTCCAAATATCTCTGGTTCCTTTCATTGTGGAATGGTTTTAGAGACCAAGACCAGGGTGTTGGATGTGCTTGTTGCCCCTGGGGTGTCCATGGTTTTAGGCCCTTTCAGCTGATAGAACAAGGAATTAACACATTGTATACTAATAGGTGTATATACATATATCTATAAATATTTCTGTATGTAACCATCTGTATCTATATTAAGCTAAACATGAGTTCATATTTATGTGTTGAACTCTGATCCATTACCACATGGATCAGCCTTCTCCCCTTTCTTGTCTGTAACCTTCCACTCTACAGTGAGAAACCGAGTTCCCATCTCTGTTTGTTCAATTCCAGTATAAATGGTTGGTTGATTCAATTCCAGTATAAATGTATAGTGGTTTCAGAATTACTAACCCTTTATCTCTTTGGAGTTGATGTTTTCCTTGTATTGCTATTTACCTTGCCTTTCCGCTAACTGTGCTATTCAATCTAGTAGCCACTAAGCATGTGTGGCTATTTAAATATAAGTTAAAATTAATTAAAATTAAATAAAAATTGAATGTTCAGTTCCTCAGTTACACTTCAAGCCACAGTTCAAGTGTTCTATAACCACCTGTGGCTAATGGACAGCATTAGATACAGCATACTTCCATCATTACATAAGGTTCTATTGCATAATTTAGACCCTTTTTTGTTTTTTTCTGTGTTCCTCTGTTACGTGTCTGGCAGCCACAGACCAGTTCTGTCTTCCTAGCCTTGGCTCTCAGAGAGAACCTTGGCCCAGGTTAGATCCAAGAACTCCTACTTACCTAAGAAAGGGAGTTGAGACATCATATGCTGAGATCTGGGAGCCAAGTGTGCTCTACCCCGAAGAGCACAGTTCTGTATAAGGGAGAATTGTCATGGCTCACAGAGAAATACAAGACTGAGACTGGGGATTGATCAGAGAAGGCATCCCAAGGGAGACAATGCTTGTGCTACGTCTTTAGGATCGCTGCAGGTATGGTAAGAGAATGGAACAACACACGAAATGTTAGGGCATGAGTACTGGATGTATCATATTTGCTAAATGGAGCCATAGAGTGTCAGAGTGGTTGCAATGGTGAGTGGGTTTTGGAACATGGAGGAAGTGGCAGGGTATAGACTTTGGAGAGTTGACTGTGAGTGGATTATGTCTTGCAAGCAGTTTTGGACTTCATTATGAAAATTGTGAGGAGTTAGGAGAGAGTTTTACGCTGGAAGGTGATGTGATTGATCTCTAGTTTAGAAATATCACCCTGGTGGCTGTTGGTGAAGCTGGGAATAGAAGAGGTGGGTCAGTATGCAGGGGTAAGAGGACCAGGATTCTTTCTTTTTCAGTCCTCATATCATTTAATTTTCCAGTAGTTCTTAAAATAGTTAGCCACCTTTTTTTTTTTTTTTTTTTTTTGTTCTTTATTGGGGTATAATTGCCACAGGCTCCGGACGCGCAGGCTCAGCGGCCATGGCTCACGGGCCCAGCTGCTCCGTGGCACGCGGAATCCTCCCGGACCGGGGCACAAACCCGCATCCCCCGCATCGGCAGGCGGACTCTCAACCACTGCGCCACCAGGGAAGCCCAACCTTCTATTTCTTGAAACTAACCTCCAGGAATTTTCTTGACAAACCCTCTCTCCTAGGTCTTTTTATCTTCCTGTTTTTCTTGAGTGTATTAGTTTTCTATTGCTTCCATAGCACATCACCAAATCTAGTGGCTTAAAACAATGAAAGTGTATCATCTTAAAGTTCTGTAATTTAGACATCTGACACATGTCTCACTGGGCTAAAGTCAAGGTGTCAGCAGTCTGCATTCGCTTCTGGAGACCGTAGGGCAGAACTCGTGTCCTTGTCTTTTCCAGGTTCTAGAGGCGCCCACATTCCTTAGCTCGTGACCCCTTCTTCCTTCTTCAAAGCCAGCCATGGTGGACCAGTTTCTCTCTCCACATCCCTCTGGCCTCTCTTCTCTCTCCCTCTTCCACTTTTACCTTGTGATAATATTGGCCCACCCATATCATCCCAAACAATCTCCCATCTCACGGTCATTAATTTAATAAGTCAATTCTGCAAAGCCCCTTTTGCCATATAAGGTAATATATTCACAGGTTCCAGGGATTAGGTGGGGGCATCTTTAGGGGACTGTTACTATGTCAGCCCCTCTGAGTGTCCCATAGTCGTTTCTGGAGTCCATCTCTAAATTCACAGTCATCCTTGGTTCTTACCCCAGACCAGCTACTTGACTCATATTTGGAATCTGTTTTTATCTCTGTGCTACATATTTGGAAAAATAGCCTTGTGAGGAAAGGCAAAGTTTATTCTGTGGAGCTACCTAGAATAGGATTAGCATAGAAATGAAGATGAGGTTGCCCCCAGCATCTCATATCCCCTCTTCGTCCTGGCTATGCAGCACTGTCAGGTTCATGGTCCAGCCATGTGAAGGAGCAGAGTGAGGTCCAGTCAGAACCCACTGTGCTGCTCCAGCGAGGCAGAAAGGTGGGAGGAGGTCAAAGCAAAGACACCAGGATGGTGGAACTGTACCCACAGAGGGAGCTTCTCATAAGAACCGGTGGAGAACGAGCACAGAGAGAGCCACGCAACCTGGGAGGGCAGCGTGTAATTGGATTCAGACCTCTGTTGGGGCAAATTAGGACCCTGCTTTTCCCAGAAAAAAAAAGATTGTAAGTTTTTTATGGGAACAGATGCAAAGACTTCTGGCAACGAGCAAAGCTTGCCTTTCGGACTGATTGCTCTGTGATATCAGACTTCATTAGTAGAAGTGTCTACCTAGAAAGATAAAGATAATTATTATTTACTGAGTGTTTAGTATGTCCTGGGCTCTTTACAACTATCATCTCTAGCCCTCCTAGTAACCCTGCAGTCTGTATTTCAAAGACGAGGGGACAGAGGCTTAGAGAGATGTAAAATCCCTACAGGATTTATATGAAGGTCTGTAAGATGTTAAAGCTAGAGCTCTTTCCACACTACTATATGTAAAATGGATAACCAGCAAGGGCCTACTGTATAACGCAGGGATAACCTATAATGGAAAAGAATCTGAAAGAAAATAGATTTATATATATATATATATATATATATATATATATATAAAACTGAATCACTGCTGCACACCTGAAAATAACACAGCATATGATAAATCAAGTGTGCTTCAATTAAGAAATAAAGACAAGGGCCTCCCTGGTGGCGCAGTGGTTGAGAGTCCGCCTGCCGATGCAGGGGACACGGGTTCGTGCCCCGGTCCAGGAAGATCCCACATGCCGCTGAGCGGCTGGGCCCGTGAGCCATGGCCGCTGAGCCTGCGCGTCCGGAGCCTGCGCTCCGCAACGGGAGAGGCCGCAAAAGTGAGAGGCCCGCGTACCACACATACACACACACAAAAGACAAAAAAAGAAAAAGAAATCTAGAGCTCTTTCAAACACACTGCACTTGAGGGCAGTTGTTGGGGAGAGAAACAAGGTAGCCCAGGAGCACTGGAGGACTAAAATCCCTGGAGCAGTGAGATGGGCTTGTGGTGCCATCCTGGAAACAGGTATTCACAAATAAGAGTGTGTTCAGAGGAGGCCAGTAATGACGAGTCTGAGAACCGTATACGGGAACTGTTCTATGGGAAGTTTAGTCTGTTTCAGAGAGGACTCTGAGGGCAGCTAATTTATCTTTCTAAATATCTGAGGGTGGACACATGCGAAAACAGCCCAGCAGTAATTACAGGGAAATACTTCAGTGTTTTAGAAGGAAGCGCTCACTGACCATCATGGCTCGCCAACCCTGGGGTGAAGCCTTGCGGTTGCCTACGTCATATGGCACGGCACGTCTGCAAGAGTTCCAGCAGAATTTGTCTAAACAGGTATCTGTCAGCTGTGACCCAAAGAGGATTCCATCCCTAGGACAAGCTGCACACGTGCCTCTCAGATTCCTTTCACTCTGGGGTTCTAAGATCATGGAATTCTTCCTTTCTCTTTGCTTCTGTATTACCTGTCCCCTTCTTAGGGCTCTCTCCAAAATGCTTTTCTCCAGAGAGCCTTCCAAGACCACAGCAGCTCACTATGATGCAGGCTCCTTAGAAGATATATCTTTGGCCTTATAAACCAGGTGCCAGTAAACTGTATTTGTAAAGGGACAGGCACTAAATATTTTCCGCTTTGTGAACCAAATGGTTTCTGTTGCAACTACGCAGCTCTGCTATCGTGGTAGGAAAGTAGCCACAGATAATACTTAAGCAAATGAAGTGGCTGATTTCCAAAATCAATTTGTCTTTATGAAGTCAGGTTGGGGGGCTGAATTTGGTGTTCCTGGGCAGTTACTTGCGGATGCCTGATCTAGACCATTTATTTTGTGAAAAATAATGTCTTTTTAGAGTTATCTTCAGCTACAAAGCAATGTATTATGATTTAACTCTTTAATTACTCTTTAATGTTTGTCCATGTTGTATAGTTTCTGTTTCTTTCATTAGACTGGAATACAATTTAGGGATAAAAGATCATATTCATCTTTTTTTAAAAAATAATTTTTATTGGGCTTCCCTGGTGGCGCAGTGGTTGGGAGTCCGCCTGCCGATGCGGGGGATGCGGGTTCGTGCCCCGATCCGGGAGGATCCCACATGCCGCAGAGCGGCTGGGCCCGTGGGTCATGGCCGCTGAGCCTGCGCGTCCAAGAGCCTGTGCTCCGCAATGGGAGAGGCCGTGACAGTGAGAGGCCCGCGTACAGAAAAAAAAAAAAAAATTATTGAAATATAGTTGATTTACAATGTTGTGGGGTGTTTTTTTGTTTGTTTTTGTTTTTTTGGCTGCATTGGGTCTTTGTTGCAGTGTGCAGGCTTCTCATTGCGGTGGCCTCTCTTGTTGCAGAGCACGGGCTCTAGTCGCGTGGGCTTCAGTAGTTGTGGCACGTGGGCTTCAGTAGTTGTGGCTCACGGGCTCTAGAGCGCAGGCTCAGTAGTTGTGGCGCACAGGCTTAGTTGCTCCTCAGCATGTGGGATCTTCCCGGACCAGGGCTCGAACCCGTGTCCCCTGCACTGGCAGGCGGATTCTTAACCACTGCACCACCAGCGAAGTCCCATATTCATCTTTAAATAGCCTCATAAGCCTAGCATGATGACTCCAATCCCAAGTCAATTTCACTAAAACCTGTGGCTTTGAACAAAGAGTCATGGAGCCATTGACATTTATGTAGGCCCAAATGGATGACAGAGATCAAGTGATTAAAAATCCCCTTTCTGAGCTACCCTAGTGGCGCAGTGGTTGAGAGTCCTCCTGCCGATCGATGCAGGGGACACGGGTTTGTGCACCGGTCCGGGAAGATCCCACATGCTGCGGAGCAGCTGGGCCCGTGAGCCATGGCCGCTGAGCCTGCGCGTCCAGAGCCTGTGCTCCGCAACGGGAGAGGCCACGACGGTGAGAGGCCTGCGTACCGCAAAAAAAAAAGAAAAAAAATCCCATTTCTCAGATGAAAACCTTTAAGGCCAAGGCAAGAGCTATGTCTTTTCCAATGTCACACAACTAGTTGGAACCAGGTGTCCTGCTCTGTTGGCAAATGGGCTCGTCCTGCACTGCCGAGGGCCATGGTGGTTTCTGGCCACCATAAGACTGTCACTTATTCTGGGTCTGCTGTTTGCCAGGCAGAGAACTAGGAGCTGGAGACCCAGAGGAGAGGAAAACTCAGCCTTTACTCTCAAGACCTATGTGGGATAGAGATGAGGGGTCAGTTACACCCCACAATGCATGCTTCTCTTTGTGTCACTGACAGTGAATTCTCCCAGCAAGTTAGATTCAGACAACGGGACCAGGCAGGGTCCTCTTAGTAATAATGGCTGTCATTTATTGGGCGTTTCCCACATATCTGGCATTGTATTAAGCACTTTGAATGCATTTAGTTCCTTTTCCTTGGATGACCCCAAGCCCTCTTACCACAAACATATTAAAATTTTAATTAAGAGAACACACCATGGCACACACACAGCCTCCATTTAGTGTGTTGCTTCACTAAGTATCTTGCTCCTCACAGGAGGTGGGAATTTCTGGGTGGCTTCAGACAGCCAAAAATCCATGGACCTCAACTATGTGGGTAAAGTGTAGCTATTTCCAGAGTCAGGCCTCAAGGCTTCACGCTGCTCTTAGAGCTGGTCACCCCGCTGGACATGCTTCCTTTGGTCCCCTCAGGCAATGGACTTTGAGGGGACACATTCCCGCTTCTACACAGACCAGGTCCTTCTTAACGCACACTAATTCCTGTTACTCCTACAGCCCCAACTTTTGTGGAAGTTTCTTGTATCAGTGACGTAGCCATTGCCAGGCCCGATTCCCATCACAGCCAGGTAGATAAACAAAGAAATGCTCGCCCTAAATAAACTGTTATAATCTATCAGCTCCACTCATGGTCTGGAATGCATGATAGGCACTTAATAGATATTTATTGATTGATCATTTATTTTTCCCCAAAAACGTGCTCACACAGTGTTTGTAACAAAATACACACACCATCAATTTTCAAAATTCCAGGGACTTGACGGTGAGCTCCCTTCGAGCCCAAGCCCTCTCTTGGTTATTTTCTGCTGCTGCCTGTATCTGATGGTGAAATGTGCTCACAGGGGAGCAATGGCAGGGAGGCCTTTCTCTTTTGCCATCAGTCCCCGTGCCGAGAAGCAAGCCAACCTTTTCCTTATCTGTCTGGCCACTCATAAAATGGCACCAGAGCAGAGAGGACAGAGGAAGAAGAATTTGTGTCATCAACCAAGATTCTGTGCTTTGCGGGTCAGAATGGCCGTCATCCAAAAATCTACAAACAATAAACGCTGGAGAGGGTGCGGAGAAAAGGGAACCCTCTTGCACTGTTGGTGGGAATGTAAATTGATACGGCCACTATGGAGAACAGTATGGAGGTTCCTTAAAAAACTAAAAATAGAACTACCATACGACCCAGCAATCCCACTACTGGGCACATACCCTGAGAAAACCATAATTCAAAAAGAGTCAAGTACCGCAATGTTCACTGCAGCACTGTTTACAATAGCCAGGACATGGAAGCAACGTAAGTGTCCATCGACAGATGAATGGATAAAGATGTGGCACATATATACAATTGAGTATTACTCAGTCATAAAAAGAAACGAAATTGAGTTATTTGTAGTGAGGTGGATGGACCTAGAGTCTGTCATACAGAGTGAAGTAAGTCAGATAGAGAAAAACAAATACTGTATGCTAAAAACAAATACTGTATGTATCCACATATATATGGAATCAAAAAAAAAAGTGGGTCTGAAGAACCTAGGGGCAGGACAGGAATGAAAACGCAGACATAGAGAATGGACTTGAGGACACGGGGAGGGGGAAGGGTAAGCTGTGACAAAGGGAGAGAGAGGCATGGACATATATACACTACCAAATGTAAAATAGATAGCTAGTGGGAAGCAGCCGCATAGCACAGGGAGATCAGCTCGGTGCTTTGTGACCACCTAGAGGGGTGGGATAGGGAGGGTGGGAGGGAAACGCAAGTGGGAGGGGATATGGGGATATATGTATGTATACATATCGCTGACTCACTTTGTTATACAGCAGAAACTAACACACCATTGTAAAGCAATTATACTCCAATAAAGTTGATAAAAAAAAGGAAAGATTCTGTGCTCTGAACGCTGTGTAGAGAACCGAGTTGAAGTCCATTGTAGTGCAAATGGTAGGGAGATGATCTTGACCCGGTGTGACAGCACGGTGTGTTTTATAAGAGCACGGTCCCATTGAGCCTGCTGCAGCTGACCTAATCAGATCCGGCAGAAACATGGGAGGTAGAGAATTGGAGGTGTGTCTGCTTCCCCAGGGAGAGCAATGGAAAAACACAAGGAGACAGAGCTGGACAGGTAGGGCCAGAGTCTAAGCTCAGCTCTGCTGCCCTGAGTGGAGCAACTTGGGGTAAATGACTTAACTTCTCATAGGAAAAAGGAAGGAGCAGCAGAAGGGGCTGTATTGGACTCCCTTTAATGTTCCATCACACTCTGACACTTAGGGATTCTCTGGAATCGGGAAACATTGCTTTGATTCTGAATCGGACAACGGGACACCCCATCGTGGATTGACCTGTGCCCATCCCCAAAAGATATGTCCACTTGCTAAACCCCAGCACCTGCAAACGGGACTTTATTTGGAAAAAGAGTCTTTGCAGATGTACTTAAGTCAGAGATCTTGAGATGAGACCGTCCTGGATTACCTGGGTGGGACCTCAACCCAATGACGAATGTCGTTATTAAGAGAGAGGCACACAGAGGAGAAGACAGTGTGAACATAGAGGCAGAGATCATAGTGATGGGGCCACAGCCCGGGAATGCCACCCAGAACTGGAAGAGGCAAGGAACGAATTCTCCCCCAGAGCCTAGGTGAAGGGCAGTCCAGCTGACACCTGACTTTCAGACTTCTAGCCTCCAGAACTGTGAGAGAATACATTCCAGCCTTTTTTTTTTTTTTTTTTTTCTTGCG
>NW_006783590.1:1126203-1180857 GCF_000442215.2 Lipotes vexillifer
GCGGCACGCGGGATCCTCCCGGACCGGGGCTCGAACCCGCGTCCCCCGCATCGGCGGGCGGACTCTCAACCACTGCGCCACCAGGGAAGCCCCCCGGCTTTTTTTTTAAGTCACCCAGTTTGTGGTAATTTGCTCCAGAAGCCATAGGACACTAATATACAACCCCAAAGGCATATAGAAAGAGGCACTTATGTCAGGAATGAAGCAAAGCCGTGATTTTTCAAATTCCATTTAATTTTTCTGAATTAAGACCCCTCAGCTACTTTTTTGCTGCAGCTTTCTGCCCAGTCTACTCGGGGCACGAGCACTTGATAACTGACCTTGTGGAACATTCGAACACAGGTGCCTTTGCTGCCTGCTTCCCCTGAAAGGATAGAATTGCCACTGTCCCTTTCCTGCCATGGCCCGGGCAGTGAGGACCAGCGGGAAGACAGCCGCCTGGCTGGTTCTGCGCCCACAGACTTCCTCAGCTCTGCGCAGCTATCAGAGGAGGTGGCCTTTCACATCCAGACAACATTTTTAAGGCAGTCCAGATCACAAGGGTGGCCTTCAGAGAGCTGCCATGGCAGGCAGAAGCTCTGGACGATGATCCTCTGGGACTCTGCAGGTAACACATGAGGGATCAGAGACTTACACTTTGGTGCTGGAGGTTATGCCCTTCTGCTCATGCTCCTGTCCTCCAGAAGTCTTGTCTTTGGGTGTTGCCTTCCTTGCAGAGTGGGATGGAATGAGAGCGAGCTGTAGACTCAGAGAAGCCAGATCCTCATTCAACACTGGCCCTTCCCAGCCGTCACCCTTAATCCTCCAGAGACTTTGTGTCTTCATCCACGACGTGCAGGCGATGACAGCCACCCTGCAGGGCCCTTGATGATTAAGTATGTGCTGAAATCACTGCAGCTAATTTTACTGAATGTTTATTATGTGCCAGGGATGATGCTATAAGCCCTGGACAAGTATTATCTAGTAATTCTTATCCAGCTACTGAGATAGGTGTGGCTATGATTTCTACTTACTACAAGAGAAAACAAGGACTCAAAAAAATGAAGTAACTTGCTCCACATTATGGAGCCAGTGTGGGAGCAAAGCTGGACTCAGGCACAGGACTGTCTTTAGTAAAATCTGTGCTTGACCCTCCCAGCTGTGACGTGAGTAAATCTGTTGCATTGTTCTGGTTGCATTTGTTCCAATTTTAAGAACACTGTTTTCTTTCCAGGAGTCTCTGAAGTATCCTTTTTTTCATTTTTGTATTAGAGCAGGCCAGTGGTGGCAAATTATGGCCCACAGGCCTTATCTGGCTCACCACCACCTGTTTTTGTAAACAAAGTGTTGTTGGAACATAGCCACGCCCCTTCATTTACATAGAGTCTGGCTGTTTTTGCATTGTAATAGTTGAGTTGAGGAGTTGCAACAGAGACCATCTGGGCTGCAAAACTGAAAATATTTTCTATCTGGCACTTTACAGAAAAACATAAAGCTGAGCCCTGGGGTAGGGGAGAGAGCATGAGCTTTGGGAAGAGCTGGTTTCAAATCCTGACTCTCACCGTTTCCTAGCCTGGATAAACCCCCTGGCCCTCACTTTCCTCCTGTGGGAAGCAGGCAGGCTGACAGCGGTCCCCAAGGGTCAGATGAGGATGCCTAGCAGAGTGCCTGAACAGAGGAGGGGTAGCCCCCTCCCGTGTCCCCTCCTCCACCTCTCCCTGTGGCCCCTGTGACAAATCTAACCAGGGGCATTTCCGGGCAGCCTCCCCAGCCTTCCTGGAAGGAGGCTTCTTAGCTCTCTCTGTTACTGGGTGGTCTGCAGGCTTCCCCACCCAAACTCTGCCCTGACCGTGCAAGACTTCTGTTCACACTAAACAGGTCTGCCTCTTCTGGTAGGCTTTCCAGCCTCTGAGAGGCCCAGGACCCTCTTCCAATGGAGAAATGGATCAGTCCTGTCCGGTCCCGACATCCTTCCACCAAGCTGTGCAGAAATCTGGCATCCTCACGGCAAGCCTTTAGATTCTTTGAAACATCCCGCGGCTTGGCCCCTGTTTTCCTTGACTCCCTGCCAAACCCATTACACGTGTCGGAGCAGCAAGGGACTGGAAGAATTATGATTTCCATTTGGCTTCTGCGGCCACTTAGTCTAATTTGCAACTGGCTTTGAAATATAGCAATTGCTGTTTTTGTTCTTGGGATTTGGAGGCTGTTTCAAGTTCTGTCTCTTTTCTCTTGATTTTTCTCTTAGCTCTTTCTCTTTCCAGCTTGGGGGTGGGGCAGGAGGCCTCACAAGTGATGAGACTCGAGCTTAGCTGCCACCATCAGAGCCCACACTCTTACATGGACTCATTTGCTCCAGCACCAGATTTCATTAACTGAAGGGCTGCATTGCAAGGCGAAGCGTGATCATGAGGTTGGAACTAATCAGAACATATGGGATGATTTTACCATTAGCTACAATTCCGGACTTGGGAGGGGACGTGCTGGTGTGGGCGTGTAGTTTAAGCAGGATTGTATTACCCGCGTGGGGTTACATCCACGATCCCTGAGTCGCATCCTTCACCCTGCAGCCCCTGCTAGCCCTCTTATGGGGGAGATCGTGGCCACAGGAATGAATGAAAGTTCGCAGAATCAAGGACTGGTCTTGCCAAAGAAAGTTCCCAGCACCTCCTCGCTGACAAATCCAAATAAGACTCTTCTATCCTTTTCTGCTTGACTTCTTGGCAGGTGTGACACTACTGACCATGCCCCTTTGACCTCAAATGAGTTCTGGGACTTTGGCCTCTCTTGCTTTTCTTCCTTCTCTGGACCCTTCTTCCTCCATCCATTTTTGCAGGTTTATTTGTACATGTTTAGAAGCAACCTTGCTAGACAAGGTTAGGCAGTTTTGGGAATCAAAATAGAGTAACTACCATACAACTTCCCTGATTCTTGCCCAGCTGCCCTGTCCCCCTCCCCTTTCTCTACCTCCGTTTTTTTCTTCTGTCTCTCCCTTTCTTTGTACAGACTTTTTTTTTTTTTTTTTTTTTTCATACCACACAGCATGTGGGATCTTAGTTCCCCGACCGGGGATTGAACCCTCACCCTCTGCAGCAGAAGCACAGAGTCTTAACCACTAGACCGCCAGGGAATCCCTCTCCATCTCTTAAATGAGACAGTTGGCCTGCAACAGGGCTGTTGAGATGGTGCAGGCAATAATCACACTCTTAGTGCCCTCGGCGTGGCCCTAGAAGTCCACACAAAGAGGTGGCCTTCGTCTCTGTCCTCCTCAGAGAGCAGCGTACGCCCTTGAAATATGTAAGGTGAAGAGGCCGGGGAGGTGTTTCCCCGGCAGAGCCATGAGGGCGTCTTGAATGAGGTAGAAATGGTTATGAAAGCCTGATTTGTGAGCACAAGACCATAAAGCACTGCCTCTCTTCTGACAGGTGTCAGGTGAATTTCCTCCAGGCAGATATGCTTTGGATGGGATGACACAGGTTAGGTTGCCTTCAGCTGAGAATCGCTCATAATTAGATGACATGAGGGGCCTACACGTTAGAAGAAGAAAAACAACCTGGATTGGATTCAAGCATTTTTCTGTTGCATGCTTCTCAATGCACACCCATCTGAGAACTTAGGGATGCTCCCTGCTAGTACATTCCGTTTAGAAGTCAGTGCAAAGAAACATACTGACTGAGGACATCCTGTGTGCAAGGGGCTGGCACGGGGTGTGGGAAGGCAGAGTTTGATGGGAAAGACATATTCATGTGTAACTAGATGGCTAAGCGGATTCCAGTGTTGTTTACATGGGAAGGTTTGTAATCAGGAGGATCTTGTGTTTCTCTATCACATGATCTTTGAGTTGCTCCATCTCCATGGCCAGACCCCTAGCCCAAGATCCATCCTTTCCTTCCTGGACCACAGCAATCACCTCCTCACTCGTCTCCCCACATCCAGTCTTGCCTCTTTTCCATCCAGTCCCAACACAGCAAGCCACAAAGAGCTTTTAAAGAGGCAAATCATTCAATGGCAGTCTTTTGCATTACGCCCTTGACCAGCACCTTGTAGCCTGGATCCCCCACTTGTGTATAAGGGATCTTAGCTCTTCTCTTGACCTTGCTGTTGAGTCCAGCTACTTTGGCCTTTACAGCCACGCTCCTCCCTGGCTCAGGGCTCCCGCTCACATACTCTTCCCTCTTCCTGGAACTCCTACCCAACCTTTGGCTCTCTACTCGACCACACCTCCTCCGGGGAAGCCTTCCCTGCCCTACCAAAGCAGGTCAGCCTCCTTTCTGTAAGCCCTCACTTTCTCAAACTCTGCCTTTATAGTGTGTGTGAAGATTACTTATTGACTAAGGAATGTGTAATTGGTGGTTTGACTGTTTTATTCACTGCTGCGTCCTTAGAGCCTATCACAGGGCTATGCACATTGTAGACCTTTGATGTATTTTAATTGACTATATGAATAAATGGAGAGGTTCAATCACATAAACAAATCATATTGCGCCTACCTGTTGATCTCTCACTCTCTCCTTTCAAATCCTTGGGCTGGTATGTCATAGCCTGGTAATAACAGTGACAGCGACTATATATAGCACTTATTGAATTTTTTAGATTTCATAAAATACCTTCACCTGCATTCCCTAACCTGATGTTTACAACAAGCCTGAGACTGTATTCCCACTTTACAGATGGGAAAACTGACCTTCGGTGGGATGTAGGTATTTGGCAGAAGCTGTGCTAGCTCTGCTGCTTATTAGCTGTCTGAGCTTGGACCAGTCAGGAAAACTCTCTGAGCCTCAGTTCTTTAAAGGGAAAGTCAAGTTCTCCCCACTGAGCCTGCCCACAGCAGCTCTGCCTACCCACACCGTGGTGTGTTTCATACTGTATTTTAATTTTTTAAAAATTCTCTTCTCTCCTGCACCAGACCCGAAGCACATTGGGGGTAAGGATTGTGTTTTATTCACAAGCACAGTGCCCAGCACAGAGTAGCCCTATCTTAGTCCCTTCAGGCTGCTATAACAGAATACCATAAACTGGGTGGCTTGTAAACAACAGACATTTAATTTTCACAGTTCTGGAGGCTGGAAGTCCAAGATCAAGGTGCTGGCAGATTTGGTGTCTAGTGAGTCCGGCTTCCTGGTTCATAGACAGCTGTCTTCTTGCTGTGCCCTCACAGGGTGGAAGAGGGGAGGGAGCTCCCTAGGGTCCCTTTTATTAAGTCACTGATCTCATTTATGGGGGTTCCACTCTTACTACCTAATCATCCCCCAAAGGCCCCACCTCCTCATACTATCACATTGGAGTTAGGATTTCAACAAATGGACTTTGGAGGGGTGGGGAGGGGGACACAAGCATTCAGTCCATAGCAATCCTCAAAATGTCTGCTGAGTGAAAATCTAATGAGACAGCACATGGGGGAAATCTCCCAAATCATAATACTAACGTGGTGACCATGGCATCATAGCCCGGAGTGGGAAAAGACCACGGGCTTCGGATGAAAGTCTGTAGCCCCTCTTGGCTGCAGCCAGGGTCGCTCCAAGGGTTAAACCTCGTTACTGGGCAAATGGGAGGGACTCCTGGTGCAGACACATCATTTAAAATGGCTGCTTGCACTTATCTTGCAAGTTCTGGCGACATAGCGTATGTCTCTTATGATTTGTATGGAGATTTCTAGGTCCCTGAATCTTTAAGGATCACTCTGAATTGAGTGGGGCTGAGTCTGCCTTTTAAGCCTATGATTGCAAACTTAAGTCTTTACCTCATTCTCCTGATTGGGTTTTCTCTTGATTTTTCATTGTGTGTGTCTGTTAGTTTTCATTTCCCACAAGTTACCTGATAAACCTGCCATGTTTCCTCACCCAAGAAGAGGACAGTGATAAGAGAGCTGGTGACAGGCCCCTATTTTTGTGATTCCACTTCTTATTTTCTTTGTGCACCTCCTGGTAAATACTCTATTTAAGCTGAAGAATGTTATTTTTTTTCTATCAATCATTTATCTGTCAACATCTTTCTCCATTCCCTTGCACTTGATTGAAATGACCCTCTGAGGCCATTTTCTTTTCTTAGGCAACCATGCGGTGTGTGTGTGTGTGTGTATGTGCGTGTGTGCGCACACGTGTGCATTTGTGCAGGTTTCAGAGGGTCAAGGGTGATTTTGGTGCATGACATACGCAAGAATCAAGTAACTATCAGGCTATTAGTATTTTTTAAAGTCTAATTTCAGTTGGTTTATGTGCCTGGTGACATTTGTTTACACAGCTCTGGTTATTTATGGCACATGGTGAAAGTGGGTAAAGAAATGAATTTACAGCCTGGAATGAGTCAAATAATTCACAGTAACAGCATCTCCCTAACAGCCCCATTAAGGGCGCTCACAGATATAGCTTTGCAACCGTGTGCTCAAAACGGGTTCCTGGGCCTTAAAAAGCCCAAGCTTCTAGGGAAGCACTTTTCATGTCACAGAAGCCCTCCCTTACATGGACCCCATCTCTCAGGCCACCTGCAGTGCGTGCCATTTTAAAACTCCTAAATCAGATGGGTGAAAAGTGTGAACTGATCACTCATGTGTGAGGAAATACAAATAGAAATTAAATACATGGAAAATGTTCAACCTCACTGATTGTCAGAAGAAAATATGAAGGTTCCATTGTATCTCTATTAAATAATAAAAAATGGTAGTCATCCGGACCACCGATGCTGGTTGGGTAGTTGTATTAATGCTATACTTATAGACTTTGGATGGCAGTGCAAATTAGTAAAACATTTTTGCAGGGCAATTTGGCAACACACATCCAGAACTATATGATGCTTCGTACCTGTTGGCCCAGCATTTTTCCTCATCTGTGTGGAAAATGAAGAAATAATTCAGTGAAAGAGGAAAAATACCCAATGTGCCTGAAACCCTTGCAGGCAGCATTATCTATAGCATGTAAAATTGGAAATGACCTCCGAGAGTGGGAGAATAATTAAGTTTACTTAATCATTGTACAGTCACTCACTGGAATGTTATATAGTTATTAAAAAGTGATTGTAAAGACCATAGAAACAATAAAAACGTGTCCAACATAGTGCTGAGAGGAAAAAGAGGCTAAAAATCTAATCCGTGATTACAGAGTAAAACATGTAACCGCATATGATAAAACTAGAGAATAGAACTCAAAATGAGAATCTTTGGGAAAAGATCATTGTGTAAATATGTTTTCTGTGTGTATGTGTGTGTGTGTGTGTATAAAATAACATATTTTCTTAAAAAAATAATCTTGATGTTAAAAATACTGGTGGAGGTCAGGGAAAGGCAGTATTCCGTATCTATTAAGTTATTTTGGAATTAAACATGTCATGAAATCTTAGCCACTTACTAGTGGTGTAACCTTGAGCAAATTATTAGACTTCTCTGAGTCTCAGTGTCTGCATCATTAAAATGGGAATAAAAAAAATACAGCTTGTGTTTTTGGACTATGGTGGGGATTAAATGAGGCAATACATGTAAAGAACTTACTACAATACTTGACATAGCTAACTTTCAATGATTGCTATTATTATTATGTCTATCTATTTATCTAATCTGATCATAGTTTTAAAAGACATAGTTGTTGACTATCCTATATCCATTTACCACAAACCATTAGTCAAAGCCATCGTGGTACCCCCTTCCTCTTGCCAGTGATTGACCCAGGCATTGGCATGAGAGCTAACCCTAAATAATGATAATCGGGGGGAGAAACACAAAAAGAATGGATCTGTTTTCTTTCTCTGGGCATTGCCAAGTTTCGATGTAAGACTTGGACCAGTGGTGGCCTTCATCTTCTGAGGATGAACCCAATACCAGGAATGGCAAAGCAGAGGGACAGAAAGAATCTGGGTCCTCACTGACGTTATTGAGTCTTTGGATCAACAACACACATGTCCACCCTACCTCACTTCTTCCAGATAAGATGAGAGAATAACTTTTAGAAATGTTTTAGTCAGTTTGAATAAAGGCATTCAGTTACTTGTAAATAAAACATCCTAATATAATTAGGATACAATGGTTACCTTTCTTTGGGAGGCCTGAACTTTATTGGTCAGAAAATGGTTTATATGACACCTGGCTGCTCTGATGTCTTCCTTTCCCTGAGCTCTAGACCTTCCTATATACTGTGGACTTGATAGCTCTTCTTGGACATCCAAAAAGACACAGCCCCAACTCTACGTCTCCAAAACTGGGCTCATGATTTCTGTGTGTGCTGGTGTGTGGACACGCATGTGTACATACATTCACACACACATTCACACACACCCACACCCACACCCTTCCCATTGTTCCTTGTCTCAGGAAACAGCAGCTCTACCCAGCTATATAACTCAGATCTCATCCTTGACACTTCCCTCTCCTTCTCTCCCCACATTCAGTCTTTTGGCAAATCTTATTGATTTCACTTTTTAAATATTTTTGAATCTATCCACTTCTCCTAGTTTCCACTATCGCTACCCTGGTCCAGGCTATTATAATCTCTCACTTGACGTGTAACAGTAGCCTTATGTTGGGATGTTCTGCATTGAAAGTTGTTTTTCTCTAATCTATTCTCTATTTAGGCTATAGATCTATATATCCATATCTAGATCTGATACACATCCCATCATGTCACCTTTTTGTTTAAAACCTTTCAGTGTCTTCCATTTGCTCTTGGAATAAAGGCACAACTATTTCACGTAGGCTGAGGGACCCTACGTGATATGACTTCCTTTCCTCCAGATGTTCACCCACCATTGTTTTCCAGTACTGGATTTCTCTCATTTCTTCCCTGTATGCCATGTTCCTGCCATCAAAAGACTTTTTGCATATTCTTTCTACAGGGGAAAAAAAAAAATCTTTCTTCTATTTTATGCCAAGCTAATTGTATTGATTTTTTAGATCTTGGCTGAACTGTCACTTCTTTGGGGAAAAGTTCCAAGACTAGGTCAAATCTTCCTGTCAGACATACTCGTGTATCTCCCAAATGGGTATAAGGGCCACTGAAACTTTGCATTGATTTTTGTGACTGTTTGATCAAGGTCTGTTTATTCTCCAGTAGACTGTAATTTTTATTGCCCACCATTCTCTCCCCAAAGCAGGGATTGAACAAATATTTGTTGGGTGACTGATGAATGAATGGATATTGCCCTAGTTCATCCCCTTTATATTACATGAGCTACAGTCATAGCCCCATAAAATGGTTTTGTCTCTCCAGTTGTGCACACAGCTTCCAGAATTAACTCTGAATCATAAATCTGATTGCTGTTATTTCTTTGCATGAAAATTTCCAATGGTTCTCCACTGCATTAAGAACAAAGCATGTTATATTCCCGACTTCATTTTTCAATATTGTCTCCTAATTCTACTCTTTCCACTGCCCTCTGCATTTGTTCTCTCACATACAGTCACACCCAACTGCTTGCTGTTCCCTGACAGTTTTGCTTTTCCTAGCCTTGTTCATGCTGTTCCTTCCAGCCAGATCCCCATTCAACCATCGCCTCCTTTCAAAAGTGAACCCATCCTTCTAAATTCAGAATAAATGCATTCTGCTTAAAGTTTTCTGTCATTCCTCTGATTCATCTTTATTTCCCCTTTCTCAGTGGCCTCATAATCTACAAGATACTGGGCACAGAATGATCCCAAACTATAATATGCCTTAACCACTACACCCAGGGCTATCTTGCATGTGTTATTGGGAAGAGCCACATGAGTCATGTCTCCATACCATAAAGACTCCATTTTCAACTTCAATCCTTTGTTAGGGTTGTTGTTCACAAATATTTGCTACTCCTCCCTGGGAGCCTCAGTCAGTGTAGCACCCTGGAGTTTGGGGTGACAGAGGAGAGAGGAAGGAGAAAGTTTCTCAAAAGAGGGGAGATGAATGCCCTTGGATGCATACGTGTGTTATATGTGAGGTCAGTGGGGTTCTATTGTCCAGCTCTTGGAATTATGACCTGGGCAATCTCTCTTTGGGGCAGGTGGGAGAGGGAAAGTTGTGCATGGCAATGTGGAGCCATTCTCACTCAAATACCCCTCTGCTAGCTGCAATCCCGAGCTGCATGTCCTTGCCACCTTGCCTTGGGTCCCTTCCCAAATTCAATTTCCATAAATCCCTTTTAGGCTTAAAGGAAGGAATTCTTCTTGCCCTTGACACAGAGTTTCCTTTTAAAACACGTTTATCTAAGGTGTTTTAAATGCATCGATGTAAGAAAAAAATAAGTAAGTGGTTGGTTCAGACTGGTAGTAAGCAGATAACTGAGGTCTGGGAAGCAGGGAGAAGCCCTCCACAGCTGCCTGCAGAGAATTCTGAATGTCAGCCCTCAAGCCGGCACCCACAAGGCCACCTGGCCAGGAAGCCTTTGAAAGAAAATTAAAGCAACTACCTGCCATTTTGCTGTTCACTCCTTCTTAATGGTTCTTGAGTTGTTGACTTTTTTTTCCCCTTAAAAATAAGTGGAACATGTCCTGAACTGACAGATAAGACTTGATGTCCTCCTGGGAATTTACTGTACAAACAGGCACTGGTTGGAGTCTTCAAAAGATAGAACAGAGGCAACGTTTGAAAACAGGGAAGTAAAAATACTGCTGACAATGAAATTGGAAAAAACCTATAGCCAACAAAGCAGCTCCTTCACTTCCCCAGACCTTCTCCTTTACATGGCAGGAAAACTTGTGGCAAATCATGCCACTGTCTTTTTAAATTAGACTTTTTGATCTTTGTTAGAAAAAAATAATCCTGCAGCTCTCCACTGCAGAATGAAATGTGTTGGACAAAACCTTTCTGCTTAAAGCAGAGAGAGGAGTGCCCTTACTTATCTCTGGGGGGCCGTTGGTAGAGCCAGTGTAGGGCAGGTGAGGGGGATCGGTGAGGGTCTATAGCAAATTACAGTGTGTGGGACTCCTGTAGCCACCTGGATGTCTGGTTAAATAAGCGCTGTGCCAAAGTCTTTAATTGCTGTCTGGACCTGAAACAAAAGCTTCAACCATCAATTTGGCAGTTATCCCACCACCCCGTGATGCCAAGCCTTCAATTACCCCGTCACTGTGTGCTTCCCACCAGATCATTAACTTCTGTGCCACGCCACTCTGCATAGCAGGTAAATTCCCAGTGATTCAATGCCAGTATTTCTCAGGTGAAACTTGAGTGCAGCTCTCATGGGGGGGAGAGCTTTCTTATTAGACATGATTACGATAGCTGCCTGTTTCCATCCTGGCTCTGTCACTGAATGTCCAAGGTTTTTGATTTGCATCATAACTGTAATTGATAGGTTTAACACCCACTTTGTCCACAAAATATAATGAGATGCTGTGGAAAGCTACTGAACATTTAGAAGCTGTGTTCCAATGCTAGGTTGTGGGCCTGTCGAGAGATCTAAAGTCTCTGGTATCTTTCTCACCCTTCACCCCTCTACTCTCCTTAAAGGAAAGAAGGGCTGGCAGAGACACCTCAAGCTCAAGGTCAACTTTTGGTGAGAAAGTATAGAAAGAAAGTCTTGTGATAAAGGGATTAAAACTTTGATCTCAGTATGGGGATGTTCCCTTTCTCCTCTTTTTCTTTCTCTCTCTCATTTCTCTCTCTTACTCTTTTCTCCCAAAGCAAGTACAGTATAATGGACCAGGGATTGCCCCTTTGAATGCTTCTCCACCCAGAGAAACTCAAGATGGCCAAGGCAGCTGCTTTAGACATTCAGAGAAGCCAGGGTTATACTGATAAATGTTTAACTGTGGCTCTCTGGAAACCAAAACAAACAAACAAAAAGTCCGCATTTGTAGTGTTTGCCAATTTCTGTGGTGTAAATGTAATAGGGAAGAACAAATCTGACTCCATACTGGATTTGTCTCTTTTACTCTAACCTGTGTATTCTATTGCTTTTGCTACAACTTAATCACTTAAGGGATGTTGCTTATAGCTTAAAGTATACATAATGGCCCATCTCTAGGAACCCTGCTTCCCATGCCTGAGCGTTACTCTGAAATACCTCACAGGAAACATCCTGACTAGGCCCACCTATGAATGGCTTCAGGAAAGAAGAAATTAATACATCCCCTTCGGAGTCTGGCTGGAACCAGGAAATATTTGCAACAACTTATTGCCTTTTTCACTTTACATCCCCACCTCCCCCTTCTTTGTTCTATAAAAGAAACTAGCATCCAAACCTGGGCAAGATGGTTCTTAGGGACACTAGTCCACCGTCTTCTCGGTCTGCTGACTTTCTGAATAAAGTCGTTATTCCTTGCCCCAACACCTCCTCTCTCAATTTATTGGCCTGTCTTGCAGCAAGCATTAAGAGCATGGACTCAGTAGCATAAATACTCCCTCCATGACCAGTTTCTAGCCATCAATGTGAAGTGGCTGTACATGATATTGAGAAGAAAGGCATGCCTTATCTCCCGTGAGCCAGTAGGAGCCAGCTCTGCACACCCTGAGGCCAGCCCCCTTTCCCGTTCTTTCCCTGGCATGCTTTTCCTTAGGCCCATCTTTCCTATCCACTGGAGTGCACCCACAGGGAAAGGGGAAAGGAGATGGCTTGATCTGCTCTGGTCCTGGCCTTGGACCTGTAGCCCTGGGGCTTCCTGAAGGCTGGCTCAGCTCACCAGGACTGTCCACATAAGGCTTTGGGGTCAAAACCCCAGTGGTCATTTGCTTGGTGTTGTCTGCAGTACAGGTGGGTGATTGTGGAAGGACAGGGTTTGAGCTCAGGAGACAGGATCCCATCCCTATAAGGCTACTCACACAGGTGGGTTCTCAATAGGTGATGAACTTCAATCATAGTGCAGTGATTATAGATAAGTCCTACTTCATTCACCTTTTTCAAACTGAAATATAGTTGCAGTACAATATTCTATGTTACAGGTGTACAATATAGTGATTCACAGTTTTTACAAGTTATACTCCATTTACAGTTATTACAAAATATTGGCTATATTTCCCGTACTGTATAATAAATAAATCCTTCTACTTCACTCACTTTTACTAGAATATGAACTTTGGCTGCACAATACTGCCATGCAAAGGGACATTAAGAATATTCTCAACGAGAGCACAGGATTGCAGTGAGGCTGCTACTATTTCGGCTGGGATAGAAGTAACAATGTAGGTGGTACATAGGGATTAGAGTCTCCAAAGTGTAGTAACTCAGGAGCAGCTTGTCCCTATCAGGACAGCTCTGACCCTCACATACCTGGGGCCTGCTGGATAAGGCACTAAGCCAGTCTCTTCATTCAGACACCAGATACCTTGACAACTGTGACTGGCTGCTTCAGGAAATGTCCGATTCCACTGTCACATATGGGCATGTTGCTGCTTCCTTCATGAGATGATGCCCTGGGAATCTCATTTAGATATACCTAGATTAAGAATTATAGTAAGGTTATATACATATTCTCATATATATAAGAACAAATATATACACACACACACAAATGCATATATATGTATACATTATATATATATATATCTATATATATCTATACCCCTAGTTCTCCAAACAATTCCAGTTGTATTTCTTCTAAGCAAATGATAAGATTGCACTTCCAGAACACTTTGAAGTTGGGCAAGACCATGTGATTTGCCTTGGACAATGAAATGTGAAGGCTTTATGATTCCTTTTTCATTCTGCCACATTAGTTTCTCCTTTCCATGGCAACTATTATGTTTCAGATGGAGGTGGCTCCGTGAGCCTGGGTCCCTGAGTGACAGAAGCAAGGAGCAGAGACCCTAGATGACCTATAATAAACATGTAACATGAATCTGAAATAAACCTTTGTTTGTGGAGCCACTGAGATTTTTGGAATTGTTTGTTACTGCAGCATAACTTAGTTTACCCTGACTGATGTATTGAGAAAGATGGCAGGGTCCGAAAAGGGGTTGCTCTGACAGAGGCTCCTAACAACACAGAGATAGGAAACCCAGAAAAATCTGTCTTGATCTTTTACATTCAGTGATTTCATCCACTTATTTATGACCAATAAACGTCATAAAATCTGGCCAATCCGATTACTCTTTCCTTCTCCTGGGGGAGAAGTGAGTAAGGGGGGGATGCAGAGAAGTAGAGCAGGAAAACGTTTCCTCTATCTTCCCTTTCCTGATAGGTCCCTTCCTAGGTCCTTTACTGTTCTCCCTCTAGCACACTCCTTGAGTGACGTAATTCTTGCCCTATGACTAGCCACCATCTCCATACTTATGACTCACAAATCTCTGTACTTTTCACTGGTACAGAACTCTCTCATGAGCTTTAAACCTTTAAAATCAACTGCTTATTAATACCCACCACCTGTGAGTTTTATGGGCATCTAAAATGCAACATGTCTAGTAGGTCTGCGTCTTTATTCCTACTAAAGAATACAGGACTTGAGGATACAGGGAGGGGGAAGGGTAAGCTGGGACAAAGTGAGAGAGTGGCATGGACATATATACACTACCAAATGTAAAATAGACAGCTAGTGGGAAGCAGCCGCATGGCACAGGGAGATCGGCTCAGTGCTTTGTGACCACCTAGAGGGGTGGGATAGGGAGGGTGGGAGGGAGGGAGACACAAGAGGGAAGAGATATGAGGACATATGTATATGTATAACTGATTCACTTTGTTATACAGCAGAAACACACCATTGTAAAGCAATTATACTCCAATAAAGATGTTAAAAAATAAAATAACAAAATAAAATAAAATAAAATAAAATGCAACATGTCAAAAAATTAACTCATGTCTTTCTCTCCAAACCGGCTCTGTTTTCCATGTTCCTCATTTCAGTGATAACGCCCAGTTACCTGTCAACCAAGCACAAAGCACAGCAATCACTCTTAACCTCATCTTCTCCTTTCATCTCCACATGCAATTAGGCACCATGTCCTGTGAATTCTCCCTCTGAAATGGCTTTGTATTCTGTCCTCTCTCTCTTTCTACCTAGTTAAGGCTCTTATCGCTTCTTGGCTGGATTATGACAATAATCTCTAAGAAATTTCCCTCCAGATAATCATCCACATAGTAGCCAGAGGGAGATTCTTAAAATGCAAATCAAATGTAGCCAATTCCTTACATAAAAATCTTCAGTGGCTCCCCCTCACCCTAATTATTAATCATGACCAACAGTGTCATCCCCTGATTGTCACCTCCTGCCTGTCCGGCCTCATGCCTTTCCGATCCCTCTTCAGAATTACACCTTAGCCATAATGAGCCATTTCATGTACCCCAAACATGTCATCTGTGTGAAGGTCAAGTCCTCTCTGTTGGAGCTTTTCCACATGCCGTAACCTCAGACTAAAACACTCTCCCTATATCTTCTTAAAATTAAAAAAATTAATTGTATTCTTACTTGCCATAGTAAGTAAATATTTTATTTTGGGGGAAAAGTTATATTTATTTGTATCAATGTGTATTATGTTAGTAGTAGACTTGGAAATTTACCTTTTTTCAGCTTTCTTGAGGCACAATTGGCAAGATTGTAATACACTTAAAGTGTACGATGTGATGATTTGATATATGTATATATTGTGAAATTATTCCCATCAAGTTAATTAAAACATCAATCACCTCACACATAGTTAACCTTTTCTTTTATGAGAAAGCTTAAGATCTACTCTCTTGTTAATTCAAATATACAATATACAGTATTGTTATTAACTATGGTTACCATGCTGTACATTAGACCCTGAGAGCTTTTCATCTTATTACTGAAATTCTATACCGCTTGACCAACACGTCCCCATTTCCACCGCCCACCCCAGCCCCTGGCAACCACCGGTCTACTGATTCCATACAGTATTTGTCTTTGTCTGGCTTATTTCACTGAGCGAAATGCCTTCTAGGTTGATCCATGTTGTTGCAAGTAACCATATTTCCTTCTTTGTAAAGGCTGATTAATATTCCATTTTATGGGGCTTCCCTGGTGGCGCAGTGGTTGAGAGTCCGCCTGCCGATGCAGGGGACACAGGTTTGTGCTCCGGTCCGGGAGGACCCCACATGCCGCGGAGCGGCTGGGCCTGTGAGCCATGGCCGCTGAGCCTGCGCGTCCGGAGCCTGCGCTCCGCAATGGGAGAAGCCACAACAACGGGAGAGGCCCGCGTACCGCAAAAAAAAAAAAAAAAAAAAAAATTCCATATATATATAGTATCTTCTTTATCTATTCATCTATAGAAGGATGCTTCGGTTGTTTCTATTTCTTGACTATTGTGAATAATACTGCAATGAACATGGGCATGCAGATATCTCTTCATGATAGTGATTTCATCTATTTTGGCATATACCCAGAAGTATGATTATTGGATCATATGGTAGTTCTATTTTAATTCTTTGAGGAACTTCCATGCTGTTTTCTATAACAGCTGTATCAGTTTACAATCTCATCAACACAAGGGTGCACAAGTGTTCCAGTTTTTCCACATCCTCACCAAAATTTGTTATGTCTTGTCTTTCTGATAATAGACATCCTAAAATGTATGAGGTGATACCTCACTATGGTTTTGATTTTCATGTCCTTGGTGATTAGTGATGTTATTCTTTTCATGACTAGTTGGCCATTGTAATCTTTGGAAAAATGTTTATTCAGGTCCTTTACCCATTTTAAAATTATCTTTTTTTTTGCTACTGAGTTGTAAGAGTTCCTTATATATTTTGCATATTAAGCCATTATTGAGTATATGGTTTGGAAATATTTTCTCCCATTCTGTGTGTAGACTTTTCATTTTGTTGATTTGTTTCCTTGCTGTACAGATGACTTTTGTGTGGTGTAGGCCCACTTGTTTATTTTTGCTTTTGTTGCCTTTGCAACACATTTTATATAATTAACTACTGTGATCCTGTGTCATCATGATAGCTGACAGCAGAGGATGCTTTAGTCAACTTAATCTCAAAATTTTAACTGTGAAATATTCAATTATACAAGATTGTAGATTGGTGTTATCCAATAGAACTTTCTATAATAACAGGAATGTTCTATAATATGCTCTGGCCCATATGACAACCACTTGTTTTCCAGGACAGCAATCACTAGCCATATGTGAGCACTGAACACATGAAATGTGGCTAGTGTGCTGAGAAACTAAAATTTTAATTTTATCAAATTTTAATTAATTTATTTATTTCTGTTTTTATTTCCATTTCTCTAGAAGTCAAAAAGGATCTTGCTGTGATTTATATCATATAGTGTTCTGCCTATGTTTTCCTCTAAGAGTTCTATAATGCCTGGCCTTACGTTTAGGTCTTTAGTCCATTTGGAGTTTATTTTTGTGTATGGTGTTAGGGAGTGTTCTAATTTCATTCTTTTACATGTAGCTGTCCAGTTTTCCCAGCACCACTTATTGAAGAGGCTGTCTTTTCTCCATTGTATATCCTTGCCTCCTTTATCAAAAATAAGGTGACCATATGTGCGGTTAATCTCTGGGCTTTCTATCCTGTTCCATCGATCTATATTTCTGTTTTTGTGCCAGTACCATACTGTCTTGATTACTGTAGATTTGTAGTATAGTCTGATGTCAGGGAGCCTGATTCCTCCAGCTCCATTTTTCTTTCTCAAGATTGCTTTGGACCTAATGAAACTTAAAAGCTTTTGCACAGCAAAGGAAAACATAAACAAGATGAAAAGACAACCCTCAGAATGGGAGAAAATATTTGCAAATGAAGCAACTGACAAAGGATTAATCTCCAAAATTTACAAGCAGCTCATGCAGCTCAATATCAAAAAAAACCCAAACAACCCAATCCAAAAATAGACAGAAGACCTAAATAGACATTTCTCCAAAGAAGATATACAGACTGCCAACAAACACATGAAAGGATGCTCAACTTCACTAACCATTAGAGAAATGTAAACCAACACTACAATGAGGTATCACCTCACACCGGTCAGAATGGCCATCATCAAAAAATCTACAAACAATAAATGCTGGAGAGGGTGTGGAGAAAAGGAAACCCTCTTGCACTGTTGGTGGGAATGTAAATTGATATAGCCACTATGGAGAACAGTATGGAGGCTCCTTAAAAAACTAAAAATAGAACTACCATATGACCCAGCAATCCCACTACTGGACATATACCCTGAGAAAACCATAGTTCAAAAAGAGTCATGTACCACAAAGTTCATTGCTGCTCTATTTACAATAGCCAGGACATGGGAGCAACCGAAGTGTCCATCAACAGATGAATGGATAAAGAAGATGTGGCACGTATATACAATGGAATATTACTCAGCCATGAAAAGAGACGAAATTGAGTATTTGTAGTGAGGTGGATGGACCTAGAGACTGTCATACAGAGTGAAGTAAGTCAGAAAGAGAAAAACAAATACCGTATGCTAACACATATATATGGAATCTAAGAAAAAAAAAAAAGGTTCTGAAGAACCTAGGGGCAGGATGGGAATAAAGAAGCAGGTGTAGAGAATGGACTTGAGGACACGGGGAGGGGGAAGGGTAAGTTGGGAGGAAGTGAGAGAGTGGCATGGACATATATACACTACCAAATGTAAAACAGATGGCTAGTAGGAAGCAGCCGCATAGCACACGGAGATCAGCTTGGTGCTTTGTGACCACCTAGAGGGGTGTGATATGGAGGGTGGGAGGGAGACGCAAGAGGGTGGAGATACGGGGATATATGTATGTGTATAGCTTATTCACTTTGTTATACAGCAGAAATTAACACACCATTGTAAAGCAATTATACTCGAATAAAGATGTTAAAAAAATTCAATTAGTTTAAATCCAAAATGAATTAGCCACATGTTTACTACTACTAGTGTCTACTGTACTGGAAAGAATAATATTTAAAAGCCCCTGTGTCCACTACCCAGATTTATCAAATATTTTTCATGTGTGTTTCAGACTTTTAAAAAAGAAACAAACATTATAGAAGCGGGTAAATTTCCCTATAAACACTATCTGCATACTCCATCTCATTTGTATCCCTTCCTTACCACCTGTAATCATTCTTCTGAACATTCCATGCACATTTTTATACTTGTACTATATATCTGTCCATAGGCAAGTTGTTGATGTGTTTTGCATGTTTTAAAAATAGGTTTATATCACACTTTACGTATCTTTCTACAACTCATTTTTCTCCATATGCTCTTGGGATTCATCCATTTTGATATAGGTCGTTCTAGTTCATTCCTCTTGCCTCCTGTATTCTATTCCAGTAAATTAACCTATTTATTTATTGGAATAGAATTTATTTACCTGTTCTCCTTCAAAGGGATATTTAGGCTAATTTGAAATTTTCACATTTATAAATAATGTTACAGTTAACAGTCTAGTGCATGTTCCTGCGTGTGTGAGAGACCCTCTACATCTAGGGGCGGAGAAGTTGGGTCACTGGGTATGTGCATCTTCAACTCTGGAAGATGCTGCCAAATTCTCCTCAAAAGGCTTGTTCCAACGTGCTGTCCTGTCCCACCAGCAGTGCATGACTGGGACTATTACTACATCTGGGAGTTTCTGGGAAAAATGTGTTAGCGGGACACTTCCAAATATCTGCCTCAGGGTATGCATGGGAGTTCTGCCTTTTATCCCAGTAACAAACTTGGTCCAACTCACTTTTGTATGAGAAACTGAAAGTAACCTATTGACCTTCCTGAGAGTCCGTATTCTTTTGTTACAATAAGAAATGCTCTCTCATTCATTGCTAAGACCCCTCCCTGCTTCCTCCCTTTTCTCCTTTCCTCTCTCTCTGATTCTCTCTTCCTTCCTATTCGCTAAAGCAGCAAACACTCACAGAGGAATTTAAAGTGTAAACAGAAATAGAGCTGAAAGGCACAGCTGTTTTCTCAAGGAGCTCCCAGCTGGGTGCACCCATAGGGCTAAATCCCTGTGCATACATAGGCTGCAGGAGCTGAAAGATGGAAGTATGGAATACATGGTAGCCTGAATATCAGGAAGGGCTTTCTCTCTCTCTGTTTTTAATTTGGTGCTTTTATTTATTACAATTAATGTCAAATTTCACAGGTGTCACTTCTGACATTATTGAGAATGACTATCATCACTGTTAATTTCATTTATTTTATTCTCTGCCTTTTTCTTCTAATTCTATTGTAAAGTCCATCCTTACTCTTAAAAATTGATCATCCAGCAAAGCCATTGTTCTAAATGGGACATCTTTCCTCTTAGTAGGAACTCTGTTCATTCATTTTTTTCTATCAGAATTTTCTCTTTCACATCTTAATTCTTCTGTTTAATCACTGTTTAGTTATATGTTCTTTTATGTGTCAGTTCAGCCTGGTTCTTCTTTTTTTAAATATTTTTTTTGAAGTAGAGTTGATTTACAATGTTGTGTTAATTTCTGCTGTGCAGCAAAGTGACTCAGTTATACGCATATATACGTTCTTTTAAAATATTCTTTTCCATTATGGTTTATCACAGGATATTCAGTATAGTTCCCTGTGCTATACATTAGGACCTTGTTGTTTATCTATTCTAAATGTAATAGTTTTCATCTACCAACCACAAATTCCCAGTCCATTCTTCTCCCTCTCCCTCCATGTGGCAACCACAAGTCTGTCCTCTATGTCTATGAGTCTATTTCTGTTTTGTAGATAGGTTCATTTGTGCCATATTTTAGATTCCACATATAAGTGATATCATAGGCTATTTGTCTTTCTCTTTCTGACTTACTTCACTTAGTATGGTCATCTCTAGTTGCATCCATGTTGCTGCAAATGGCGTTATTTTGTTCTCTTTTAGGAAGGGCCTTCTCTTAAAACATTACATTAGAGCTGAATAAAACAGGGTTTGGGCAAAGACACAGGCAGGCGACATTTCCAGTAGAGGTTCAGAGGTGAAATAGAAAGCAGGATATCCTCCAAGTACATACCACCAGAGCACAGTTATCGACAGACCTAAGAGAAGAGGCAGGGGAGGTAGGCAGGACCAGATGGTAAAGACCCTTGTATGTCATGCTAAAGGGTGTATATTTCATCTTTAGGACAATGATGTACCATTAGTAGTTGGCATCTGTTATTTTTGTCCGCCAAGCTTTCTTTCATTTCCTTCTTCTGATATCACTCCCCCCAGTCTATCCTTTGGCAGAACTGCCTTCCCAAATTCCATATGGTTCTGGGGAGCTAGCCAATCATAGCCTTCTTCCACCCATATGACCCAAGTCTGACCAATGCTAGTTCCCTAACTCCTTGATCCAAATGCAAGGGATATGTGATCTAAATGGACCAATCAGGGTCCTTCTCTAAAGTTCTAAATAAAGACAAGGAGGAGGAATATTTCCTTCTGGAAAAAGAGATAAAGATTTGATTTTTCAAATGATCATAGGACATAGGTAGAGATGGTGTTCAATAGGATGTCGAATACCTGAGTTTGGAGAAACACTTTCCTGGGGGTATGGATTTGGGGACTTTTTTTTAAAAAAAAGATTTATTTATTATTTATTTATTTAATTTATTTTTGGCTGCATCGGGTCTTAGCTGCGGCACGTGAGATCTTTGTTGAGGCACGCGGGATCTTTCATTGCAGCGCGGGCTCTTCGTTGTGGTGCGTGGGCTTCTTTCTAATTGTGGTGTGTGTTTTTTTTTCTCTTCTCTAGTTGAGGTGTGCAAGCTCAGTAATTGTGGCATGTGGACTTAGTTGCCCCTGGCATGAGGGATCTGAGTTCCCTGACCAGAGATCGAACCCATGTCTCCTGCATTGCAAGGCGGATTCTTTACCACTGAACCACCAGGGAAGTCCCGGGGACTGTTTTTTGACTGCTCACTTTCTCTCATCCCTTACGTTCAACTCAAAAGTAAGTCCTTAAATATCTGCCTCCAAAATTTATCCTCATTCATTGATCATTCATTCAACAGATATTTAGATATAGTACCTAATAATTTTCAGGCGATACAACAGTGAAAAAGATAGGTCCTTGTTCTGATAGAGCTTACATTTTAGGGGGTAAGGAGAGAAAATAATTAAAACACATAAACAAGACACTTTCAGTATTTATAAAGACAATAAAATAGAATGATATAAGAGAGTGATTGGTATTGGATTAAGTGAACGACACTAAGATTGGGTGGCTTTCTCTTTCTCTCTTTTTAAAAAAATTTTTTTTCTAGATGAAAGGGTCAGGAGGTTAGGAAAAAGGAGTAAAATGATCTTATTTACATGATACATTTTTTTCTGACTATTGTGTTAAAATACAGTGTGTGTGGGGGGGGGGTCAAGGGTGGAATCAGGGAGAACCAGTTTGGAGGTTCTTGCAAGAATTGAGACAAGACGGTACTGGTAGCTCTCTTTCTCTATTTTAATGTAAGATTTTTTTCTACCTCAGGGCCTTGGCATTTGACGCTCCATCTACTTGGAGCCCTTTGCTCCTATATCTCCTTACGGCTACCTCATTCTTTCCATTAACTCAGCTCAAATGCCATTTCCTCCGTGAGGGTTCCCAGACCACCCCATCTAGTCTAGCTATAACCGTAGTGTCCGTCTGTTTCATGAAATGCCCAAATAGGGACCTGGGTGTCTGTGAGCCTGGGAATGGGTGAACATCTTCAGAAAGGGGAGGAGTACTAATAGGAAATCCACTCCCAAACTCTTTTTCCAAGCTCCTGCCCATTTTGAACTGTGGAGGGCTGTTCCACAGCAGTGTTCTAGAATGTTCTTATTTAATGTAAAGTCATCATAGATGAAAGACTAATAATACAGATGAAAATAAAATCTGGAAACCAAGAGGTAACCAGAGATGCAGGCAATTTCTTCAAAGACCCAAATGAAGATAACTGCCACAAAAGATACCTCTCTCTCTCTCGTTCTCTCTCTCTCTTGCTCGCTCGCTCTGGCTCTCAGTTATTTCGCCATAAAATGACACTATTAGATCAGGAAGTGCTAGAGGACCTGCTGTTCTCTGAGCTCTGCCTGTATCATGCCTGGTGTTTGAGGCACCAGGTCGCTCCATAGAGTTCCGGAGTGCTTGGTGCCGGCAGAGCCCAGAATCGACTGTTAGCTGGGAGAGTCACATTCAGTGATTCTGGGGGCTTCCCAGAATCCCCAGAGACTCCACAGCAAGCTTGAAGGAGAACAGGAAGGCCAAGGGAGCTCATGAAAAGCTCTTTGATCAGTGGAGGGAGGATGAGAAGGAGAGGTGGACCCGGGAGTTATTATGCATTTGCAGCTACAAATTGCTTTGCAGGCTCAGAATTGGCTCTAAGGAGAGACCTATCGGGTACGACTGCTCCCCGCAACCACCTCCCGAGGTGTCACGTGAGGCCCTCCTAGGAACTCATGGAGAAGGCAGGGGAGGGGATTGCGAGATGCGTGCTGATGGGAGAGCAGGAAATTAGCCTTAGCTGAACCATTCTGTGTATCCGAGGCTGCAGTGTGGTCTTTGTGTATCTAAAAGAGGCCAGAAACGAATGCCCCTTTGGTCTCTGTCTGCTGAATAAAGGTTCCTCCCACTCCCGGGCTCCATCAGGAAGGAGTGTCGTCTCTGCTTTTGTAGCAGCTACAGTCGTAGGACTGGGTATACCTGGGGATGAGCCTGGGCATCTCTGGGGTCATTGAGTCACGGCTTTCTCCTCACCTGGTTGGACCAGCCCAGGCTCACAGACAGGCTTCCTGCCTCAGTTTCCTATCGAACACATCACTTCGCAGGGGCAGTTGGAGCTCCGTCCTGACTCTCAGCCCCCTGAATCATTTATCTACCTCTTAACAGTCCCTTGGGGTCCTGTCCCTGTTGCTGGAACTGTTCTGATGACTAACACATGGACCACAGACATGACACACCACCTGGAGTATCACACCCTCACGGGATCAGACCTGTTAGAGTAGATTGTTGAGCCCCTGCAGATACGGTGTATTGGACCACGGGGTGCCATGCCCCACCGCTGCCTAGACTCATCTTCTTACCTGCATAACTTTCAGACGAGTCCTCCCAATCTGTGCGAGTCAGAGACGTGAGAGCCATTCTGTGCTAGGCGCTAGTGCCATAATGCTGAAGAAAACAAGATTCTCAGCCCTGGTGGGTCACAACCTCATGGAGGACTGATGCATTCACAGTTGACCAGAGTGTGACTTGAAGCAAAGTAGAGGAGATGAAAACAAGATTGTTCAGAGAAGGTTGTTCAGAGAAGGTGGAAAGCAGAAAGTGGTCAGTTCTGGTCAGGGGGGTAGCAAGAGCCCTCCCCCCACTTAGCCATCCTCTCCTACCTGTCTTCCTTCCCCTCACCCTGCTCCAGGTGTGCCGCCTTCCAGCTGTTCCCTGAACTCGCCCATCCTTCCTTTCATTCAGGTCTCCACTCAAATGTCAACCTTCTCATGAGAGACGTCTCCCCTCACCACCCTGCCTTCCCTCTACCCCATCACTCCCTATCACCATACACTTCTTATTCTTCTTTGGAGCACTTATCACCACTTGACATAATTTGGGTGTTTATTTGTCTGTTTGCTTATTTTCTGTCTCCTCCAGTTAGAAGGTAAGCTCCGTCAGGGTAGGGATTTAATATTGTCCACTGCTGAATCCCCAGTACCTCAAAGGTCATTGGGAATGTAGCGCATGCTAAATTGATACCTATTAAATGAATGGGTGGATGGTACAGAGGGTTTCCCGCAGATGGTCCATCTTGGGCTGACCATGAGGGATGGGTGGGATTGACCTGGGTTGGCCTTCCAGGAGGAAGCATTAGTGTAGGCAAAAGCAGGAAGGTGACAAAGTGCAGGAGAAATAGAGCAGGTGGGGAATTAGGATGATCGAAAAGAGGAAGGGATGAGAGTTAGTAGCTAGAAAGGGGAAAAGTGGATGTTGGTTTGTGTAAGCAGACTCTCACTTCAGCCTGTGACTGTGTTGGATACCCACCCAGCCACCCCTCATGCTTCCTCTCCATTCCGAACACTGCATACCCTTAGAAGCTCAGCCAAAGTCCACCCCTCTAATGAACTGTCCACCATGTGCTTTGTAATCTCATAAATTTCGGTTAGAGTCTTGCCTTTGCTACTTACTAGCTATATGCCCTTGCAGGGTCCCTTCTCAGAGTCCCTGTGTCTTATAACCTGGACCACACATTGTAAATGTGTTCCCTGGGGTCACGTTCCAGGCTTCAGGTGATATATTTCATCCATCAGACCATGAACTTCTATGGGACATGGCCCCGGACATGGATCTTCCCACGTGACCAACTCCACTACCCTTCACAGGGCCTGGGCCACCCCAGACAGCCAGGGCTCTTGCTAATTAATGGGTTGAATTTTTCGAGCAACTTTAACCTCTCAGAGGGGATCTTCAGCCCTATTAATCATGAGACGGGGACTTCCCAGGTCTGTAAGGCAGCCTCAGGCATTGTGCAGAATTCATCATAAAAATCCAAATAAGACGGCAAAAGTACGTTTCCGTGTGAAAATTCTGATTACCCATTTGCTACTGCAAGCTGGCGCCGAGAAGCGGTGACATTTTTATTTATTTGTTTGTGGGTTGTTGCTTGTTCTTTGCAATGATGTTTTTATCCTTCTTTCAAGCACTGATTGGAGCCCGTTCAGCAAGTAGGGGGCGTTTATTTGCTTAGAATCTAATCACATTATAAAACAGTCAGGGGTGGCATCTTGCAGTTTTTCTAGTCTGCTTTCCTTTTCCAAAGCGTGAGGGCAGGTGGACGGAAAAGAAATGTTATAAAGCAGCCACTTTTCTCTGAGTTGGTAAATAAGGGGGACCAGAGGATATGAGTGGATCCACTTCTGAAAGTGAAAAAAGCCAAATCATCCCTTTTAGTTACATGCCATGAAAGTATTTCACATTCAGCTCACATAACATCAATGGGAAATATGTATCCAGACAATACCCCGAAAAGGTATTTCTTCCTTCCCATATTTACATGGTAATAAGCAATAATACTTACTGAGCTCTTATGAGGTGCCAGATACTGTTCTAAGTACTTTAGTTGCGTTATTTCATTTACTCGTCATGAAAACCTTATTGGGTACGTAGTTTATTATCCCCATGTAACAAGGAAATGGAAGGATACAGAGTTTAACTTGCCCACTGCCAGTTATTAAGTGGTGGAGCTAGATGTCGAAACCAGGCAGACTGGCTCCAAAGCTGTATTTTTAACTGTATTAGTTGTTAATATCAATAGATTAATACACAGGTTAGTTGAAGGATAATGACAGATCATTACATTGATACAGGATGATTCTGGTGGAGTCTGATGTTTGTTTCCCAATCCTTTTCCTTCTTCCTGGATGCTCAGCTCAGACTACATTTCCCAGCATCCCTTGCAGTGAGACAGTTATGTGACCAGGCACAGCAGTGGAAAAGAAGTGGAAGTAATGTGTATCCTTGGTTAATAAGAAGCATCTGTCCTGGACTTTGCCTGTTTCCTCCTCACTGATTGATATAGTGATGACTGCAGATTACCTCGGGAGCCTCAAGTGAAAGGCAGAGGCACAACTCATGCCCAAGGCAGCCTGGTTCTCATGATGATTTTATGGAATGGGGGCTGCCAACCTGCCCCTACACTGTTATGTATGAATCATAAATTTCTTTGCTCTTTAAGTGACGGAATGTTTGAGTCTCTTTGTATGGCAGCCTAGCCTTTATCCAACTAATATAGTGATTTTCCTTCTCTGTCATAGAATCAAAGAATCTTTTCCTTGAAAGGTAGTGTAGACTAACTTTTGAATCTATCACTTGATAGACCATCTCTCTCTCTTTTGTTTTTTTATGCATTTATTTATTTATTTTTGGCTGTGTTGGGTCTTCGTTGCTGTGCGAGGGCTTTCTCTAGTTGCGGCGAGCGGGGGCTACTCTTTGTTGCGGTGCGCGGGCTTCCTCTTGTTGTGGAGCACGGGCTCTAGGCGTGTGAGCTTCAGTAGCTGTGGCACGCGGGCTTCAGTAGTTGTGGCTTGCGGGCTTTAGAACGCAGGCTCAGTAGTTGCGGCGCACAGGCTTAGTTGCTCTGTGGCACGTGGGATCTTCCTAGACCAGGGCTCTAACCCATGTTCCCTGCATTGGCAGGCAGATTCTTAACCACTGCGCCACCACGGAAGTCCCGATAGACCATCTCTTGAAGACCTTGAGTTGTAGAGGGCTTACTTCCTCTAGAGTCAGCCCATTCTATCTTTAAAAACTCTTCCATTAGAAAGTTGGTAAAATTTAAATTCTAAGGTAAATGTAGCTCAGTATTTCACATGCAGGGTCCCATTCTCCTTATGGCCACATAATGCAATCGTGATTCCCATTCTTACATGCAGAGTCTTCCATTTTCTAAAGATAATGATCATGTCCCATGAGTGCTCTCCCTAACTGTTCTCCATCCCTTCAACTTCAAATAGCATTGCTTTGAGATCCAGGTACAAACTCCCCTACCATACTCCAGGGTTTCTGTAGTCCTCAAAGCATGGTGACACAAGACAGATCCCAATCTTGGACATATGTTTAGAGAACAACAGGATAGCAGTTCTTATTTTCATGTCTATGCTTGTATTCATTCACCTTTTTTTTTTTTTTGGGTGGGGGTGCAAAGCAGAACCAAAACCTTATCCACTGATGAAAGGTTGGGGAAGGGAGAGCTCGTGCTCTAAAGACCCCTTCCTATTCATTCATCTTGATACTAAATTCAACAAACATTTATCCAGCTTTCTCTGTGTTCAGGGATGCTTGGAGTTTGTAGGCGTGGCTTCAGTATATTCTTAGCATGGTTGATTTACTCTGAGCCTTCTGTGGGCTGCTCTGTTTTATTGTCCTGTGAGGACAAGGGACAGCTGGTCTTTTTGAACACAAGTGCAGAAGCTAACAAATAACCCTGTACAAGTCCATACAATGGCATTTAATTCCCCACACTGTCCAGACAAATTGTTCCCTCGATTCTGTCATCCAGTGCTTCCTCCCAGGAAGATGATGGAAAGGGAGAAAGCACTCAAAACACAACAATGTTAATAACTACTATTAGCCTACTCATTCCTTTAACAAATATTTGTTGGTGTACCTACAGTGTGCAAAATACTGTGTCAGGCATGTGGAATCTATCAGTGAACAGGATAGACAAAACCTTGTTCTGCTGGAGTTTATATTCTAGCAGGGGAATAGGAAATAACAAACACAATAAATGAGTAAATTATGTAATATGTTGGAATGTGATACATGCTAAAGAAAATGGAAAAAAATAAAGAACAGCATTAAAGGGATTGAGAGGGCTAAGGATGAGAGAGAGGGTTGCAATTGCAAATAGGGTAGTGGATTAGATATTTTTTAGGAAGTAGGGTGGGATGCAAAACATGTAGGAGAGAAAGAAGCATGTAACTATCTGGGGAAAGCATGTGTGAGGCGAGGGAATAGCCCATGCAAAGGCCCTTAGGTGCAGTGTGCCAGGTGTGTTCTGAGATACAGCAAGGAGGCCCTGGGGTTGGAGAGGAGAGAGAGGAGGGGCTGGGATCAAAGAGGAAATGGGGGGGCACAGCATGTGGGCCTTGTAGGCAATTGCCAGGACATCGACTGTGATTTTGAGTGAAATAGGAAGCTGCTGGGAGGGTTTTAAGCAGAGGAAGGGTGTGATCTCACATCCTAGAGAGGATGATTCTCAAGGTGGAAGCAGGGAGACAGGGGAGGAGGATGTGCCTTCATCCAGATGAGAGACAACGGTGACTGGGTGAAAGTGACAGCTTGGGGCAGTGAAGGCAGGTAGAACCAAGGAGAGATCCTGATGGATCAGATGTGGAGTTGAGGGAAAAGGATGGCCAGGAGTTTAGCCTCAGCTAAAGGTTGGCTTTACTATCCACTGAGATTGGGAAAACTCTTTGGGGGACAGGTCTCAGTGGGAAATCACTGGTTCCGTTTTGGACATGTTACATTGGAAATAGCCATTAGGCATCCAAGTGGAGAAGCTAAGTAGACAGTTATTTATGCAAGGCTATAATTGGATGTGTATGTGGGCAGATTGGATGGCGAGGTGGGGAGGCTTGGACCAGAGATATAAATTCCTGGAGTACTTACCAATTGCCATCACTGTATTAAGAATTTTATATACTTTATCTCACTGAATTCTTAACACTACCCTGGGAGATAATATTTCCTACTGATGAGAAAACTGAGGCTTAGATAGTTTCAGGCAACTTGCCCAGGGTCATGCAATGAATCACTGGTAGAGCCAGGTCTCAAACGCAATGTCACTCTAGGATGAACAGTGGGCATTGGTGCAGTTGGTCTACCAGTCAGGATTATGCTACATCAACTGTTAAACTGCATTGGGACAGAAATTGGAGGCCAAGGTAGGTTTGTTGTGGTGGTGATGGTGCAGGGCCAATGAAGTCTACAGGGTGAAAGAAACACTTCAACTTAGTGTCGGTGGGATGAGTTAGGTACCCAATTCTAAAGGCTGCTAAGCCAGCCGTTAACAAGGGATGGAATTAGAGCCTGAGAATGATGGAAGCGGGAAAGGGAAACAGGGATTTAGGGATACTCTGTCTTTTGGTGGCTCAACATCTGCTTCCCTCTTCTGCTCATGAGTCTTCCAGGGCCATGTTGGTAAGTCTAACACACAGAGCTAGACATTTTGCTTTAAATCCTTCTCTGTGAAACAGAGCCAGACCCTGTGGTGCTCCTGGGCACAAAAGCCTTTCTGTGTCCCCCCAGGAAATAGGCTTCATTCAGCCTCCATGACCTTCCCTGAGTTCCAACAGGTAGGTTCAAACAGATGCTAATTAGGGAAGGGAGGGGATGTGGAGACAAGGGAGGAACAGTCAAAAAATAATAGTGCAGCCTTGGGGCAGAGTCCTGGTTCCCCCTCAAGAGATACACTTAACAATATCTTTGAGCTGTTTTGTAGATACTGAAATCCTCTCCGGGTGGGAGAAGTTAACTGTATGCTGCCCACAAGCACATAGACCCCAGCTGGAACCAGGTTGATGATTCTGACTCCCACTTACCTCACCACCAACCAATCAGAAGAATGTCCACGATCATACCCTCTTTGAACCATTACTATAAAACTCCTCACTACACCCTCCAGGTTGGGACACACAATCTTGAGGGCATTAGCCCACTGAGGGCCCCTTTTGCCTGTCATAACAATAAAGCTATTCTTTTCTACTTCATCTAAAATTCTCTGAGATTTATTTCAGTGTCAGGGTACAGAGGCTGGATTCGGCTTCATCTATCATAATTGTGGCATCAGCACAGTTTAGCAGGTTTGGCGGTATTTCCCAAAAGGAGAGGTATCTGCCTGGGCCCATTGTATGTAATAGGCAATTAATAGTATCTCAGTGAGACCTCTGATCCTGTGGCTTTCCAAAGTCCCCTCATATGGAGCAGGTAAATAATAATAGATAAAATAAATGTCCTGACCAGATCTCCGTGCCTTTCTTAGCTTTGGATACTTGTTTCCATCTCAGGGAGCTCCTTGCCTTGATCTTACTTCTGAACATTGGGGATTGACCAAGTCAAGAGTGGTACAGCCAAGAAAGCTTTCTCTGCCAATCTTATTCATAGAATTTCAAAAGTAAAAGGACATTAAATTATCATTCTCTAGCTGATGCATTAATCTCTCCTAGCATCCCTGAGATATATATATATATATGTATATGGTTTTCCAGTCTTTTCTTGAATGCCTTCCATGAGAGAAGACTTCTTAGACCATTGATGGAGAGAGAGTTAAAAGCAAATAGGCTTTGGAATTAGATGGATATGAGAACAAATTCTTCTACTGATAACATTCATTACCTGGGTCCTTTAAATATTTAGCAAGTTCCTACATTTTTGACTTCAGATCTCTCATCTGTCAAATGAAAATGCCATCCTGTTCCAAGCTGGTTGCTGTAAGGATCTAGCATGGTCAGATAGTTCTATGGTTAAGAACATGGGCTGTGGAATCAGACTAAGTTCAAATATCTGTTCTGCTCAAACCCTGTCTATTCCTGGGTAATTTACTTAAGCTCCCTTAGGCCTCATTTTCTTTATCCCCAAAATGAAAGTCAGAATAATGCCAACCTCAGCAGGCAGGGCCACTGTGAGTTTACACATCACCTGGATATAAATTATAAAAAGGTTCTCCTTCCTCCAAGTGGACACAGCTCCACACCTGGGCTCAACACTTGGCAGGCAGTGTGTTCCCTTAGTCAGGCAGGCCCCTTTCTGCAGGACATGCCTGCATAACAGGTCACAGTGGTCTGTTCGTAGGGTCACTGAATAGGATAGACAAAACCTTGTTCTGCTGGAGTTTATATTCTAGCAGGGGAATAGTAAATAACAAACACAATAAATGAGTAAATTATGTAATATGTTAGAATGTGATACATGCTAAAGAAAATGGGAAAAAAATAAAGAACAGCTTTAAAGGGATTGAGAGGGCTAAGGATGAGAGAGAGGGTTGCAATTGCAAATAGGGTAGTGGATTAGATATTTTTTAGGAAGTAGGGTGGGATGGAAAGCATGAAGGAGAGAAAGAGGCATGTAACTATCTGGGGAAAGCATGTGTGAGGATTAATTAATTCCAGTGAGCCACTCAGAAAATTGTCTGATGCACATAATAAGCACTTGATTAACATTTGTAATTATTATGAGGTAAAAATATTAGCTCTTCAGGGTGCCTTCAAGATGGTAGAGGAGTAAGATGTGGAGATCACCTTCCTCCCCACAAATACATCAAAACTATATCTACATGTGGAGCAACTCCTACAGAACACCTACTGAACGCTGGCAGAAGACCTCAGACCTCCCAAAAGCTTTGCTTTGCCATTTGTCCTAGGGTTCTGACTGTCCTTTTTTTTCTATCTTTTTTTCCTAAGTATAGTTTTTAGCGCTTGTTATCATTGGTGGATTTGTGTTTTGGTTTGGTTGCTCTATTCTTTCTTTCTCTCTTTTTAAAAATTATTTTTAATAATTTTTTTCTATTTTAATAACTTTCTTTTGTTTTCCTTGCTTGTTTCTTTCTTCCTTCCTTTCTTTCTTTCTATCCTTTTCTCCCTTTTTTCTGAGCCGTGTGGCTGACAGGGTCTTGGTACTCTGACCAGGTGTCAGGCCTGAGCCTCTGAGGTGGGAGAGCCAAGTTCAGGACATTGGTCCAGCAGAGACCTCCCATCCCCATGTAATATCAAATGGTGAAAGCTCTCCCAGAGCTCTCCATCTCAATGCTAAGACCCAGCTCCACTCAACGACAAGCAAGCTACAGTACTGGACACCCTAAGCCAAACAACTAGCAAGACAGGAACACAACCCCACCCATTAGCAGAGAGGTTGCCTAAGATCATACTAAGTTCACAGACACCCCAAAACACACCACCAGTTGTGGTCCTGCCCACCAGAAAGACAAGATCCAGCCTCATCCACCAGAACACAAGCACCAGTCCGCTCCACCAGGAAGCCTACACAACCCAGTGAACCAACCTTACCAATGGGAGCAGACACCAAAAACAATGGGAACAACAAACCTGCAGCTTGGGAAACGGAGATCCCAAACACAGTAAGTTAAGCAAAATGAGAAGACAGAGAAATAAACAGCAGATGAAGGAGCAAGGTAAAAACCCACCTGACCAAACAAATGAAGAGGAAATAGGCAGTCTACCTGAAAAAGAATTCAGAGTAATGATAGTAAAGATGATCCAAAATCTTGGAACTAGAATGGAGAAAATACAAGAAGCGTTTAACAAGGACCTAGAAGAACTAAAGAGCAAACAAAAAATGATGAACAAAGCAAGAAATGAAATTAAAAATTCTCTAGAAGGAATCAATAGCAAAATAACTGAAGCGGAAGAATGGATAAGTGACCTGAAAGATAAAATAGTGGAAATAACTACCGCAGAGCAGAATAAAGAAAAAAGAATGAAAAGACCTGAGGAGGATCTCAGAGACATTGGGTACAACATTAAATGTACCAACATTCGAATTATAGGGGTCCCAGAAGAAGAAGAGAAAAAAAAAGGGACTGAGAAAATATTTGAAGAGATTATAGTTGAAAACTTCCATAATATGGGTAAGGAAATAGTCGATCAAGCCGAGGAAGAACAGAGAGCTCCATACAGGATAAATGCAAGGAGAAGCATGTCAAGACACATATTAATCATACTATCAAAAATTAAATACAAAGAAAAAATATTAAAAGCAGCAAGGGAAAAGAAATTAACATACAAGGGAATCCCCATAAGGTTAACAGTTGATCTTTCAGCAGAAACTCTGCAAGCCAGAAGGGAGTGGCAAGACATATTTAAAGTGATGAAGGGGAAAAATCTACAACAAAGATTACCAGAAAGGATCTCATTCAGATTCGAAAGAGAATTAAAACATTTACAGACAAGCAAAAGCTAAGAGAATTCAGCACCACCAAACCAGCTCTACAACAAATACTAAAGGAACTTCTCTAGGCAGGAAACAAAGGAAAAGACTTACAATAACAAACCCAAAACAATTGAGAAAATAGTAATAGGAACATACATATCGATAACTACCATAAATGTAAATGGATTAAATGCTCCAACCAAAAGACATAGACTGGCTGAATGGATACAAAAACAAGACTCTTACATATGCTGTCTACAAGAGACCCACTTCAGACCTAGGGACGCATACAGACTGAAAGTGAGGGGATGGAAAAAGATATTCCATGCAAATGGAAATCAAAAGAAACCTGGAGTAGCAATTCTCATATCAGACAAATAGACTTTAAAATAAAGAATGTTACAAGAGGCAAAGAGGGACACTACATAATGATCAAGGGATCAATCCAAGAAGAAGATATAATAATTGTAAATATTTATACACCTAATATAGGAGCACCCCAATACATAAGGCAAATGCTAACAGCCATAAGAGGGGAAATCAACAGGAACACAATAATGGTAGGGGGATTTAACACCCCACTTTCACCAATGGATAGATCATCCAAAATAAAAATAAATAAGGAAACAAAAGCCTTAAATGATACATTAAGCAAGATGGACTTAACTGATATTTATAGGACGTTCCATCCAAAAACAGCAGATTACACTTTCTTCTCAAGTGCCCATGGAACATTCTCCAGGATAGATCATATCTTGGGTCACAAATCAAGCCTTGGTAAATTTAAGAAAATTGAAATCGTATCAAGTATCTTTTCTGATCATGACACTATGAGACTAGATATCAATTACAGGAAAAAAATCTGTGAACAATACAAACACATGGAGGCTAAACAATTCACTACTAAATAACCAAGAGATCACTGAAGAAGTCAAAGAGGAAATAAAAAAATACTTAGAAACAAATGACAATGAAAACACAATGACCCAAAACTCATGGAATGCAGCAAAAGCAGTTCTAAGAGGGAAGTTCATAGCAATACAAACCTACCTCAAGAAACAAGGGAAATCTCAAATAAAAAATTTAACCTTACACCTAAAGCAATTAGAGAAAGAAGAACAAAAAAATCCCAAAGTTAGCTGAAGGAAAGAAATCAAAAAGATCAGATCAGAAATAAATGAAAAAGAAATGAAGGAAACAATAGCAAAAATCAATGAAACTGAAAGCTGGTTCTTTGAGAAGATAAACAAAATTGATAAACCATTAGCCAGACTCATCAAGAAAAATAGGGAGAAGATTCAAATCACTAGAACTAAAAATGAAAAAGGATAAATAACAACTGACACTGCAGAAATACAAAGAATCATGAGAGATTACTACAAGCAACTATATGCCAATAAGATGGACAACCTGGAAGAAATGGACAAATTGTTAGAAAAGCACAACCTTCCAAGACTGAACCAGGAAGAAATAGAAAATATAAACAGACAAATCACAGGCACTGAAATTGAGGCTGTGATTAAAAATCTTCCAACAAACAAAAGCCCAGCACCAGATGGCTTCACAGGTGAATTCTATCAAACATCTAGAGAAGAGCTTACAGCTATCCTTCTCAAACTGAACATAGATGAACATAGATGTAAAAATCCTCAACAAAATACTAGTAAACAGAATCCAACAGCACATTAAAAGGATCATATACCATGATCAAGTGGGGTTTATCCCAGGAATGTAAGGATTCTTCAATATACACAAATCAATCAATGTGATACACAATACTAACAAACTGAAGGAGAAAAAGCATATGATCATCTCAATAGATGCAGAAAAAGCTTTGACAAAATTCAACATTATTTATGATAAAAACCCTGCAGAAAGTAGGTGTAGAGGGAACTTACCTCAACATAATAAAGGCCATATATGACAAACCCACAGCCAATATCATTCTCAATGCTGAAAGACTGAAACCATTTCCACTAAGATCGGGAACAAGACAAGGTTGCCCACACTCAGCACTATTATTCAACATAGTTTTGGAAGTTTTAGCCACATCAATCAGAGAAGTAAAAGAATTAAAGGGATTCCAAATTGGAAAAGAAGTAAAACTGTCACTGTTTGCAGAAGACATGATACTATACATACAGAATCCTAAAGATGCTACCAGAAAACTACTAGAGCTAATGAATGAATTTGGTAGAGTAGCAGGATACAAAATTAATGCACAGAAAACTCTTGCATTCCTATACACTAATGATGAAAAGTCTGAAAGAGAAATTAAGGAAACACTCCCATTTACCATTGCAACAAAAAGAATAAAATACCTGGGAATAAACCTACCTAAGGAGACAAGAGACCTGTATGCAAAAAACTATAAGAAAGTGATGAAAGAAATTAAAGAGGATACAAAGAGATGGAGAGATATACCATGTTCTTGGATTGGAAGAATCAATATTGGGAAAATGACTATATTACCCAAAGCAATCTACAGATTCAGTGCAATCCCTATCAAACTACCACTTGCATTTTTCACAGAACTAGAACAAAAAATTTCACAATTTGTATGGAAACACGAAACACCCTGAATAGCCAAAGCAACCCTGAGAAGGAAAAACGGAGCTGGAGGAATCAGGCTGCCTGACTTCAGACTCTACTACAAAGCTACAGTAATCAAGACAGTATGGTACTGGCACAAAAACAGAAATACAGATCAATGGAACAGGATAGAAAGCTGAGAGATAAACCCACGCACGTATGGTCACCTTTTCTTTGGTAAAGGAGGCAGGAATATACAATGGAGAAAAGACAGCATCTTCAATAAGTGGTGCTGGATAAACTGGACAGCTACGTGTAAAAGAATGAAATTAGAACACTCCCTAACACCATACACAAAAATAAACTCAAAATGGATTAAAGACCTAAGTGTAAGGCCAGACACTATAAATCTCTTAGAAGAAAACATAGGCAGAGCACTCCATGACATAAACCACAGCAAGATCCTTTTTGACCCACCTCCTAGAGAAATGGAAATAAAAATGAAAATAATGGGACTTAATGCAAATTAAAAGCGTTTGCACAGCAAAGAAAACCATAAACAAGACGGAAAGGCAACCCTCGGAATGGGAGAAAATATTTGTAAAGGAAACAACTGACAAAGGATTAATCTCCAAAATATACAAGCAGCTCATGCAGCTCAATATCAAAAAAACAAACAACCCAATCCAAAAATGGGCAGAAGACCTAAATAGACATTTCTCCAAAGAAGATATACAGATTGCCAACAAGCACATGAAAGGATGCTCAACATCACCAATCATTAGAGAAATTCAAATCAAAACTACAATGATGGCCTTCCCTGGTGGCGCAGTGGTTGAGAGTCTGACTGCCGATGCAGGGGACATGCGTTCATGCCCCAGTCCGGGAAGATCCCACATGCCGTGGAGCGGCTAGGCCTGTGAGCCATGGCCGCTGAGCCTGTGCGTCCGGAACCTGTGCTCCGCATCGGGAGAGGCCACAACAGTGAGAGGCCCGAGTACAGCAAAAAAACAAAAAAACCAACAACAAAAAAACTACAATGAGGTATCACCTCACACCGGTCAGAATGGCCACCATCAAAATAATCTACAAACAATAAATTCTGGAGAGGGTGTGGAGAAAAGGGAGCCCTTTTGCACTGTTGGTGGGAATGTAAATTGATACAGCCACTGTGGAGAACAGTATGGAGGTTCCTTAAAAAACTAAAAATAGAACTACCATATGACCCAGCAATCCCACTACTGGGCATATACCCTGAGAAAACCATAATTTAAAAAGAGTCATATACCAAAATCTTCACTGCAGCTCTATTTACAATAGCCAGGACATGGAAGCAACTTAAGCGTCCATCAACAGATGAATGGCTAAAGAAGATGTGGCAAATATATACAATGGAATATTACTCAGTCATAAAAAGAAATGAAATTGAGTTATTTGTAGTGAGGTGGATGGACCTAGAGACTGTCACGCAGAGTGAAGTAAGTCAGAAAGAGAAAAACAAGTACCTTATGCTAACACATATATATGGAATCAAAAAAAAAAAAAGGTTCTGAAGAACCTAGGTCCAGGACAGGAATAAAGACGCAGACATAGACAATCGACTTGAGGATACAGGGATGGGGAAGGGTAAGCTGTAACAAAGTGAGAGAGTGGCGTGGACATATATACACTACGAAACGTAAAATAGATAGCTAGTGGGAAGCAGCCGCATAACACAGGGAGATCAGCTTTGGTGCTTTGTGTCCACCTAGAGGGGTGGGATAGGGAGGGTGTGTGGGAGAGGCAAGAGGGAGGAGATATGGGGATGTATGTATATGTACGGCTGATTCACTTTGTTACACAGCAGAAACTAACACACCATTGTAAAGCAATTATACTCCAATAAAGATGTTTTAAAAAAATATTACCTCTTAAGGCCCTGTTTTACTGTGGTACAGCTTGGACTATTTCCACCCATCTTCTGAGATGAATTCTGCCCCCTAACAACCAGCTCTTCACTCTTCTGTCTGTGGCTTCATAAGCTCTCTTCTGCATCATCACCCCTTGGGCAGTTCTTGTGGAAGATTGATTATAGAAATGTCCCCAGTTCTCCCCTTCTCTCTGCATCTGTGCTCTTTGCCTTTGAACTTCTCCTCTTGTCAAGAGTTAGAATCTATTTTCCCATCTGGTGAATCTGACATGGCCTTGGAACTAGTCCTTTTGTGCTTCCCTTCTTTCTTGGAACTTTGCCATCACCATACGATCAAGCCCAGTCTGGATGTTGGGAGATGTATGGGATGTTGGCTGGATGATGGAGTTCAGGACTTGCTACCCCAAAATATGGCACTTTGGTATATTGAATATTTTAAGCTGACGGAGTTTGAGAAAAATAGCAGAAGTAAGAAGGTCACTCTGATCTTCTCCCTGCCTTCTCCAGTGAAGCTCATAAAACCCTCATGTGAGAGATGCCCTCCCTATATCCAGAGGAAAGGAGCATCCTTATCTCTGAAGACAAAGGGATGCTGAGAAGCATCTGAACAAACAGGTCTTACTAAGTTTCCCTCAGTTTTAAATTCTTTTTTTATTTTTTATTTTTAAAAATAAATTATTTTATTTATTTATTTTTGGCTGTGTTGGGTCTTTGTTGCTGCGTGCAGGCTTTCTCTAGTTGCAGCAAGTCGGGGATACTCTTCGTTGCAGTGCACAGGCTTCTCATTGTGGCGGCTTCTCTTGTTGTGGAGCATGGGCTCTAGGCGCATGGGCTTCAGTAGTTGTGGCACGCAGAGTCAGTAGTTGTGGTGCACGGGCTTAGTTGCTCCACAGCACGTGGGATCTTCCTGGACCAGGGCTCGAACCCGTGTCCCCTGCATTGGCAGGTGGATTCTTGAGCACTGTGCCACCAAGGAAGCCCAGTTTCCCTCAGTTTACTGCACTTACTTCATACTCTTTGCCCTATCATATTTTTCTATGACAATCTACTCTTTATCAAACAGCATAAAAATACTCAGGTTTAACTGCTTCTTTGGCTTTTCATTTCCTTATGAAGATTCCTATGTCATGTAAAACTTCTATTAAATAAATGTATATGCTTTTCTCCTTTTAATCTGTCTTTGTCAGTTTAATTTTCAGACCCCATCAGGGACCCTAAAAGCATCAAGGAAAACTTTTGCCTTCCCTCCACCTCCATGTCCGTTGCTTCAGCTGATAGCCAGCCAACTGCAGGACAGGGGAGTGAATTAGATCAGCCACCCCCCAAATGACCCAGCAGCTGAGCACAGACACAGCAGCGAGATCAGCTGAGATTACCCAAGCCTGGCCCACAGACTTGGGAGAGAAGATCAAATGCTTCCTACCGTATGCCTGTGAGGTTTGGGGACTGTTTGTTACACTGTATTACTGTGGCAGTAGATAACTGATACAGGTCTGGATGATTGGTGGCCATATCTAGCCATATCCCTATTGCAGGCAGAATTCAATCTACCCCATGTCATTACTATCATCCTTCCCCCTTGTCCTGTTATCCACCCAGCTCTGAATTTACAAGTCCCCCCCACACCTCTTTTGCCCCTAAGGCCAAAGTGATTTTCTGCTCCCCACAGTTCTTTCCCTGCCGCCTCCTGGATGAGACTGCAGGGGCCAGACTTGGTCTGGAGGAACACTGGCCCTGAGGCTGTCTTTCTGCTGGTCTCCCTTTCAAAAGACATTTGATTCTGGCACCGCCATACACAGTTCTGGGCTTAATGATACCTCAGTGCTCCCACTAGAAAAGCCCTGGTTTTTCCAAGGGTATATAACTTAGCTATTATGACTTACTCTAGGGTAGAACTGGGCAAACAAGTCCTACTGCCTGAAGGCGATTTTGATTTTTAAATTATGAAATAAATCATCCTGAGCTTGTATGTTTTCTTGGGGTTGTTTTGTTTTTCTCTTTTGCTCCAAAACTTCCACAGTAGCTTTCTGGTTTGAAATTATTTATCACTTGACTCTCTTCTCATCCAATTTACCACTTGGTTCTCTTCTCATCCAAACTGTATTTGTTTTGTAAAATGACAAATCACCCCTGTACACTCCAGGCCAGAACCTTGTGCCAAGTGGCGCCTGTGGGCATGGAAAGGATTGAAAATAAGACAACGGAGGTTAGCTTCAGTTCAGCAGTGGGGCTAAGGGTCCCAGGGGTAGAAGAAAAAAAGAAAGAATTCCCAAACCATGTTAGTATGGGGATAGGGTTTGAATACACATTTGCTTGACACTGACATACCTGCTTTGGTGGATCTGCTTTTCTTATTATGTACTTGTCTTGGTTTCCTCATTTAAAAAAAAACCCAGAGGGTTGTTGTGAACACCAAATGTTTTAGCCAGAGGTCAGACACCTCCCAGAAATGATGGAGCTATGGTTCAGGGCTCTCAGATCCACAAGTGTTCCAGAATTGTCTGTAGAATAGATGGATACAGTGTCTTATAAATTCACATGTTCATCTTTGTATTAAATGTATAAAGAGTCACCACCACACATGTGAAATTCTATTTTGATTAAGAAAGCAGAAATTCATTCAGCGGCGTCTCTAACTTCATCATAGATTTTAGCCATTAGGCACATTTTCCATTAGTGAGTATTAATACATGACTTCTACCAGAAGGGAGGAAGTTGGCTACATTTTACTTTGTTATATACGAGTCTTAGCACTTGAAACTTATAGGAAACAAGTTCAGATATACAAGGAGAAAGGGAACCTGAGTGATTGGGCGTGAGGAATGGTGGGAGGATGAAGCATATTCCTCCTGGGGGTGTTGACCAGTCTTACAGATGAACTAAGATAGCTGCTAAGGTTGCAAGTCTGGGAAAGCAACAACAAAACGTCAGTGGCAGGTTCCTGGCTGGCTCAGAGCCATGACCACCGTATGTGCACTAGTGACTTCCAAATCTGTACTGCCAGGCTGGACCTTTCTTGCATTTTAGACCCAATTGGCTGCTCGAAGCCTCTGCCTGAAGCATCTGCTTGATGTCTTGGCAACTCAAACTCAACATGTCCAAAGCTGCTCTTATCTTATCATCTTGCTTCCATGACAAATTGGATCCTTTTCCATTATTCCTGTAAGTAGTGGACCCAGCTATCTGGTTGCCTGTACCAGAAAGCAGGGCATCGTCCTTGGCCAGTCCTCCTCTCTCAGCCCTAACTACCCCTAACTCAAATCTTATCACCAAATCTTATCATTGCCACCCTCTATATCTCATCAAATCGTCCCTTTCTTCCAACCTGGCTGCCATGATCAAGTCTAGGCCACCATTTAGAATATTGCGACAGGTCTCTAACTGGCTTCCTGTCTTTGTACTTGATTTCTCCAATCCATTCTCTTCTCTGAAGAACTGGAGTGATCTTTGGAAAATTCAGTTCTGATCATTGCTATCCTGCTTAAATCCCTGCAGTTACTCTCCATTGCCTTCAGGATAAAGCTCCAACCTCTGGACAACGGTACATTCTTTCATCTGCTCTTCCACCTGCACTACATTTGGGTAGCTTTTACTTATCTTTTCTTCTCAGGCATTCATAATTTTCCCTCAGAAAGCATTCCTTATTCCCTGCCCAAAATCTGGACTAAAATCCCCTCTATATGCTCTCAAAGTGCATATGCTCTCCTCGAGAGCGTTTATCCCATTACATTGTAATTTCTGTTTATTTGTCCATCTCTTCACTCAATTGTAAGTGACATGAAGGCAGGGAATCAAAGTCTGTTTCCTCCTCTCTTCCCAGTGCCTAGAACAGTTCCTGGGACATGGAGGTCCTAAGAAAAATCACTGACTGGGGATGAATGACTAGTTGGATGGAACGAGCTATATATGGATGGATGAATGATGAATGCAGGGGTAGTACTCAAAACAAACCTATAAGATGTGGGCACTTACTAATCAGAATGGATGCTAACTATGAAAACAGTACAACCTAAATCATATGTATTTACTGAATGTCAACCCAAGATGATTGGATGAATGTAGCAGAGCCCTGAGGGAAAATTGAAAATATTGAGAAATGAGGTCAGAGGGATAAATGTCTTTTGGGGTCCTTCAGAGACTTGGAAAAGACGTCTTGATGTATACATCTTAGCTATGATATTCGACTAAGAATTCTTATCCTGGGGTCTATGAATAGTGTTTAGGGTGTCCACAAGCCCAGTGCAATTTCAGGCAGCTTTTCCAATAAGCTTGTGTATTTTTGTATTTTTATGGCATGTGGTTCCATAGCTTTCATTAGGTTTCCAGAGGGGTCTATGACCTAGAAAAAGGTTAAGACCACTGCTTTAAAGACACCAGACCATCAAAAGCTAACAGTGCCCTGTCTTTGATGCATTGCCCACCATGGTGGCTTTGAAGCTGAAAAGGCCATTCTCAAAGGTTTTCATGTTAAAGCAGGGGGCCCAAGTGTTTTCTGATGACAAGCTTTTTTAACTTCTCTGAAGCCTCCTGAAAATGGGCCTAGCAGGTGTAGTAGTGAGGTGGTGGCTCGTTATAAGAGTGCAAGTCGGCAAGGGATGGTGTGGGCAAGTGCAATGGCACCAGTGGCCATGGTCTATTCCCTACTGGGGATCCCAGTGGGCTCCAGAGGAGGGGTAAGAATGTAATTGTTGCATTCAGCTGGGAGATCAATTCTGTTAAACTTTCAATTCATCTGGAGATTCTACATACAGCTTTAGGAAAGATCTTCCAGGGAGCCCCAGCTCTAGTCTAGAGCAAACACAAAAATGTGGCAGACGTTGAAAACTGGATTCTGTTAAGCCAGTTGACAAGGGCCCTCACAGAATAGCATTGATGGTTGGATGGGCTTGTTAGAGGCAAGTGGATAGTTTGGGGAAGAAAAGGTGCCATTTCTGCTACTGACATTGTAGGTTGCAAACTCTGCCATAATATTTAACCTCAGCCTTCTTCTAGAAGGGTGTGATATGACTGATAGATAGACAGATAGATAGATAGATAGATAGATAGGTATCTAGGTAGATAGATAGATTTTGGACCAGAGCTAGGCATATATTCATATATGTATTTTTTCAAAGAATTGCAGAACTAATTATTGTTTTATAAATACACTCATTTGTATACAATTTTAAATGAAATCTTACTTGCATAGTTCAACTATGACATCGGGATCCTTGAAATATCCAGTCTGGAAAGGCCAGATCATCCCTGAACAGAATAAGGTTCAGCCTTCCTTGACTCCAAGGCAGATGCCTGAGCTTCTCCAGACACTGTTGTATGCCATTCACATGCTTTCTAGGATGAATCATTCAATCATTGATATACATGCTAACACACACACACATACACACAACACACACACACAGGAAATTATTTCCTGTTAATTTTTCTTTGGAACAATAACCCTTTGCTTGTGAGGACCCAAGATGGAAGTTTCCAAGCAAATCAAGTTCTGCTCCTTTAAGAAATGATATTAGGCTCCTGTCTGGCTAGCTGGAGAGAGGGGAGGCACAGGCTGTGCTACTGGGATGTGTCGTCTGCGACTACAATGTGTGGCAGCCGAGATCCCTTCTGAAATCGGGGCCACAGACTTCAATTAAACTTTCTTGACTGAACCTGGCTCTGGCTAATAGAGCAACCAACTCTCTGGCATGAGCAGCCTTTCCCAGTGTGGTCAGGTGATCAAGCATCCCATAGAGCTCAGATTTGCCACCCCTCCCTCCATTTCACAATGAATCAACATTGTGAAAATGACTCTACTACCCAAAGCAATCTACAGATTCAATGCAATCCCTATCAAACTACCACTGGCATTTTTCACAGAACTAGAGCAAAAAATTTCACAATTTGTATGGAAACACAAAACACCCTGAATAGCCAAAGCAATCCTGAGAAAGAAAAATGGAGCTGGAGGAATCAGGCTCCCTGACTTCAAACTATACTACAAAGCTACAGTAATCAAGACAGTACGTTATTGGCACAAAAACAGAAATATAGATCAATGGAACAGGATAGAAAGCCCAGAGATAAACCCACGCACATATGGTCACCTTATTTTTGATAATGGAGGCAAGAATATACAATGGAGAAAAGACAGCCTCTTCAATAAGTGGTGCTGGGAAAACTGGACAGCTACATGTAAAAGAATGAAATTAGAACACTCCCTAACACCATACACAAAAATAAGCTCAAAATGGATTAAAGACCTAAACGTAAGACCGGACACTATAAAACTCTTAGAGGAAACCATAGGCAGAACACTCTATGACGTACATCACAGCAAGATCCTTTTTGACCCATGTCCTAGAGAAATGGAAATAAAAACAAAAATAAACAAATGGGGCCTAATGAAACTTTGAAGCTTTTGCACAGCAAAGGAAACCATAAACAAGATGAAAAGGCAACCCTCAGAATGGGAGAAAATATTTGCAAAGGAAACAACTGACAAAGGATTAATCTCCAAAATATACAAGCAGCTCAATGTCAAAAAACAACCCAATCCAAAAATGGGCAGAAGGCCTAAATAGACATTTCTCCAAAGAAGATATACAGATTGCCAACAAGCACATGAAAGGATGCTCAACATCACGAATCATTAGAGAAATGCAAATCAAAACTACAATGAGGTATCACCTCACACCAGTCAGAATGGCCATCATCAAAAAATCTACAAACAATAAATGCTGGAGAGGGTGTGGAGAAAAGGGAACCCTCTTGCACTGTTGGTGGGAATGTAAATTGATACAGCCACTATGGAGAACAGTGTGGAGTTGCCTTAAAAAACTAAAATGAGAACTACCATATGACCCAGGAATCCCATTACTGAGCATATACCCTGAGGAAACCATAATTCAAAAACAGTCATGTACCACAATGTTCATTGCAGCACTATTTACAATAGCCAGGATGTGGAAGCAAACTAAGTGTCCATAGACAGATGAATGGATAAAGAAGATGTGGCACATATATAGAATTGAATATTACTCAGCCATAAAAAGAAAAGAAACTGAGTTAATTGTAATGAGGTGGATGGACCCAGAGTCTGTCATACAGAGTGAAGTAAGTCAGATAGAGAAAAACAGGTACTGTATGCTAACACATATATATGGAATCTAAAAAGAAAAAGTGGTTCTGAAGAACCTAGTGGCAGTACAGGAATAAAGGCGCAGACGTAGAGAGAGGCCTTGATGACCCAGGGAGTGGGAAGTGTAAGCTGGGACCAAGTGAGAGAGTGACATTGACCTATATACACTACCAGATGTAAAATAGATAGCTAGTGGGAAACAGCTGCATAGCACAAGGGAGATCAGCTCCGTGCTTTGTGTCCACCTAGAGGGGTGGGATAGGGAGGGAGGGAGGGAGACGCAAGAGGGAGGGGATATGGGGATATATGTATACGTATAGCTGATTCACTTTGCTATATAGCAGAAACTAACACAACATTGTAAAGCAATTATACTCCAATAAAGCTGTTAAAAAATAATAAAATAAAGATGTTATGTATCAATCCTCCCCCCCCCAAAAAAAGCACTATACCCCAATAAAAATAAATAAATAAATAAAAATAAAATAAAAAGAAATGATACAAATCAACTTACAAAACAGAAACAGGCTCACAGACTTAGAGAACGAACTTGTGGCTACCCGGGGAGAAGCGTGGAGAAAAGGGTTAGTTAGGGAGTTTGGGATTGACATGTACACACTACTATACTTAAAGTGGATAACCAACTAGGACCTACTATATAGCACAAGGAACTCTGCTCAATATTCTATAACAACCTAAATGGGAAAAGAATCTGAAAAAGAATAGATACATGTATATGTATAACCGAATCACTTTGCTGTGCACCTGAAACTATCACAACATTGTTAATCAACTATACTCCAATATAAAATAAAAGTTAAAAAAATAAATGTCCCACCTTGTCTAAGATTTGACAAGAATCCCTGATGCCTACCTGGGAGCTTGATGACTTATAAAGGGTGAGAGAGAAGAATGAGAAATCTTGAGGTTCTGAAAAGAAACTGTACCAGGGGGGCAAAAGTGTGTGGGAGAGGGTTCTGGGCCCCAGACCTGAGCTTCGCCTGCTGTGCCCTCTGCAGACTGAGGGGAGGGGTTTTTAAGTAGATCTCAGGTTCTTCTACTGCTGATGCAGAGACGTGGAGGGGCATGGAGGACACACTGGGTTTAGTAAAGAAAGCCAGGAAAGGATGCCAAAGAACTACAGCGCGGGTACACTTTATTTACAAGCAAGCATCAGTGTTAGCAAACCTATAGTCTAGCAGTCAAAAATCTCTGCACCAATATCTCCCAACAGCGTGCCATGTATTATGATTTTGTCTTTTAGATAGAAACTGATCGATTGCATTTCCCAACAGACCAACAGTAATGCACTTCCATTGAATGGAGCACAGGACAGCTGGGCATTCCTCTCCAGCACTCAGGTGACCTGAGAATGTCAGTGAAAATCTCCCAAACTGCTACCTTATCTCTGACATGCAAATGACATATATGAGTGGTTACAGGAGTTCAGGGTGGGGCCTTCACTATGCTACAATGATCTCCTCTCTTCAGGGGAGGAATGTACACAGGGAGAAAGAACCAAGTAAGAACCAGGGAACTGTTTTTATGGAGAGCTTGCACACCCAGGTGCGGGTGGTGTTAGAGAGCAAAGAGACACAGGTACCAGGATCAAGTGAGACATCCTACTTTGTGCCCATAATCTGAATCTAGAGAAGGTAAATGCTTTCCTAAGCCTACTTTTAAACTGAGAACCTCTTCCATATCACCAAGTAAATTTGACTTTCAAAAACATGCTTCAGAAAGGTGGAGGTGAAATCATAAATGTAACCAGTGACTAGTAGTGTAATTATAGCCATTTGATGAGGGCAAGAGGTCTGAGACAATTTATTTTGGGAAACATGTTGAAGAACAGTAGGACGCACCTGGGTTTCTAATACAGTCGATCTTTGTTTCTGTTGGTTTATCTTTAGCAAGAGGCATACAGAGCTTTCAGAGCAGTGTGTTGTAGGAAAATGCACAAGACTTGGAGTCAGAAGACACAGCTTTTTTTTTTTTTTTTAACATCTTGATTGGAGTATAATTGCTTTACAGTGGTGTGTTAGTTTCTGCTTTATAACAAAGTGAATCAGCCATACATATACATATATCCCCATATCTCCTCCCTCTTGTGTCTCCCTCCTACTCTCCCTATCCGACCCCTCTAGATGGTCACAAAGCACCGAGCTGATCTCCCTGTGCTATGCGGCTGCTTCCCACTAGCTAGCTATTTTACATTTGGTAGTGTATATATGTGCATGCCACTCTCTCACCTTGTCCCAGCTTACCCTTCCCCCACCCTTGTCCTCAACTTCATTCTCTAGTAGGTCTGCTGCCCATTCAGCCCCTAGGTTCTTCATGACCCTTCTTGTTGTTGTCGTTGTTAGATTCCATATATATGTGTTAGCATACGGTATTTGTTTTTCTCTTTCTGACTTACTTCATTCTGTATGACAGACTCTAAGTCCATAAAAAGAAGGCACAGCTTTTGGGCTCATCAACTCTGCCATCCGGGGAACTCTCTGTGCTTTAGTTAGCATATCTGTGACATGAGTGTAGTAACACCAGTTTCACCAGATTGTAGCCAGGGCCAATACAGACCTTCTCTCTGAAGCCCGGGACATCAGAAATAGGGTGTTCAACTATTATATATAAAATAGATAACCAACAAGGACCTACTGTATAATACAGGGAACTATATTCAATATTTTATAATAACTGACAAAATAATCTGAAAAAAATATATATATGTACAATTGAATCACTTTGCCGTACACCTAAAACTAACAGAACCTTGTAAATAAGTATATTTCAATAAAAAAAGAAAAAAAAAGACATAGGGTGTTCAATAAAGTTACTTGCAACTGAACTAAAAAAAGTTTCAATCGAACTAGAAGTCTCTTTTCTAGCCTCCACTTTCCTCATTTAGAAAATAAGAAGACTGGCCAACTTAGGTGTCTTTCATTTCTGTTATTCTATGTTATGATTGTAGTTAAGAAGTCCAGGTAAAAAGACTGATGTAGCCAATGCTAAAGCAGAGTTCATAATAAAACATATCTTGATCAAATGAAAATATCATAAACAATTGAGCAACATTTAAAAAGAGAACCAGAACTCATGTTCAGGGGATCCAAAAGTAAGCTTCCTTCTGACCCAGGAGACCAATCTGGAATACACAGCTCTGAGTAATTCTCACACTGGTCCGTGAGTTCACAGGCAGAGGGTGTTCATCAGAGGGTTCTCTGCAGTATCTGGGAGACGGACATTCACCACTGGAGGGAATGGCTCAGTGAAATGATTAGATTATCAGCTGTAGAATACGGGTTAGCCGTAGTTAGAAACAGTCAACTAGTTATATGCACAGCTACAAGAATGGATCTTAAAACTATAGTGCTGGGCTTCCCTGGTGGCGCAGTGGTTGAGAGTCTGCCTGTCGATGCAGGGGACACGGATTCGTGCCCCGGTCCGGGAAGATCCCACATGCCGCGGAGCAGCTAGGCCCGTGAGCCATGGCCACTGAGCCTGCGCGTCCGGAGCCTGTGCTCCGCAACGGGAGAGGCCACAACAGTGAGAGGCCCGCGTACCAAAAAAAACAAAAACAAAACTATAGTGCTGCGTTAAAAAGGTAAGGAACAGAATGAAGCCTGTGGTGCAATAACCATTGCTGTGAGTTCAAGACAGCTCCTAAAACAAAATTGCATGCTTACAAGGTAAATTCAAGAAGAGCTAACAAATGCATCAGCGTGGCTGTTCAGGAGGGTAGGCGAAGTGAGCTGGGAGTGGAAATTTTAAAAAAGGATACATGAATCAATATAAAGGAAAAACCACATTAAGAACGACAAAAGCAAAGCTAAGAGCTTTGCCCACACTCAGTGACCCACACTGAGGATGTTATGTCTGTGTCCTGGTAAGATTCAGAATGTGCAGAGAGAACAGGAAGCAGGTCCTAATTAGGGTCTTGATCAGAACGAAGTGATGGTCAGTTTAGGTTTTGCGTGAAGAACATCCAGGTGGAAAACAAGAAGGCTTGGATCGCTGTCACGGTGCTGGGCATTTTTTGTGTGCCTCTCCTGATCCGTTCCCCACCTTTCTCCACCTGCTGTGAGCCCAGAGGCTGACTTCTGTGAACAGCATCCACCTGGCTCCCTTGCCCCTTGACTTCCTGATGGTCTTGGCCAATGGGAGAAGCTGGCAGGAGACGAGCAGTTTGGAAGGGAGAGAGATTGGGGTCTTAATTTCCCTGGATTCCTACCCAGTAAGCCTGAGTCCTTGTGCATCTCGCCTGAAAGTCACAGCTCTAACGGGTCAGATATCTCCTACAGCTTCAGTTCTTGCCAGTTCTGGTAACTATTCCCATCCCTTGTCCCTTCTAGACCTAAGAGTGGTTATAGCATCCTGCTGTGTATGGTCCAGGTGCTTCATCCTCCTTGGTTGTTGCTCCTTACCTCTGTCCATGCATTTGTAAATAGTTCCTTCCTTAAACACTTAGCCAGGACTCTGGCTTATACAGTGATTGTACCAGAACTAGTTAAACAGGATTAAGGGATTGGATTGCTCACATATTGAATAGCCTCCTTTCTGGGAAAAACTAGATGCTGGTAATCTGTGGCATGTGTTGGTGTCAGTTACTTAAATTATTGCTGATGGTAGCATGGGAGAGTGCTGGTGGAGGCCAAGACTTTGGGAGATCAAAGAATTGAGATACTTAGTTACTATGGCAACAGTAGAGATTTCAGAGATGTCATGTGGGCAGGTTGCATCTGGTGGTGCTGTAGAATACATGCAGAGAAAAGGACAAATGACAAATTGTAAGACCTGACGATACTTGAGAGGACACAGGGGTAAAATAAGAAAGCCCCTAATGGTCATTTTGAATGAGTCTTTAAAATAGCTGCTGAGGGTCAAGCTCAGGACCTGGTTGTAAGGGCTGTGGAGTTGCAGAGCCAACGGCTGGTGTGTTTCTTATGGTAAAGCAAAAGACTGGAGGACAGAGAAAGACCCTGAAACATGGGATGGGGATTTTTCAGGTGCACAGCAAAGAAACTCAGCCATACATAAACATGTATTCATTCTCCCCCAAACTGGATGGGGATTTTGGATGGACATAGCTGCAACTGAGAACACCCCTTGAATATTCCTTGTTGTTCCTGTGTGAGGGGAAGACTTCCCGTACATAACTTCCTTTCATTAACTTCACCCAGACAACTGTTGAATTCTCAGGACTTACCTACTCTCTCTTTGCCTCCAGGCTCCTAGTGACAGTCAGAATCCTGTTCAGACAGACAGAGAAGTAGAAGACCTGCTCCAAAAGGAGCTAACCTATTGCTTTAGTTTAGTTTAGGGTGACTAACAATCCACCCTGAAACTCAGTGACTTTAACCACTATACACTATCTCTCATGACACTATAGGTTGGTTAGGGCTCAAACGGGCAGCTCTTTGGCTGGGACCTTAGTTTGATGGGGAACATTCAAGATAGTTAGGGGCCTTCTCCCACATGACCTCTCTCTCCAGCAGTAGGGGTCTTCATATATGATAAGTGGCTTTGAAGAGGGAGTGGTCTGAGGTGAAGGCAGAAGTTGCCTATTTCTTAAGGTCTAGCCTTGGACCTTAAGAAAGTAAGTATATAATATTACTTCCACCATATTCTGATGTCCAAAACAGATCACAGGGTCAGCTAATATTCAAGGGGAGGAATGACCATTTTCCTCATTTATAGCAAGGATTGTATTATGGGCTGAAGTGTGTCCCTCCCAAATTTATATGTCGAAGTCCTAAACCCTAGTCCCCCGGTTATGACTGTATTTGGGGATAGGGTCATTAAAGAGGTAATTAAGGTGAAATGACATCACTAAGGTGGGTCCTAATTGAATATGACTGGTGTTCTGACAAGAAAAAGAGAGTAGGACACAGACTTGCACAGAGGGAGGACCATCCTATGTGGCAGGTAGAGAAGATGGCCATCTACAAGCCGAAGAGAGGACTTAAAAGAGATCAGCCCTGTCAGTATCTGCATCTTGGGCTTCCAATCTCTAGAACTCCAAGGAAATAAATTTCTATTGTTTAAGCCACACCCTGTGGAACTTCTGTATGGCAGTCCTAGAGCAAAACTAATACAAATAACAAAGTATTTTCAGCCATCTTTACCAGATCTCTAAACTGCTAGATTTGGAGTGTCTTGTTGACATTTATCAACAGAAGTCTAGAGATTATGGGAGTTGATTCTAAGAGTAATAGATCAAGTAAGAAATCACAATATATGATGAAATCGGAACGAATTTGTCAATGGGGGACATTCATCTAAGATTTGAGATTTAATGTATTGGTGTAAACAGCTGGGAATGGCATTAGATTGGGTTACTATTACTAGATTGGGTAATTGAAGCCTCCATTTAATAGCACCCTATAGTCAAAGAGATATGAATGCTAGGACTTTCCTGGCAAAGAGGAGGGAGTTCTTGAAAAGTTCTGTGCTGACTGTGCTACGTGGACCCGCGATGATGGTGGGAGATGCTGCAATAAAATTGAGCTCACAAAATTCAGTGGGAATAATGGGATCCAGGAATTGTAGAGGCCTGTGGGGTTACTTAATTGTCAGAGATAAGTGAGTGCAATTACAAAATTAAGCCCCAGGGAGAGAGTGGCAGTCGGAGTGTTTTGACTCACAGGAAACCATGGTGATGGCTAATTGATCAATGGGCACCTAGTAATGAAATAGATGTGCAGCCTACTAAGATGGTGCTTGACTTACAAGTGGAAAAACTAGCTTTTGTGCATGCCAATCTGCCTCAAGTTGCCATAGTGAGGATTCACGATCTTATTTCCAGTTCTCAGATCCAGGATAGCTCATCTGTCTACAGCTCATCCATTGATGGGGAGGTCAGGTCCCCTTGAAAAAAGACTCTTGGGAAGCTTACTTAATGAATCTTTCCCCAGGTTCCTCAGAGGGACCTGTTACCATTTCCTAGGGTGAAAGTGAACTAGGAAGAATGGGAAGTATCTGGACCTCCCAGAAATGACAAGGTATTGGCTCTAAGCTGATGCCTATTCCTCAGAGACGTGACAAGATAATGTGGTCCCATCATTCAGAGTGGAGGCTTATGGAAGTCAGGTGATGAATTAAGTATTGGCATGAGTCTAACTCACAAGGGACTAAGGACCTGTGAACCCATACTGTGGTTATATTCCCAGACTACAAATGTATATTGATGTGGTAGGTAGATTTCTGTGAATGACTCCCAATGACTCTCATCCCTTGTCTAACATCCTATTCCTTGAGTGTGTGTGGAACCTGTGAATATGATGACCTGTCACTCCTGTGATTATGTTACATTATATGTCAAGAGGGACATCATCTGAACGGGCCTCATCTAATCACGTGAGACCTTTGAAAGCAGAGTTTTATTCCAGCAAAGTAAAGGAAAAAGTGGTAGAATAGGAAGTCAGAGATTCGAGGCACAGAGGGCTTTTGAGGTGCCATTATTGGTTGCAGAGATGAAGGGGGCCACATGCCAGAGAACGCAGGGGGTCTTTAGAAATTGTGAGCAGTCCCCAGCTGGCAGCCAGCAAGGAAATGAAGACCTCGACCCTCCAATTGCAAAGAACAGAATTCTGCCAACAATCCGAACGAGTTTGGAAGCAGATTCCTCTCCTGAGCTTCCAGATAAGAGTCCAGCTCAGCCAACACCTTGATTCTGAACTTGTGAGACCTCAAGCAGAGAACCCAGTCTAGTCCACCCAGGATTCTCATCTTCAGAACTGCAAGATAATAAATAGGTATTTTTTAAAGCAGCTAAATTTATGGTCATTGGTTACTCAGCACAGAGAATTAGAAATACCATTGGGAGTAGACATACTTAGTAACTGGCAGAATCCTTATGATTCACTGACCCATCAGGTGAGGAACAGTTTGATATTTGATAGGAAGGAATTGTCCACATTTCTTCCAGAAGAAGAAGCAACACTGTATCTCTGGAGGCAACTGTGGACATAAACACCACCGTAAAACACCTGAAAGAGTCAGGAGTGATGATCCCCTGTTTAACTTGCCTCTTTGTTCAGTGCAAAATCCAAATAGCTTGAGAATGACTGGATAATCACAATACAATCAGGCAGTGATGCCAATTGCAGTGGTAGTTCAAGATGAGAGATGTTAAGTATAACAAATCAAGTCTCTGTCATCTAGTATACAGCTGTTGATAAGGCAAACGTTTTATTATTGTTTCCCCAATATCTGTTGATAAAGGTAATCAGAATAATTTGCCTTCATGAGGGCAGGACATGAGGCCATTCTCTTAACACAGGGTTATGTCAGGATTATGTCAGCTCACCTGCTCATTGTTTCAATATTGTCCTGGGGGAACTCGATGATCTTGATATCCTGTAGAATATCATGCTAGTCTACTACGTGAAAGGCATGATGCTAATTGGACTAACAATTTATATACTTTATGAGACACATGCATGCTAGAGGATGAGAGAAAAACTGAAAATTCAGGAGCCTGATATATTGGTAAAGTTTCTAGGAATCTAGTGGTCTGGAAAAATTTCCCTTAAGAGTGAGATACAAGTACCCGCCTCTTCAAGGGAGTGTGTGTGTGTGTGTGTGTGTGTGTGTGTGTAGATAGTGTAGTGTAAACCCTGACAGTTGGCTTTTATTTTTGTGATTTATGCCTGACAAGTTTTGATTGCCCAGGCATCCACTTCAAAGAGGCGTCCACTTCAGCGAAGGCTATCTCAAATAAACACTTGCCAGACACAGGACTAGATAAAGGGCAGAGCAGGACATGTGCTTACCAACCCCCAGCCCCCCGACCCCCCCAACACACACCATAAGGCTCCTTTATGTAGAGATCCTGGTTGATTTAGATAACTGGCCATTTAGGGTCCCCCCCCCCGCCATTTTTCTTCCTTTTTCTTCCCATGTTTTAAATTTGCCAATAAAGAGTGAGCTTAGGAGACCTTAGATCCCCACATTTGATGCCAATAAAAGCAGAACCCCAGGACCTGAGCTTGCATTCTCTCTCTACCTGTGACCTAGCTGTCTGCCCGCTGGTGTGCCTTGTATGCTCCAGGATCTATAGGTAATAAACTCTTTTTTCTTCAGAGTTTCCTAATAGTTATTGCTGAAGGGTGTCTTGCAATCATAATAAGAACCACAAGGGTCGGTCCACTCATAACACTGTTTTGGAAAGAGAAGGTGTCCCTGGGAAGCTCATCAGGGCTCAGGTGACTGCCCCCAGGCATTTCTAGCAGATAGCATTACCATCGATAGGCTAGGGCCAGCACAAACCAGATGGATGGATGGTTAGATAGATAGATGGATATAGGTATTCTCAATATAAACTAAACTTCCCTGCTTGCAATGCTTTTTATGTATGTATGTACGTATGTATGTGGCCACGCATTGTGGCAGGCGGGATCTTAGTTCCCTGACCAGGGATCAAACCCATGCCCCCTGCAGTGGAAGCGCAGAGCTTAACCACTGGACCGGCAGGGAAGTCTCCTGCTTGCAATGCTTCTGCCAGCACCACCAGTCAAGGACTTCTAAGTGTTTATTCTATTGCCATGTTATCCCATACTTTATGTCTCTGATACAGGAACTTATTCTATGGTGAAAGAAGTACATAGCTAGACTTACACTCATTGAGTCCCATTGCTGGGGAGAAGCTGGCTTGATAAACTGATGGAAAGCCCTGTTTGAAATACCTACAGTGCCAGCTGGGAGAAAACACTCTGTGAGGTCAGAACTTACAGGGTACAGTGCATGCCTTAAATCAGTGGCCCAGATACGGTTTTGATCCCTCCATAAAGGATTGGAAGTGAAAGTATACTAAAGGAGTTTTTGCTTCCTTTCCCAACAATCTTACCCTGAAAGTGCTGGAGGTCCTTGTTCCCAAGGGAGGAATGCTTCTACCAGGAAACGCAGACACAGTTCTGTTGGATTTGAATTTGAGAATTCCTCTAGCCACTTTTGGCTCCTTAATCTGCTG
>NW_006783590.1:1180867-1184122 GCF_000442215.2 Lipotes vexillifer
GAACCAACAGGCAGAGGTGGTCACTGTAAAGAATGGATCTAGATTACCAGTGAGAATGTTGTCTGTTGCCTTTTCACTATAGTAGCCCACATTATGTCACTTATTATATTATTAATCTATTGCCATATAATAAATTATTTGAACTTTAGTGGCTTAAAACAATGGGCATTTATTCACTGAGCTTTATGCTTAAAGATGTCTCACAAGGCTGCAATCAACTTATCTACCAGGGTTGCATCTCATCTGAAGGCTCAACTGGGAAAGGATCCACCTCCAAGTTTACTCACGTGGTTGTCAGCAGAATTCAGTTTTGCAATAGCTATTGAACTGGGGTCCTTTGCTGTTGATTGGAAGCCACAGGGTCCCTGACAACATGTTGGCATGCTTCTTCTCAGAGCAGGCGTACCAGGAGAGCAAGAGAAAGGCTGGAGTGGGGGATAGGGAGAGAGAGAGAAAGAGAAAAGGAGGTCAACTCCTTACCAACCTAATCTTGGGAGTAATATACCATTATTCTGGCCATAATCTATACACTAGAATCAAGTCACTAAGTCTCACCCACACCTGCACAATCAGGGGGAGGAGTTTACACAAGGATGTGAATGCCAGAAGGTAGAGATCACAGGGGTCATTTTTGAAGGCTGCCTACCTCAAAGTACTTATTTTATGATAAAAGAATTGAAGCAATAGGCTTTCTTCCTTTGTGCCCTATCTCCCAGGAGGACTAAGTTGAAAACCAGTCTGGGACCCAGGGAAATTCTTTGGGTCCCTCTTAGTACTTCTCGCCCAAGAGTCCTAGTCAATGGAAAATAGTTACAGTTCAGTAAAGAAAGATGATCAATGTCTAAGACCCTAAAGAAATGAGGGTGTGGTCATACCACCTGGTAAAGAAGAGGCAGGAGATGTTCTGTAGGTAGTAATTGTAACATGGTAGAAGGAAGCTATGGTCATCAATTCATGCCTTGTGACTACTCACAGAAGTGTGAACTATAGCAGCTAAATTTTAGGTGAATTAATTTTTCCTTTGCCTTCTCCCTGCCCCTGCTCCCCTCCACTACCTTATATAAAGAGCACTCTTGGTGTTAATGTTTAAGGTTTAAGGTGGCCACATGACAGGATTGGCATTATCAGATGATGATAGAATAGCTGATGGAATTTTGTGTGTTCTGTCAAGGACATGAATTTTCCATCCAAAGCTAAGAGTGAATGCAAAGGGACAAAGGAAGGTAGATTATACTGAATGTTCTTCATTTTCTCTCCCAGATCCACTGCCTACACTTTTCCATCACTCCTCTGTGCCCTGAGAGACTGACCTCTAAGGATTTTTGGATTCCTGTAGGACTCATTCAATGAGAGTCTTTGGCATAAGATTAGAGGGGGACAGGGGAGAAAGCTTGAGTATTTATCATCTCCCTGTGTCCCTTTTGCTTCACAGTTTGTCAATGGATGCTTCCTTCTAATGAAAGTCACAGTTCCAATTGCAAAACCAGGTCCTGCTAGATCTATAGCTGTCATCAGTTTTGGTAACAGCCTCTTCCCTTGCCCCTTCTTGTATAGGGGAGGTAAAAGATTTCCACTGTTGTTGGCCTCAGGGTGCTTCACTGTCCCTTGTGGGTTTCTCTTAACCCTCCCATCACTTTCGTAAACTGTCCCTTCCTTTTTTTTTTTTTTTTTTTTTTTTTTTTTTTGCTGTACGTGGGCCTCTCACTGTTGTGGCCTCTCCCGTTGCGGAGCACAGGCTCCGGACGCACAGGCTCAGCGGCCATGGCTCACGGGCCCAGCCGCTCCGCGGCATGTGGGATCTCCCCAGACCGGGGCACGAACCTGCGTCCCCTGCATCGGCAGGCGGACTCTCAACCACTGCGCCACCAGGGAAGCCCTAAAATAACTTTTATGATGACTAAATATTTGCATGTATAGTGAAGATGTTAACTTATTTAAAATAGGTTCACCATTTGCAATTGTAGAGTTTGTACACTGCTCATGGCACCTGGCTGAAGGGATCAGCTGGGGCTGAAATTTAGACCAAGCTTGGCTATAGTGTGGAGGTCACGTGTCCAGGGTCCTATCTCTTTTTAATCTATCTGCCCAGAGGAGGCATATTTTCTAATCCCCATGGAAGCTTTATAAAGAAGAGTGGAAGCTCATAATATAGAGCTCTTGAGTCAGCTGGTTATCCTCAAAATGGTGAGGTTGGGGTCCTAGGTGATTTCTCTAAATGGGACAATTGTGTTTTACATGTTCCCCATCCTCTGACATCATTTAGAAGCCCAGAACGACTGTTGCATAATGCGCTCTGTTGGTTCCAAATAGAGCTGAACGATTCAAATCCAATCCCCTGTGCTGGGAAGGCATGCCAAAGTCGGTGGCAACTTTGCAGCCTAAAGTTTGATTTCAGCAAAACGTTGTAGGTGTTTTGGATCATTCAGCCTAAGACTCTCTGAGTAAGTGTTGCTCTCAGAAGAAACTTGTGTTGATTCTATCTGGTAGAAGTTACTCAGAAATTTCTTAGCCCGGGTCTCCCAAATTGACTTCTGCAAGATATTAATGTGGTTTCTATCCATACAGACACACATGCACACATAAATGATGGAACGATACTTTTAATAAAAGGGTATTTAATGAGGTGCTTCCTATTTTCTCAAAGGACTCAAAGGTCAAGAGCAACACAATAGTCCTTAGCAATCCCATGTGCTAGAGAGATGTGTTTCCAAGGATGTGAACACATTTCAGCTTGCACTGGCCCAACACCCTTTCCAGCCTCAGTATTAGGGGAGCTGGATGGGCTAGAAGACTTTGGAGAGATTAAAAAGTGAAGACTTTTCAGAGAAAGAGCTGTCAGGGAGCTGTGAGTCCCCCATCTCCTCTCCACCGTAGAGCAGGGGGCTGCTTCCCTCACAACTCCACGCAAGCAAGGACGACTTCAGGAAGACATATCAAGAATTTGACGTGTGTTCCCTGGAGTTGAGGAGTGCAGGGTATCTGACTCACATTTGAAAAGTCTGAAAAAGAGAACTGGGCTCTAGCTTCCCCAGCTGGAATGAGAGCGAGTAGAGCTGCTCTGGGAAGGGCCCTGACTTCTAGAATTTGGGGCACAAGAATGCATATGTTTTTATGGAAAGTCAAATAAGGACCCCTAGGAAGGGCATGTGACTTGGGGGGGTCATGAGAGGGACTCTCCCCCAAAAGACCACCTGGCAGGGGTTGGAAAGGTAAATAGAAAAGAGGGGTGGGCCCCTGGAAACCAGGGAGCTGTAG
>NW_006783590.1:1184132-1195955 GCF_000442215.2 Lipotes vexillifer
TCATCAAGGAAGCAGTGACTGAGAAGATGCAGAGACCCAGGGAGTTTATAAAGACCCTAAAAAGGTACTGTAAGAAAGGAAGTGTCACTTTTGGGCATGAATCCTATCTTTAATCTTTCCAATAGGAAACTCAAACAGTGTTTGCCAGATTAGAACTTCCTACCCTCTCCAAACTACAGGGGTCTCAAATAGCAGCTGGGAATTGGAAGAGAAGGTCATATAAGATGGAGAAAAAGGGACTCTAACTCCCCTTCCCATCTAAGCTTCTCAGCCTAAGGTTGACCTGACTGGGGACAGAGAAAGGTTTTAAATTGTCTGAAGTTTGGAATTTTGATTTTTCACTGGACTCTATTTTTTTGATGCCAGGGCAAAGGCTACTTGTTAAATAAGAGAGATATGAAACTATGAGATCTTTCTGAGGTTTCATCATAGATAAGGAGGAATAAGTCAAGAGAGAGAGGTTCAAAGAGAAGTGCTGTGAAAAACACAGTAAGTGTCTGCTAACATCTTACCAAGTTCAGCTCATTCAGTTGACTGGTTATGGATGTTTAAGTATAACGTCTTGGGTATTGACCTCACTTGCTGATGATAACAACCTGAACTTGTGCTTTCTTTACAATGTTGTTATAGAATGAGCACCCAGCATCCTACTTGTTAGAGATGATTTCACATCAAAATGTCCCCTTCTAGTCATTTGAGTTTTTTCTGTGATGTTGCAATTCTTACCCGGAAGGGCATGTCTTTTTGGTCCCCCCCATTCCAACTTCCTTGTTGCAATTTGCTGCCTCTTCTGTTGTTGATTCTATGACACACAGCTAGTCTCCGTTGATTCCACTGGACTGACCTCGATGACTCCTCCCCGGCCCCAGTGAGAAGGCAGTGCTTTCCTCACATCCACGGTGTCATCTTGGCCGGTTGTATAGCTTCCCTGGAACAAGAAATCAGACATGCCCCTTGAAACAGGTGGTTTTACAACACTTGTCTGTTTCAGAAACCAGCCATTTCTTGGCTTCTGGTGCTGATGCTGCCACCTGTTGAGAGTTCCTGAAAAAACAGAATGCCCAGGGGTTCTCCTGATCCTTAGCTGTCTCCACATATCTGGGGACCATTTACCTCAACCACCTGGACCACTTCTGCTCTCTCCACTGCTTCCAGCCCCAGAGAGGAGGAAGTCCCTCTCTCCTTTGTTCCAAAAGCCACTCTGTTTTCTGATCCCAGATTAACTACTTGCCCAGGATGACTGACAAGGCACATGTTAGTTTCCTGTACAAAAGTGCCCTATCACTAGTGCATAATTTTGGTTCCATCAACCTAGTAAGCTGATAACAAAATTGACTTTTTCTAGGGTTAAGAGTATCCATGGTCACTTTTTCACATAAAAAACTAAATACATTTACGGAATTGTCTTAATCATTATGTGATAAACTACCTTTAAAATGTATCCTGCTACTACATTAATGTCATAGTTTTTAGCATATTATCTTATAATCTCAATACACGTTTATGGTAGTATTCAAATTGTATTGCATGGTAGATATTTATATGATTTCAACTTAGTCCCCATGTATCTATGGCAGAAAGAAGGAAGCTTTGAAGCAACTGTGGAGTCTCATGTTCTTCAAACTGTCTGAATCAAACAACAACAACAAGAACAAACAAAAAACCCGTCAGCATGCAATTCCAGTGAAGACAAACAACTGCACTCTATAATGCATGAGCTGCTGTTGGCATCCCCCAGATGCATAAAAGTTATGACAGTGTTCAAAGTGTCAAACGGTTTAATAATTGGGAAATACTGCATTATCAGATGAGTGGGGGCTGGTAGGTAGGGAGTAAGTGGGGGCTGGTGAGGTTGTCTCCAAATCACGTGTCCATGAGTCCCTGCTAGGATCCCAGTGGCAGAGAGAATGAACAATCAGAGTTTGCTTTGCAGTTAAGAGTGTGGGAGTTTCAGGAGGTGCCACAAAAATTGTCATTTATCTTTTGCTGCCCAGGAGGTGTGGATGGGACTATCTCAGGTGACCTGCAAGGAATGCGTTAGGTTTTTCTTTCTCCCTGGAGGCTCTTGTCAGTTATGGGTTCTATAAATGTAAACTGGGAACCCTGCTGGGGAGAAGGTTACAGGGCTTTGGGGATTTCTCTCTGTGCTGCTTCTTATTAGTGAGGATGAAACAGTCCCTGTGTAGGTGGGAGACATAATCCAATAAGGTCAAAGAAAAGGTAAGATTCAAGAGAGGAAGAAGAGGAACTAAAACTATTGTCATGGGGCTTCCCTGGTGGCGCAGTGGTGGGGAGTCCGCCTGCCGATGCAGGGGACACGGGTTCGTGCCCCGGTCCGGGAGGATCCCACATGCCGCGGAGCGGCTGGGTCCGTGAGCCATGGCCGCTGGGCCTGCGCGTCCGGAGCCTGTGCTCCACAACGGGAGAGGCCACAGCAGGGAGAGGCCCGCGGGCCGCAAAAAAAAAAAAAAAAAAAAAAAAACTATTGTCATGAGGCCGCGGCCAGAGGAAGAAAGCAGTACAGAAGAGCAAGGAAAGGGACAGGCTTTGAAACTAGAGTGCTGGCAGGTCTGGGGCTCTGCTTGCAGAAGGTAACCCTGTACCTTTTGAACGAGCTGCAGCAGCTCATGCTTGAGAGCAGTAAAGGAGCGGGATCAAGGAGTCTTACAACTATGGATCCAGGAGAAAAAGACACCAGGGGTGGTCTGGAAGTCTGCTGAGCTGTATGGGGGTGTCTGCAAGCAGATCGGATATGCCTGATCTGGAAGGGAGCTGGCTTCTTGCAGTGACTGAGTGTCTGCCAAGATGTATCAGACCTAGCAATCACTACCCACTTCTTCCAGGATGTGTGGGTAAAATTGATCCAACCTTATGTAGCTTGAAAGTTGTCTCAGTATTAAGAGTTTGATGACTGGGAGAGAAGGCCCCCCAAACACAAGGTATTGACATTTCTTTTTCCCCATGAAAGGATGATCATTGAGGAGAAAGGAGGATATGTGGAGTGAGACTTGTAGAAAATGTCAAAGAAGTGGATCATGGCTTTCTGGACCGTGTTTTGAGATACTAGGATAATGAGCTTGCTACTACTAGAGGCAAATGGAAAGATAGGGTTTTGTTAAAAGCAGACTTGCTTCCCCAATCAAGAGAGTTTTAAACTGAAATGTGAGAGGGATGAGAGAAGGACTCAGATAAAATGGTACATCAAGAGACCGTGGTCCAGAACAACTATTCCCAAATGTAGGAGCTTCAGTTCCCCGTGAGGTTAATTGTTCAGCTAAAAAAGGTTTGTGATGAAGGAAGAATGGGAAATCTCAGGGTACACAACCTAATCAGGTTTCTTTTGGGAAGAACTTCTCACACCAACTTGTGCTCTGACTTTCAGAGGGAGTTAGGAAACAAACTGTCCCCTAAATTCTTTGACCACAGAATCTTGTTTTATCATGGAAATGTCTTAATGTATCATAAAAAAAACTAGTGATCCATGGCACCCGTTGGGGAAACTTTGATCTAGAGGAGTGTAGCAGTTCCATAGAATCATGTCCACCTCCTTCCACGATTTTATAAATCCCTGAGCAGATCGGTTGGCTTTTGAGAGGGATCAATAAATAGCAGGTTTATTCTCTGTCAGAGTTAGGAACAGATTTAGAGATGATCAGCAGAATCAAAAAGGAGGGCATTGAGGAGGACATTTTACTAATCAGAGCCGGGTGGAGAATGTGGCTTTAGATCTTTTATTCAGGTGGTGCTATAGTCATAATTGTGCCCCTCTAAAATTCATATGTGAAAGCTCTACCCATCCCCTCCCCCGCCCCCCGCCATGTGGTGGCATTTGAAGATGGGGCCTATGGGAGGTAATTAGGTTTATATGATGTCATGTGGGTGGGGGCCCTCATGATGGGGTTAGTGCCCTTAGAAGAAACACCAGAAAGCTCTCTTTCTCCCTCTCTCTTCCCCTCCCTCTCTGCCATATGAGGACACAGGGAGAAGACCACCATATGCACATCAGGAAGAGGGCTCTCACCAGAACCTGAACAGAGTACTTTTACCCTGTTCTCGGGTACCCTGTTCTCAGACTTCCAGCTTCCAATAACTGTGATGTTGTTGAAGCTATCCAGTCTATGGTATCTTGTTATGGCAGACTGAGTCTAAAACATGTGGGCTGCCTGAAGTGAACTCAACCCACTCAGTCATAAAGAGCTCTGGAAAAATGCAGCCCTCTGCAATGGGGAAGTCTACTGCTTGGCTAAGAAATGACCAGAATCCATGCAGATGAGCAGAGCTGCCATGCACACCAACCGTGTTCTTCCACACTCACCAATTAGATATGTCATGCCTTCTACTTTAGGGAAGAGTAGAAGGAAGCATTAAGAATGGATGAAAATGTGTTCTTCCCTCACAAGTTTCCTATTCACCCCCGAAGTTAAACTAGTGAGGAAGAGTTTTCAATAATATTTACATCCTGTGTGACCATGCAATGAAACCAAACAAAGAGATTAACTCAAGAGCGATCTCATGAGTGTGTAAAGCCCGACTTGCTGCCTGCTGCGTTGTGTGTGCTCAGTGAGTATTTGCCAAGTGGGTAAAATCTCTAAGATGCATCTGAGTCTCCCTGCCTGGTCATGGAAATTCCAATGAGCTCATTAAGACGAGGACACACTTCAGTATACACTAGTTCACACCTGTGGGCCCCTCTCAACGGCATATCCACATCTCCACGCAGTGAAGAGAAAAGACTCATTGAGCTAAGTGTATCCTTAGGAGGTAAAGGGGAGATCGGAAGCTGAGGGTGGACTCTGAGGACTCTTGGCAAAGAAGTCGGGAACTGGGGGCCATGGCTCTGAGAAATTCTGGGATCTTTGTAATGTTCTTCCATGATGTATTTTTCCTGGAGCTTCTCCTTCCATTTCCATTTGTTTCCACCGTGATTCATAGTAAAATGCATAAAAGACAAAGGGCTGTGAGTTTGCCTTTGGAAGCAACCAGGAGGAGAGAAATGAGAGAGATTCAACCAGGCTTGGGGAGAGGGATGCCCAGCAATCAGTGCCTGTGGGATTAGTGGCAAAGCAGAGTGGGGTCCCCAAGCCAGATAAGGGACCCTGACCTTCAACAGCCATAGGACTTGGGGGTTTCACAAGGGTAGGACTTATGTCTTAATATGAAATATAAGGATACAACTCATTTAACTAAAATAGGTCTAAAAAGTAGGCTTGTGGGGCTTCCCTGGTGGCACAGTGTTTGAGAGTCCGCCTGTCGATGCAGGGGACGCGGGTTGGTGCCCCGGTCCGGGAAGATCCCACATGCCGCGGAGCGGCTGGGACCGTGAGCCCCGGAGCCTGTGCTCCACAACGGGAGAGGCCACAACAGTGAGAGGCCCACATACCACAAAAAAAAAAAAAAAAAAAAAAAAAAAAGTAGGCTCGTGGAATAGCACTTGCATCCAGGTAATGAACCCTGGGGTGGAGAAGTTTATAAGTCGAAGCAAGTGCTCTATCATATTGAACTCCAGGACTTCCCATACAACAGGCATCTTCAAGGTGTACATTGGTTATAAAACCATAAACTAAGTAATTAGATACACAACTTACATAGACTCCTGTTGGTTACAACGCAGTTGAAAATTGGGGATGCATAGTAAAAAATAATAATTGCCGAGGTTCCAGCGTTGTCTTTTTAAAAAACTCTTGTGATCTTTGGTCTTTTAGTTTACTAAAGTGTATGCTACATGCAAAACGATAAGATCATGGGATTTCCCTGGCGGTGCAGTGGTTAGGACACCATGCTTCCACTGCAGGGGGCACGGGTTCGATCCCTGGTGGGGGAACTAAGATCCCGCATGCCGTGAGGCGCAGCCAAAAAATAGAAACAAAACAAACCTATAAAATCATGGTCAAGGGTGATAAGAGAGACACCTGTGAATTGAAGAGCAAACAAACCTGTGCTGACATTTGGTTTTAAAACATTTTTTCTAACCAATTGATGACTTTTAGCTTGCAATAACAAGGCCAACTTTCAGCTATGAAAAACACCTTTTGTTCTGATATTTTTGAAAAAAAACCCAGCTTTGTTATTTTGAGTCTGAAATTCTCTACTCCACATTCTTTCTTTCCTAGAAGGAACAATTGTTGTTGTAACACAATTTCCCGATAAAAGTTGTGTTTTCTCAAAAAAAATCCTTTATATTTTATAGGAGTGGACAGAGGACCTGTCATGTGGCAAGTTCCTTCTTTTCTAGTCAATGTCTTACCTTGGATGTCTCTGTTCTGGGAAATCCTCTCCATCTCCTTTCCAAGGTTGGACCTTATCACAGTGGGTTGTTATTATGTACTTACACGTTGCCCACCCATTCTGGACTAGATTTTACCTTCCCAAAGGGCAGGGGCTGTGTCCTGTCTATTGTTTATAGTACACCAAGCACAATACGGACCTTCAGTAAGTGTTGATTGAATGAGTGAGTTGACAAAAGAGATTTTCGGTGAGGTTTAAAGGGAGAAGGAACAGATGAGGTCTTGCAGAATCTGGAGGAGCTCATTTGGCCAAATCAAGACATGAGGAATAAGTATGAACAAGTGAGTCGAAGAGGTGCAGGGGTGGGGAGGAGGGATACGGAGAGCAAGAAGAGTTCTGTAAAGAGGGAACAGCATTTAGAACCCAAAGAAGGCAAAGAGACAATGCACTCTGTTCTGCTAGAACAGGAATGCAATGTTCTTGAAAAACTTCATGATAAAAAAAAAAATTAAGTTATTAAAGTATCATTTCAAGGCAAAAAGAAGTTTAGGGGGTTGGAGATTTTCAGACTCAAAATAACAGATGATGCTCTCTCTATATGGATTTCAAAATCTGAAAAGAATTAAGGTTTCTTACCAGTTGGAATTTCAACGAGGCAGGCATCTGCTGGAGGTCTAACTCTGTGAAAACACATGAACTGATAAATTGTTGTAAAAGCCTAATAATCATTTCATTTTTCAGAGGCTGGAATGAGAAATAAAGGAGAGGGACACTGTGAACTTAGCAGTAATAGACACAGAACAGGACAGTGATAAGGAAGTGGAGGCCCTTTATTTGAGTCCTTCCCTCTGTTCCTCCCCCCCATTCTCCTATCTCCCTTCAACACTTACTGTGTGCTCAGTGCCAGCAATGCAAGATGAAGATGAATAAGAGTCCATTCATTTCTGTCCTTGAGGAGTTCACAGCCCATGGAGAAAATAGCTAGACAAAGATAACTAAAAAATAACATAAGAGGTGCTATATCTGGGTTCAAAATGCAAAACTATATATACGAAGAATTATGTGCACATGATGGCATTGTCTAGGGGAATGGTTCCATTTTGAAAGTGTAGGAGTTTCTATTTCAGTTGAATGAGATGTGCAAAGGAGTTTTCAAGAATTCCAAGTGGAGGGCGAAGCTTGGGAGAGGCATGGACATGAAAAGGTGTCATGGTGAACTGTCTGGTGTAGTTGAATTAAGAGGAATAAAGAAAGAAGGCCAAGGCAAGACTAGAAATGTGAGCCCGTAAAAGGTGTCTCCCTCACACGTGTTGTATGTGTTAGATAAAAGTGAGTTGTAAATGCAAATAAATAGAATTTTAAATAAAGGATTTAAATGATTAGCTTTGCATTTTAGCACATAGAACTGAGTGGTTAATGGCATAGAGGGGAACACCGAACATAAATAATGAATGTAATCTACCTTACTCAGCTTGGAAGACAGTAGACTTTGAAAAGGGTCAGAAAAACTTAGGGAAGGTCTTAGAACTTTGGATGTGAGAAGAGAGAACTTGTTAGGAGATGCCACAAGAGAAACTCGATACATTTATTTATTCATTAATTCAACTAAGTTTTATTAAGTAACGAATATACGTCAGGGATTTTAGTAGGTTCTTGGGATAGAGCTGTGAACCAAACGGCTCTGATCCCTGCTCTCGCGGGCTCACAATCTAGAATGTACAGTCACAGCTCATTAGTTGGCTATGAAATGAACTTAATGGGTCTGTCAAGAAGGAGAAGTACAAGAAGAGAAGGGGGGGAGGAGGAGGAAATAAATAATGTGGCACAGAATGGAGTAGAATAGAAAATATCAGGGCACATCCCACATAATAAGAGCAAAACCTGCTTCATTAAAAAGTTTCTCCTGTGGCACCCATATGTTAATATATGTACTGGGTCGTGGTGTGATACATGTGTCTCACTGTGAGTGAATGGTTTCAGGCATATCATGTTGAGGGCTTCCTCCGTTGAAATCCATTCCAGATACAACTCAAGTCCCGTCATCCCCAAGCCTCCTCTGTTGACCGCACATCACACTTTCTCTCTCTCTCCTGCTCCCGGTACCTCTTTTCTCTTCCATTCTTTTGACACTTATTTAATGGAATACCTGTAGTTACCTTTGCGTGGGATAGACTGATAATTATTTAATTAACGTCGTAACATTTATTGAGGCCCCACATCATGCTAAACACTGATGATTTAAAGGTGACTTGAAACAAACAAGTCTCCCTAGCACGATAGGGTTTATACTCTAGTATAAACCCTGCAAGCTTACGATTAGGCACATTCAATTTGGTGCTAAGTCATAAAATATTCTTTGCAATTTATGAAAAATATCCAGTAGGCATGTAATGGCCAAAAAGTACAAATGATACAAATTATCTGTAGACATGACAGTGTACAAATTGTGACATAAATTTATCAGAAACTGGAAAATCTATGTTGGTCTTACAGTTCCAGCTTGCTAAAAGATACAGGCTTTGGGTGGGAGCACAAAAAAATCCAGACCTGGCCCTAACAGGGTTTGCAGAAAGTATGGGAACTCGCAAAGAGTAGGCCTCTGGATGGGAGGGGGTCCAACATGAGATAAAACAATGCCTTAATGGGTATGTAGTATGCTGGGATGGAAAATACAGGAGCAAGGGATATTTGGAGAATCAGACAGAGACAAACATCACGTGAATAAATGCGTAATTACAAACTGTGATCAGTGATACCAAAGAGAATCTCTGATTGCCAGGACAGGATCTAACTGGGTGTGTATATGGAAGGAAGTTCAGTTTTGAACAAACTGGAGCACGGATTGGGGAAGGTGTATTGGTTTTCTAGGGCTGCTGTAACAAACTAGATGGGTTAAAACAACAGAGATTTATTCTCTCCTAGTTCTGGAAGCTGGAAGTCCAAAATCAAGATGTTAGCAGGGTCCTTCTCCCTCTGAAGGCTCTAGGGAAGCTCCCTTTTTCTGGTTTCTGGTAGTTGCCAGCAGTTTTTGCTCTCCCTCGCCTTATAGGGCATCATTCCAATCTCTGTCTTGTTATCCAATGGCCTTTGTTCCTGTGTGTATTTCTGTGGGTCCTGTTCTCTTTTTATAAGGACATCAGTCATTGGATTTAGGGCTCACCGTAATTCAGTATGAGCTCACCTCAGCTTAATTAATTAAATCTGCAAAGACTCTATTTCCAAATAAGGTCAAATTCTGAGGTTCTGGATGGAGCTGAGTTTTGGGGAATACTGTTCAACCCACTACAGAAAGTTTTCTTGATCAAGAGTCGAGAACTGAAAATGAAAATTATGCATTAGGTAATGAGGGGCTTGGGGAAGAGAGTGAGCAGAGAGAGGGAAGAGTGTAGTTGGAGGGAGTGTGGAAGAGGTCGTCAAGTGTGGTCAGAACCTCAGGGAGGGGCAGGAGAAATGTAGTGTGAATAGTGGTTGCTCTTCCAGGGACCACATCATGCAGGGCCTGACCTGCCATGTTAAGAGTCTGGCTGTCCTTAGGATGAGGGGCAATCGGAGGATGCTGACTGTTTTAAGCTGGGCCAGATTTGCATCTTACCTGTCCAACTGGACTTGTCCATAAGAATGTTTTGTCTCAAAGGTGCTGAAGATTACTTCTGTCCTCTTCACAAACACCTGTTCTTTCTATGAAGTCCTGACTGAATAGACCTGCTGAGCAAAACCCTCTCTGACACTCCTCTTTCTCCCCCCGCAGCAGGGGATTGGGTGTCTCATCGCTGAACAAAACCCTCTCTGACACTCCTCTTTCTCCCCCCGCAGCAGGGGATTGGGTGTCTCATCATAGGATTCTCATCCAGCTCCGTGTTTCCTCCACCCCAGCACCTATTGCACTGTACTGAAATTGACTGCTGATTTGTTTCCTTCTCAGTGTGAAAATGTGAACGTCCTGAGACAGAAAATTGCTGAGCCTTAGCAGTAAATATTTAGTGAAGGAAGGAAGGGAGGATGGAAGGAAGAAAAGAAGGAAGAATGAAGAGAAGGAGGGAGGAAGGAAGGAAGGAAAGAGGGAATTGGAGAGGGCAAAATCTCTGACAGTGAGGGAAAGGCCTTACTCAACAAAGCAGAAAGTGGCCAAAGAAACCTTGTACTTGTTTCAACGTGTGTCTCTTGAGGCTATTTTCTCCCGCCTTCCATAAAACCTAAGGCCAAAACTGCCCCTTGTCTGCATCCCAGGGCAATCCTCAGGCTCCATTAAATATGCTCCATGTCTGTGGCATGGGCTCTAAGGGAAGAAGACTTTCTTTTCTTTTTCTTTTACCTTATGATTCCATTTATGAATATATGTATATGTATAACTGAATCACTTTGCTGTACACCTGAAACTGACACAACATTGTAAATCAACTATATTCCAATGACATTAAAATATTAAAAAGAAGGCCATTTCTAATGGAGCCATTTATTCTACTGTGTAGTCTAATGAAAGCCTAATGTAGCTTGGGAGGTGGAGACGAGGTCATTACTTCCCATATTAGGAGTTGAAAGTGAATTGTATTCTCAATGACTAGCTGCTGCTTTTAGCTAGAGGTCTGTGCAGGAATTTTTTATCTTATTTTTTTAGATCCATACTTAGGATATGTGAGCTGGACTCACTCTGCTATTTGGATTTTACTGATGCTCAGGACCTCTGCACCCCTTTCCAAAATATTCCTCTGCATCTCTCCCTCAAGATCCACCTTCCTTCCAGGCCAGATGAAATAGCATTTCTTTCCATCCAAGTCTGTAAGGCAAGGAAATCAATTGGGCCAATGACAGCGTGATTCAGTGGGCACTGGGCAGAGGCTGTGCGATTGTCGCCTGGCTCTGTGGCTGAATGGGGAAGCAAAAGGTGGAGAAATATGAATTACCAGGCACGGTTGCTGTGAAAGTGTTTTTTAAGATGAAGACAATAGCACACTAGAGCTATTAGCAGAAGGGGACTCTGACATCTTCTGAAAACAGTAAAAATAAGAAGAAGAAAATAAAGTAAGAGTATGCTCTGGCATCCAAGAATCTCAGAGATATGATGCTACCCTAGTGATTCCGGCTCTGCTCCCAGGTCCCGCCAGAGGCTCCCAGCAGGGCATGGATGCAGGGAAGCTCTGAGAGCCAATTCTCTGCCAAGCGCTGAGCAAGGAGCTCTTCATTCTCAGGCCTGGCCAGTCCTCCCCACGGCTCTGTGAGAAAGGCCTGATCATGCCCGGAACTGCTCGGGGCACTGAGGCTCCCAGAGGAAAGTAGCTTGAACAAGGCCATTCATTCATTCTACAAGTAATGTTCTCTGTGTGTGGCTCGGCCCTGGGCAAGGGGATACGGTGGCTAACAAATTAGGCAAGATCCCTACCCTCAAAAAGCTCTGAAAGCTAGACAGCTGGTATCTAAAGAAATAAAGATGTAATTTTAGAGAGTGATCAGTACCATGGAAACAATAGTGATGTAACATGATTAAGATTAACTGGGGGTTTATTTTAGGTGCTGTGGTCAGGGAAAGCCTCACGAGAGAGATGGTATTTGAGATGAGAATACCTGATGATAAGGAGCCGGGCGTTAGGATACCTGGGAAAG
>NW_006783590.1:1195971-1217119 GCF_000442215.2 Lipotes vexillifer
GACCTGCAAGTGTGAAATGTCCTCTCCTGGAATAAGCTTGACTTGCTCAAGGGGCAGGAGGGAGGCCAGTATGACTGGAGCATCATGTACAAGGGGACGCAAAGGCCCCTCAGGGCTTGATCAGAGAAGCAGAAAGACTGCAATGATATAACGAAGGCATTTATTGTGGGGATTTGATCTTGTGCAATCGTGGGAGCTCATTAAAGAGTTTGCAAAAGGCTGTTATTTCTACGTCTGGTGTTGGGTCTGAAGTCAGTAGGACAGGCAGTTGGGAAGGAAAGATGGACATGAAGCGGGGGAGAGCAATGATGTATGTGACCAGCAGCAGCTGGCACCCTTTACCATGGAGTTGCCCACCCTGGACCAGGATTTGGAGGAGCTAAAGGAAGAGACGGAGTGGGAGCTAGAGTTGCCCCAGCCACGTAATCAAGATAAGGCTGCAGATTAAGGACAACGTGTAATACGTGAGTGGTAACAGCACTTGGGTTCCGGACAGATCTTCGTGGTGTTTAAAAAGAAAAAAAAAGAGCTGCCATTTTTTCCCTTCCACTTCTCAATCTCATGCAAGTGCCTCTTGTGGCCCATGTATCCTGATGCTGTACGGGGAATTCTGGGAAGCCCAGTTCTAGATTACTATCTCAATACATACTCCGTTCTTTGTCAACTTGGCATGCATTCATATCTCTTTTAACCATATTTAACTTCTCAACAGTGACAATAGCAGAATATAGTATCCATCTAACATGCTTTTATACGCAACTAAAAACACCCTAACCATCTCTCTAAAAATAAGATGCACATTCTTTTACTCACCTTTAGGTGATATCCCTTCTTTTTCCAGTTAGGTCACATTCCTCTGGTATCTTGTAGCTTAAATATTGAGATATAAGATTAGTTACTACTAAACACATTTTATGTTAAATGGTAGGGAAATGAGAGAGGGAAAGAAAAAATGGTTAATATATGCACGACTATATTCACATCACAATAAGGAATAAATACTCATAACTATTACAGTCTTTGTTTCTCAACTGGTCACGTGGCAGTAGCTGATACCTATAACTTGCTTTTATCATGTTCCCTTCACCCTCAGCAAGCAGTTGGCTCCTTGTAGTCCTGTGCCTTTGGGTGGCTCAGAGTTTATTCTTGAAGATCATTGACAGTCCTGCCTATATTGGGTTGTGGTTTTCCATTTGACTTGAATCATGGGACGTGGCAGTGTAAGTGGCACCTCAGGGCATCTCGTCTTCCCAGACATACGCCTCCTTATCCCAACTGTGTAATAACAACCTAATTCCCTCTTGGGAATATAGATTACAGAGAAGATTAACTATTTGGCGGGATCATCAGGAAGGTGGGATCAAACTAGGGATCTGAGGGACAGCATTGGCTCTAACAGAAGAGATGGGGAAAGTATTCTAGGCAGGGATAAGACAAGAAAAAAGCCCACAGATGGGGATTACTGAGACTGCTTAAAAGAAAAAGAGAAGCACAGCATACCTGATATTTCATGTGCACAAAGAGAGAGGACCACAGAGGCTGGAAAGAGTACAAACAGTATTTGAAGCCAAGCCATGTGTGGGTAGGAATGCTCTCTCGGGGATGCAGGCCTTCACTGTACAAGTGACGAGGAGTCACTGGTGATCTGAAGAGGAGTATATGCTGTGGTCAGACCTCTATGTGGAATATTTCCTCTTCCCTCCTTCCCTCTATATAGACTATTCCATGTGCTAATCAGTGTGCTAAGCCTGGGGAACACGGAGGTGAATAACATAGGGTCCCTGCCTTCAAGAAGCTCATAGTGTGTGTACAAACGATGAAGTGTAATAGAATAAAGAACCCCAGGGCTTCCCTGGTGGCGCAGTGGCTGAGAGTCCGCCTGCCGATGCAGGGGACACGGCTTCGTGCCGCGGTCCGGGAAGATCTCACGTGCCGCGGGGAGGCTGGGCCCGTGAGCCATGGCCGCTGAGCCTGCGCGTCCGGAGCCTGTGCTCCGCAACGGGAGAGGCCACAACAGTGAGAGGCCCGCGTACCGCAAAAAAAAAAAAAAAAAAAAAAAAAAAAGAATCCCAAACCCTATAGTTAAAGTCTGGACAGGCCCCCTGGGGGAGGGGTCAGAGGAAGCAACAGCTAATTATACCTGGGGAGCGGGTAGAGGTCCATTCAAGAATAAAGTACAGGGGCTTCCCTGGTGGCACAGTGGTTGAGAATCTTCCTGCCAGTGCAGGGCACACGGGTTCGAGCCCTGGTCTGGGAAGATCTCACATGCCACGGGGCAACTGGGTCCGTGCACCACAACTACTGAGCCTGCGCGTCTGGAGCCTGTGCTCCGCAACAAGAGAGGCCGCGATGGTGAGAGGCCCGCGCACCGCGATGAAGAGTGGACCCCGCTCGCCGCAACTGGAGAAAGCCCTCGCACAGAAACGAAGACCCAACACAGCCATAAATAAAAATAAATTAATTAATTAAAAAAAGAATAAAGTACAGGAGAGGGAAATGGAGACAGAAAGAACACTTAGAAAGGCTCTTCATTCATTTATCTAACATCAATTGAGTACCGGCACCATGCCAGGCATTTTTGTGGACATTGCAGGTAGAAATGCACAGGCATGTAGGGGTCTTCTGCCTTCATGGAATTACATTAGAGCGGAAAGAGAGAAACTTCAATAGGAAAATCAGATAATAGCAAGAATAATGTCTGACATTTATGGAGTTCTTAACAATGTGCTCTAAGTGCTGTCGATGAATTAATCTTCATAACAAACTCGTGAGGTAGGTATTATTATTCTCCTTTTATAGACAGGAAACAGGCATACGGATGGTAGTTAGATAACTTTCCTGAGATTTTACAGTTAACAAGCGGTAGAACCATGATTTGAACCTAGAGAGCTGGAGTCCAGAGATAAAGTCTTAACAACAGGGCCACGTTACCTCTTCAGTAACTGAATAGAGATATTTCAGGGAATGAGAAGTGCCATGAAGAAAGCAAACCAGGGCAATGGGCTAGAGAGTAAAGAGTACAGTGGGGTGGTGCTACTATAATGGGATGCTTCTGGAAGACCTCACTCAGGAGGTGATTCTCCAATGATATCTGGATGATAGGGAGGACTTGGCCATGAAATGATCCCAGCAGGAGGGTCTGATGGCCTCCCCTGGACCACTGAGAGTGAAGGAGAGAAAAGCAACAAAAAAGCAGTTTGTCTCCAGGCTGGATGCACAGGTCAAAGGAGGGCTGAGCTGGAGATACTTTCAAAGGAGACTTAAGCCTATGTGGCATCAAGGCAGGATGCCAGCCTCTGCCTTACTGCATAGCTGCCCTGGGCCCCTGCTTGCTGCGAACTCTCTCCAAGTCCCAGCCATTTCTGGCTAATGTTCACTGGCCTGGTGCTCTGGCTGAGAACTTAATGAATACCTAGGCAGTCTGAGCTTTGAACAGGTACGTATGTATTTCCTGATTCTGCCAGAGTTAGGGGCCAAGTCTCAGGGAGAAGCATGTAACCAGGTGTCTTTGGAGTGGACGAGGAAGTGAAGCTTGTGGCAGAAGGCTGAGGGCTCTCTGCTGATCAGAAGACCAGAAACCTTGTGCAGGAGGTTGTGTGGGAGGCCAGGTCTCTGGAAGGAATGCTGGCTAACTTTCTGACAAAGCAGATGGGGAAAAATGCAGTTTTTGCAGAGCCCTGGATCAGGAATTTGGGGATCTGAGTGTTTACACTGTTTCTGCCACCAGCCGACCGTGTGATCTTGGCCAAATCATCTTTTAATTTTTTTTTCCTTTCTGGGCCTTATTCTTCCTGTTAAAAGAAGGGGCATGGGATTGAATGAACTCTAAAGCTCCTGGCAGGTGCCTTGTTCCCAGGGCTCTGGCAATCAATTCGTGAGCTGAATCCCACATAGGGCAAGTGCAGTGAAGGGGCAGCAATAAAAAATTGTTTTTCCGAATCATTTGATATTTCAACAGATGCTTCTAAGTGGTTATCGTGGGGAGGGATCAGAACTTTGTGGGATTCTTTGAAGTTTAATACAGTGTTGTCAAGATGAGGTATACAATGATGAGGAAGTACCATCCCTTTCAGTACTGAGTGTCCCTGAGGGTGCTAGGCCAGGCTTGCTCAGTCCTGCTCCTGCCTTCATTCATGTCTGGGGCAGCTTGGAGGGTAGTGGTGGGGTCCTGCTTGCCTCCCCGGATTCATGTTCTCAGCAGAAAACTCATATTTTTGCCAAAAACTTGACACTTAGGGATTACTGGGTTAGGCCATTTGGCTCAGGGATGCCATCAAATTTTTGCTTCTATTTCCCTCTGAATCCAGCCTCTGCACTCTAGACTCAGAACACAGCTTGAATGATAGAGTCGTAAAGTGCAGAAGCTCGGATTCCCAAGGGATTGTGACAGCAGATGTTTCTGTAGATCTTTCAACACTAACTACATTTATTCTTCCAAATTATAGGCTTCTGCTTCATTCCTGTTGCAACTAATGTGATTTTTCAATTACAGTGGCTTATGGCCAATTGGCGACTCGGCTTAATAAGCTTCAGACTTAGCAGGTGGGGGGAGGGTCAGTGGGTACAACCATTGGCCCCATTGTTAGTGCATCGCTTCTTAAAGCAATGGAAATAGCTATTTCAAATTAGGATGCTGCCTCCTTCAACAGGGTGAATTCTCCTCTTATTCTTTTTCCTGTCCTATTTTCAGGAGGCTCAGTTACCTGTCTCTTCTCCTAGAGATATGGGACATGGGATCTGATTGTCACAAATAGTGACACAACAGACAAAAGGCACAGACTGTACTGGGAAGCCCTCACCTGGTGCTAGCATGCTAAGGAATCACACCTCACTGGTACCAGCCCAGTACCAGGACTTTTTCCTCCCCAGGGTTTATAACCAGAGGTGGGTTTACCTCGAAGCCAATAAATGAAATGGAAGATTCAGGACCCTTACTTGCGCAAGATCCTTTTGAGGCTTGCAGGAAGCCCTAGAAGTACGATCACATGTGCATTGCTGTCTGAATCCATTCAGGCTGCCGTAACAAGTACTACAGACCAAGTGGCTTATAAACAACAGAAATTCATCTCCCACTGTTCTGGAGGCTGGAAGTCCGAGGTCAGGATTCCAGCATGGTTGAGTTCTGGTGAAGACCCTCTTCTGCACTGCAGACAGTCAACTTCTTTTGTCCTCAGGTGGTGGAAAGAGAGCCAACTTCTGGCCTCTTCTGAGAAGGGCACTAATCCTATTCATGAGGACTCCACCCTTATAACTTAATTACTTCCCAAAGGCCACCTCCAAATACCATCACATTGGGGAATAGGTTTCAACATATGGATTTGGAGGGACTCAAACCCTGAGTACATAACAATGTACTGCTGTAAAATCTGTGAAAGCAAGATGTATTAACCACAATCGGTTAAGAAAGCTATCTCCTCATGCTGGGTAGTTGTTGGTCTGGAGGGACCTTGAGAATCTTTGGCAGTGGCAAAGGGGGCATTGGGGTGGGAACACATTTTTTCTGGGTTTAGTGAGGTATTTTGATGTGGTTGCAGCCTTGCAGCCATTACTGCATATAATCACAGTATCGCTGGTCATTCTGGTGTAGGAATGGCTTCCTGCTGTGTCAGTTTCCTTCGCAGTGTGACCCGAAGACCCGGCTGGGGCCTATTGTGAATGAATATGTCCTGCAGCACCTGGCACCGGTGGTGCATGGGTAATGGGAAGAAAAAAACAGGTTTCAAATGTACGGAGCCAGAAATTAATATGTGGAAGATTCTTCCCCTCATCAGAGGATGTAAATTTTTAAGTAGAGGATTGATTCCTCTCCTATCAATGCCTCATCAGCATGAAAGCTCCCTTATCAGAAATAAGACTTGATAATGCAGCATGTGCAATGAAAAACACCAGGTACTTTTGTTTGGGGGGGGAGTCTTTTTTTGAAGGGAGTTGTGGGAAATATGGTTTATCACAATTGCCACGTTTTTAGGGAGAAAACCTATAGCAGTACCGCAAACAGTGAGTGCAACCATAACGGCTCATATGTGAAGCACACATGATAAAAGATTTACCGCATTTTGACTATAATCATAACAATTTACATGACATTACCAACACTGAGTTGTGAAGCTAGGAGCCTTTTTATAAACTATTAACAAAATTGTTTTGATCTGGAGTGAAGCCCACTCATCTCCCTGCTCTTTGTATAGAATAACGCTACAAAATTGTTATCACCTGGAGAGCAGGTGATATGCTGAGTACGCTGCCCAATGTTTAGAAAAAAAGGAGGATTGTAGAAGTGTTCAGTTCATAGAAATACGTTACTTCTCTGATGTTGTGGGGTTTTTTGTATGCGTCTTTTTAAAAAAATACTTATTGGCATATGGTTGATTTACTGTGTTGTTACTTTCTGCTGTACAGCGAAGTGAATCAGTTAGACACACACATATAGCCACTCTTTTTTAGATTCCTTTCCCATATAGGTCATTACAGAGTATTGAGTAGAAGTCCCTGTGCTATACAGTAGGTACTTGTTAGTTATCTGTTTTATATAGAGTAGTATGTATATGTCAATCCCAATCTCCTAATTTATCCCTCCCCCAACCTTTCCCCACTGGTGACCATAAGTTCGTTTTCTACATCTGTGACTCTATTTCTGTTTCGTCAGTAAGTTCACTTGTATCATTTTTTTACCTGTTTAATTCCATTTTAGACCTATTTTGCATTCCTTTTCTTAAAGAGGGCCCAAATTATCCAGACCCCATAAAGCATGGATCCATCCACACCTCAGTCATGACCACCAAAGCCTTCCACAGTAGCCTGCAGCCAAGCCCTGATCCTGAGCAAATCCCAGCAGGAGCAGTGGCTGCTTCTCTTCCTCTTGTCTGTAGAAGATGGGGTGCAGTCCCACTTTCATATCCGTTCTGGGGCCCAGCATGGTGGCTGGAGTCTTCTGCCAATTTTGGAGCCTCCACACATGCTGCCCAGGTCTGAATCTAGCTGTGTGGAGGTGAGCCCTGAAATTTGGAAGGCAGCAGCCCTTCCCCTTGCCATTTATGCACCCCTTACTCTACTCCCCGATCCCCCACCAGAGTGACTGTGGTCAAGGGTCTGGGCCCTATTCAGGCTTCATCCAATTCAAGCCAATCCACATGCCCGAGACTTACTCTGGGGCAAGCTCTGTAGGTTGTAGGAATGAATAGGATGCAACACTAGGAATATAGTAATTTATAAGAATAAATAAGAATAAGAGGCCTGCCCTAGTGCCAGATGAAGACAAGAAGACTGTGGCATGCCGAGTGATGTGGACACTCTTGGTGGTTGAATGGAGAAAACAGGGCGACAGGAGAGAAAGTGAGGTCTCCTTAATTATTTGTAATAAAGATGATGATAACACTACACTTACCTCTAATAATAATTCTCAATAAGAAGAGTTTTCAATTTTGAATTCTATAAGTACAGAAGCCACACTGGTTTATAAACTTGTATATCTGCAGCATCTGGTCCAGAACCTGGTGCATAATAGATACTCAACGGATTGCTGTTAAATGAGTGAAATGATAAGTATTTTGGGTGCTTACTTTGTGCCATGCATTTCCTTTAAACCTCACAGCCATCCTATGAGAGGTGATAAGAGCATCCTGTTCCACAGATGAGAAAAACTGAGGTGGGTGAATGTTCCATCGAAAAGGTCCTACAGCCAGTAGGGGCAGGTCCTGAATGGTACTGTTTTCTTGCCCTGTTCTAAGTCAGGCAAATTGCTTTCCCCTTACTCACTACCCATCTCTGGCCAAATCTCAGACCATCTGGTTGGGACCCAGGTATCCCAGCTGCCAGTCTTTGTGCTATCCCAAATCTTGCTGCCTGCAGAGACAGGTTCTGGAATGAGAACAGAACCACAGGCTCCCAGGTGTTGGGCCATTGGCTGGGCTTGCTACTTGGCCTGTCTCATCGGCTGGCTGGAGACGGCCTGCTTCTGAAATCAAGGCTCATCTCGTTCCCAATCTGAACCCATAGAACATGACCAGGTTGTCCTGCATAACAAGTTTAAACTCATGCCTCTCTGCCACGTGCCTGCTGGGTTTCCAGTTGTGTCCAGCTTTCCCCTCCACCCCGCCCATCCACTGCATCTTTAGACGTTGCTTAGAGCTTGGACTATTATAAGCAGCATCAGTGTTTCGTACCTCCAAAAGACCTTTTCCTCCAAAAGACCATGAACTCCCAGAGGCAGGGGTTGTGTGATCTGTCTCCCTCTGTGCTCTGTGCCCTGCATGGAATCCTATATGCGAAAATTTAACAGGATGATTCCAATCTTGGTTCTTCTCCCTACTGGTCATTGACCTTAGGCAAGTGACAACTTCCGTTTCCTCAGTTTCTTCATCTGTAAAATGGGGAGGGATAATAGTATATACCTAATTAGGGTTGCCATGAGGATTAACTTAGCCAATAAATGTAAAGATAAAATGTGCCTGGCACAGAGAAGCTCTATATCATTGTTAGTCATTATGATTCTTAACGATTCATACAGCACCTTCTTTCCTTCCCTTTTAGGGTATTAATAGTCCACACAATATATTTTAACACTAAAACATTGGCTGGCTGGTGTTTTTTTCTGATTGTTTCTTATGGGTATGTTTTGTTGCCTCAATTGCATTTTGCAAACTCCCTAACATTAAGCGTTGTTCATTAGGATGCTGGTGACTTTTAACCTGGTTTGGGTTACAGACCTTTTCAAGAAAATTATGGCTGCTACTGCCTTGCAAACACACATGGGGCCATAGAAGCAAAATATTGCCCACCACTTGTAGGAGTTTTACTCACTGCCAGCAAGGACTTTCTGGTCAAGAATCTCTGTTCTGCCTCCAGGTCTGGCTCCGTCACCAACAAGCTGTGTGTTATTGGGCAAGCAACTATCCCTCTCTGGACTTCTGTACAGTAGGGAAGACTAGGGGCTCAGCAGATCCTTCTAGCAGGGACATTTCACACTTTTCATCCTCTGTTTTGCCAAGCAATAACCTCCATCTAAATTCCATTAGATCAGATAGAAGGGGTAAAAAAAACCCAGTCAGATCCCATTGCAGCTAAAAGCTTTCTCTGCTCTTCCTAGCATCTTTTAAATGTGACAGACAGAGAGAAGCCTTCCTAAATCTCCAGTAAGCCAAGAGTGTGACTATAATCATTGCAAGATGGGGTGGGAAGGGCAGCTTGCCCTCCCACCTGCTATAGCTGGAATCAGCTTCCCTCAACCCCCATATATCAAAAACCAAAAGGAGGGCATCCCTGTATATCATCTCACTCCAAAATAGAGGTAGAGGTCAACAGCTGTCAAACTTTCAGGGATCTGCTGTCTCCATCTCCTGTCCCTTGGGTCTCCTCTTGCGTCAGCTGTCTAATAGGTCCATTACTCTGCCTCCATTTCCTAAACTTGTCATTCTGCCTTCTCCGTCACCCCCCACCCCAGATGCTTGTTGGAACTAGGAAGAAAGTACATAAAATATGTGGCCTTCTGTAAGCACTTCGTCTTACTTTCTTAGACCTTAGAATATTTTCCCAAACCCCCAGCTTGGCATTTCCAAGGTAAGGCTCCATCAGAGAGAACTTGATATACAGAAATCCTGTGGTGGAGGTTCTCTCCAAGAACTGAAAGGTCAGAGCAGCTGGACACTGAAGGGTGTGGTGTGAAATGTGGTGGTGGGAAGGGGCTGGTTCTTGCAGGACCTTGAGCTTCCCATGTAGTATTTTAGTGTCCAGGAAAATTAGGAAGCCTACTGACAGGTTTCAAGCAAGGGTAGGGGTGGGGATGGTGGCTTAAGTTCAATGGTAGCCTACAAAGCAGTATGTCTTAGAGGAGCTGGGACGTGGCAGGTCACCCAAGCAAGGCTCAAGCACCAGGCAACTAGGTGGGATCCAGAAGCAGGCAGAAGCCTGGTTTCTAGAATTGGAACCCAAGTTGGCAAGAAAAGCAGCAAAGGCATCCTTAGGCTGTGATTAAACTAGAAATTCTTGAAACCACACCCCTCCTCCTTCTTAGGAAGTGGATAAACTATGACCAGCACGTTGGCAAGGACAACTGTGTCTACAGATGAGGGGCAAGTGACACCAGCTGGGGGCTGGAGCGCCACAGGATGGGCCATGGGGAGTTTGGGGCTTGATGTCGGGGGTGTTGTAAAGGACCTGTGCTTCATCCTGTCTTTGAGGAGCTGTGAAGGAGAGGGATGTGAGGGAAGGAGGATGGTTGAAGGTGGGGCACTGGTGCATATATGTGGAGTGGCTGTTTTAAGATTATGTTAAAAGTAGTAATGGGGAGACCCACTTCCTTATTTTTAGTGCATTTGCATTCAGGATCACTGGAGCTGAGAGCTTGCCAGGGTCGTTATGATGGGCATTTTCTCTTGCAGGCACTTGTTAATTTATCCCATTATGGCGATGCTGCTCCATTCTCTCAAGTTACTTAACAGAAGTCTCAATTCTGCACCCTTTAAAGCTGAGCCATGGGAGTGGCTCCTTGAATTATGGGGTCAGCGCCCCTTTTTCCACCCCACCCTCCCAATTTCCTCCACCCTCAGTTGTCACAGAACCATTATCACCTGTCTGGAGTAACCCATTAGCTAAAGAGCACATTAGCATAGAGGACTTTCTCAGATGCGTATCTTTAGGAGGCAATTCATCCAGCTCAGTACCCTAAGGGGGCAGGAGTTCAGGAGGATTCATTTTGGTGGGAGGCAGTGTGGTCTCCTAGAAAGAGACAGCACCCCAGATTCTACTTCTCATTATGCCATTTCTCATCTATTTATTCATATAAAAAGTTTTTTTTCCTGATATTTCCTAAGTGCCTAAGTGCCAAAGACTCTGCCCTCAAGGATTCATAAAATCCTATGGTAATGATATGATGGGCACACAGACTTATTTTAATATCTCCATTTGTTCAATTAAAGGAGTTAAGGGAGTTCAGGGGAAAATACATTTATATTGCAGTTTAGGGCAAAACAAAGTCTTCATGGAAGAGTTAGCATTTGAAGAATGAAAAGAGGTTGAACGACTCTTGATGTGTCACCTTATCCTTTCTATGTCACAGTTTTTGATCACATCTGTAAAATGGAGAAGCTTGCATCTAGCTGTGTAAATGGATCACCCTTTAGTGAGCACATTTTCTGAGGCAGGGACTGAGCTAGACACTAGGGATAAAGAGATGGAATGGGTGGGATCGCTCAGTAAACAATCTCAAAGACATCACAATATGAATCACAAGGGCTAAGCATGGAACCATCTGCTTACCAACTTCTGACTTTTCCAGACACGTCCAAATCTTTATTTCAGGACCAAGGCCAGCACCTACGCTTGCCTCCTCTGGGAAAGGTTGGTCAGATTCTACCATTAAATTGTCCATTAGTATCTATGACATGTTTGCAGTATTCATGCCTAGTCTTGAGGTGTTTTATGGACATGATTACCACCATTGTGTCAGGTAGGGGAAAAAGCAGATACGGTGGAAGTTTCCAGGAAAAAAAAAAAAACAGAGTGTAATTATGGAAGGGATAAAAGCAGAAAACTGAAAAAAGAAAGATGCTGTAATCTCTATGGGATGGTCTGATCCTAAGGCAGAACACAGACCACAAAGCACATGCAAGAGGCTGTGTAGGTGTAATCATCTCTCATGAGGAAAAGCAATATAGCAACACCATTAGAGCACCTGCAATTTGCCAGGAAATTTCTAAGTGCTCTCTGTATACCTTAACATGTGTATTTCTTGCAAAAATCCTCAGGAGGTGGGGGTCACTATCATTATCTCCATTTTACAGGTGTGGAAACCGAGTCACAGAGTGGCTAAGCAACTTGCCCAAGGTTACAGTTAGAAAAAGGCATTCTCTCTCCATTCCCCACTAATAATGGACACAGTTTAATATATTACTGAGGCACTGTTTTAAGCTCCATCTAACCATCTGTTTCCATGCAACTTCATTTCATTCTCAGCACAACTCTATGAGGTGGGCTCTAACTATGGCCCTCCTCCTGAGATTAAGAGGTGTTAAGTTACAAGTCAGAGCTGGGAAGTGAATCCAGCCTGTCTAATCCCAGAGCCTTCCTTTGCCTCAGAGAATGAAGATAGTGCCGTGTTTATGGAGGAAGGGGACCAAACTAAGAATCATTCAAGAGGTAAAGCCCAAATGGCTCTGTGGCTGAGGATGCAGAAGAGGAAGAAGCCAAGGTTTCTATATTATTTCTTCCAGCTTCCCGTCTATGCTTCAAAGGAGAGGAGCAGATGCGGGGCCATTGTAAACTGTCTGGGGCTCTTGAAGCAAAGACGGAACTGGCCTGGGATTGCAAAGGCTGGAGTTGGTATGCAACCAGCTGCTGGCTACAGGCAAATTATTTTTACTTCGATAAGTCTGTTTCCTCCTCTGGAAAATAGAGGAAATAAGATCTGCTCTCCACTTACCTCACATCAGTGTTTTCCAGATAAGAGACTGAGTTATGCAGAACGTCATGTCTTAATGACTGTTGCGGGGCCGGGGGGGGAACCCCGTGGGTGAATGACTGACATCTGCAAATTCATTCATGCACTCATTCACAAATTCACTATTTCAGTTATGGGATCATAGACTTTTTTTTTTTGACATCTTTATTGGAGCATAATTGCTTTACAATGGTGTGTGTTAGTTTCTGCTTTATAACAAAGTGAAGCAGCTATACATATACATATATCCCCATATCTCCTCCCTCTGGCATCTCCCTCCCTCCCACCCTCCCTATCCCACCCCTCCAGGTGGTCACAAAGCACTGAGCTGATCTCCCTGTGCTGTGCGGCTGCTTCTCACTAGCTATCTATTTCACGTTTGGTAGTGTATATTAGTCCATACCACTCCCTCACTTCATCCCAGCTTACCTTCCCCCTCCCCGCATCCTCAAGTCCATTCTCTACGCCTGCGTCTTTATTCCTGTCCTGCCCCTAGGTTCTTCAGAGCCATTTTTTAAAATTCCATATATATGTGTTAGCATAAGGTATTTGTTTTTCTCTTTCTGACTTACTTCACTCTGTATGACAGACGCTAGGTCCATCCACCTCACTACAAATAACTCAATTTCGTTTCTTTTTATGGCTGAGTAATATTCCATTGTATACATGTGCCACATCTTCTTTATCCATTCATCTGTCGATGGACGCTTAGGTTGCTTCCATGTCCTGTCTATTGTAAATAGAGCTGCATTGAACATTGTGGTACATGACTCTTTTTGAATTATGGTTTTCTCAGGGTATATGCCAAGTAGTGGGATTGCTGGGTCATATGGTAGTTCTATTTTTACCATTTGAGGAACCTCCATACTGTTCTGCATAGTGGCTGTATCAATTTATATTCCAACCAACAGTGCAAGAGAGTTCCCTTTTCTCCACACACTCTCCAGCATTTATTGTTTGTAGATTTTTTGATGACGGCCGTTCTGACTGGTGTGAGGTGATACCTCATTGTAGTTTTGATTTGCATTTCTCTAATGATTAGTGATGTTGAGCAGATTTTCATGTGCTTCTTGGCCATCTGTATGTCTTCTTTGGAGAAATGTCTATTTAGGCCTTCTGCCCATTTTTGGATTGGGTTGTTTGTTTTTCTGATACTGAGCTGCATGAGCTGTTGTAAATTTTGGAGATTAACCCTTTGTCAGTTGCTTCATTTGCAACTATTTTCTCCCATTCTAAGGGTTGTTTTTTCATCTTGTTTATGGTTTCCTTTGCTCTGCAAAAGCTTTGAAGTTTCATCAGGCCCCATTTGTTTATTTTTGTTTTTATTTCCATTTCTCTAGGAGGCGGGTCAAAAAGGATCTTGCTGTGATTTATGTCATAGAGGGTTCTGCCTATGTTTTCCTCTAAGAGTTTTATAGTGTCTGGCCTTACATTTAGGTCTTTAATCCATTTTGAGCTTATTTTTGTGTATGGTGTTAGGGAGTGATCTAATCTCATACTTTTACATGTACCTGTCCAGTTTTCCCAGCACCACTTATTGAAGAGGCTGTCCTTTCTCCACTGTACATTCCTGCCTCCTTTATCAAATATAAGGTGACCATATGTGCGTGGGTTTATCACTGGGCTTTCTATCCTGTTCCATTGATCTGTCTTTCTGTTTTTGTGCCAGTACCATACTGTCTTGATTACTGTAGCTTTGTAGTATAGTCTGAAGTCAGGGAGCCTGATTCCTCCAGCTCCGTTTTTCGTTCTCAAGATTGCTTTGGCTATTCGGGGTCTTTTGTGTTTCCATACAAATTGTGAAAGTTTTTGTTCTAGTTCTGTGAAAAATGCCAGTGGTAGTTTGATAGGGATTGCATTGAATCTGTAGATTGCTTTGGGTAGTAGAGTCATTTTCACAATGTTGATTCTTCCAATCCAAAACATGGTATATCTCTCCATCTCTTTGTATCCTCTTAATTTCTTTCATCAGTGTCTTATAATTTTCTGCATACAGGTCTTTTGTCTCCTTGTGTAGGTTTATTCCTAGGTATTTTATTCTTTTTGTTGCAATGCTAAATGGGAGTGCTTCCTTAATTTCTCTTTCAGAATTTTTATCATTAGTGTATAGGAATGCAAGAGATTTCTGCGCGTTAATTTTGTATCCTGCTACTTTACCAAATTCATTGCTTAGTTCTAGTAGTTTTCTGGTAGCATCTTTAGGATTCTCTATGTATAGTATCATGTCATCTGCAAACAGTGACAGTTTTACTTCTTCTTTTCTGATTTGGAATCCTTTTATTTCTTTTTCTACTCTGATTGCTGTGGCTAAAACTGCCAAAACTATGTTGAATAATTGTGGTGAGAGTTGGCAACCTTGTCTTCTTCCTGATCTTAGTGGAAATGCTTTCAGTTTTTCACCATTGAGGACGATGTTGGCCGTGGGTTTGTCATATATGGCCTTTATTATGTTGACGTAAGTTCCCTCTATGCCTGTATTCTGGAGGGTTTTTATCATAAATGGGTGTTGAATTTTGTCAAAAGCTTTTTCTGCATCTATTGAGATGATCATATGGTTTTTATTCTTCAATTTGTTAATATGGTGCACCACATTCATTGATTTGCATATGTTGAAGAATCCTTGCATTACTGGGATAAATGCCCTTTGATCATGGTGTATGATCCTTTTAATGTGCTGTTGGATTCTGTTTGCTAGTACTTTGTTGAGGATTTTTACACTATGTTCATCAGTGATATTGGCCTATAGTTTTCTTTCTTTGTGACATCTTTGTCTGGTTTTGGTATCAGGGTAATGGTGGCCTCATAGAATGAGTTTGGGAGTGTTGCTCCCTCTGTTATATTTTGGAACAGTTTGAGAAGGATGAGTGTTAGCTCTTCTCTAAATGTTTGGTAGAATTCATCTGTGAAACCATCTGGTCCTGGGCTTTAGTTTGTTGGAAGATTTTTAATCACAGCCTCAATTTCAGTGCTTGTGATTGCTCTGTTTATATTTTCTATTTCTTCCTGGTTCAGTCTTGGAAGGTTGTGCGTCTATAAGAATTTGTCCATTTCTTCAGGTTGTCCATTTTATTCGCATATAGTTGCTGTAGTAATCTCTCATGATCTTTTGTATTTCTGCAGTGTCAGTTGTTACTTCTCCTTGTTCATTTCTTATTCTATTGATTTGAGTCTTCTCCCTTTTTCTCTTGATGAGTCTGGCTAATGGTTTATCAATTTTGTTTATCTTCTCAAAGAACCAGCTTTTAGTTTTATTGACCTTTGCTATAGTTTCCTTCATTTCCTTTTCATTTATTTCTGATCTGATCTTTATGATTTCTTTCCTTCTGCTAACATTGGGGGGTTTTTTGTTGTTGTTGTTCTTTCTCTAATTGTTTTAGCTGTAAAGTTAGGTTGTTTATTTGAGATGTTTCTTGTTTCTTGAGGTAGGATTGTATTGCTATAAACTTCCCTCTTAGAACTGCTTTTGCTGCATCCCATAGGTTCTGCATCATCGTGTTTTCACTGTCATTTGTTTCTAGGTATTTTTTGATTTCCTCTTTGATTTCTTCAGTGATCTCTTGGTTGTTAAGTAGTGTATTGTTTAGCCTCCATGTGTTCGTATTTTTTACAGATTTTTTCCTGTAATGGATATCTAGTCTCATAGTGTTGTGGTCAGAAAAGATACTTGATACGATTTCAGTTTTCTTAAATTTACCAATACGATTTGTGACCCAAGATATGATATATCCTGGAGAATGTTCCATGAGCACTTGAGAAGAAAGTGTATTCTGTGGTTTTTGAATGGAATGTCCTATAAATATCAGTTAAGTCCATCTTGTTTAATGTATCACTTAAAGCTTGTGTTTCCTTATTTATTTTCATTATGGATGATCTGTCCTTTGGTGAAGATGGGGTGGTAAAGTCCCCTACTATGATTGTGTTACTGTCAATTTCCTCTTTTACAGCTGTTAGCATTTGCCTTATGTATTGAGGTGCTCCTATGTTGCGTGCATAAATATTTACAATTGTTATATCTTCTTCTTGGATTGATCCCTTGATCATTATGTGTTGTGCTTCTTTGTCTCTTGTAATAGTCTTTATTTTAAAGTGTATTTTGTCTGATATGAGAATTGATACTCCAGGTTTCTTTTGATTTCCATTTGCAAAGAATATCTTTCTCCATCCCCTCACTTTCAGTCTGTATATGTCCCTAGGTCTGAAGTGGGTCTCTTGTAGACAGAATATATATGGGTCTTGTTTTTGTATATACTGAGCCAGTCTGTGTCTTTTGGTTGGAGCATTTAATCCATTTACATTTAAGGCAGTTATCGATATGTATGTTCATATTTCCATTTTCTTAATTGTTTTGGGTTTGTTATTGTAAGTCTTTTCCTTCTCTTGTGTTTCCTGAGGAGTTCCTTTAGCATTTGTTTTAACACTGGTTTGGTGGTGCTGAATTCTCTTAGCTTTTCCTTGTCTGTAAAGGTTTTAATTTCTCCATTGAATCTGAATGAGATCCTTGCTGGTTAGAGTAATCTTGGTTGTAGGTTTTTCCCTTTCATCACTTTAAATATATCCTGCCACTCCCTTCTGGCTTGCAGAGTTTCTGCTGATAAATCAGCTGTTAACCTTTTGGGGATACCCTTGTATGTTATTTGTTGCTTTTCCCTTGCTGCTTTTAATATTTTTTCTTTGTATTTAAGTTTTGATAGTTTGATTAATATGTGTTTTGGTGTGTTTCTCCTTGGATTTATCCTGTATGGGACTCTGTACTTTCTGGACTTGATTGACTCTTTCCTTTCCTGTATTAGGGAAGTTTTCAACTATAAATCTCTTCAAATATTTTCTCAGCCCTTTTCTTTTTCTCTTCTTCTTCTGGGACCCCTATAATTCAAATGTTGGTGCATTTAATGCTCTCCCAGAGGTCTCCAAGACTGTCCTCAATTCTTTTAATCCTTTTTTTATCTATTCTGCTCTGCAGTAGTTATTTCTACTATTTTTTCTTCCAGGTCACTTATCCCTCTTCTCCCTGAGTTATTCTGCTATTGATTTTCCTTCTAGAGATTTTAAAATTTCATTTATTGTGTTGTTCATAATTGTTTGTTTGCTCTTTAGTTCTTGTAGGTCCTTATTAAACGTTTCTTATATTTTCTCCATTCTATTTCCAAGATTTTGGATCATCTTTACTATCATTACTCTGAATTCTTTTTCAGGTAGACTGCCTCTTTCCTTTTCATTTGTTTGGTCTGGTGGGTTTTTACCTTGCTCCTTCATCTGCTGTGTGTTTCTCTGTCTTCTCATTATGCTTAACTTACTGTGTTTTGGTCTCCTTTTCGCAGGCTGCTGTCTTATAGTTCCCGTCGTTGTTGGTGTCTGCCCCCAGTGGCTAAGGTTGGTTCAGTGGGTTGTGTAGGCTTCCTGGTGGAGGGGACTAGTGCCTGTGTTCTGGTGGATGAGGCCGGATCTTTTCTTTCTGGTGGGGAGGACTGCGTCCGGTGGTGTGTTTTGGGGTGTCTGTGACCTTATTATGATTTTAGGCAGCCTCTCTGCTAATGTGTGTGGTTGTGTTCCTGTCTTGCTAGCCGTTTGGCATTGGGTGTCCAGCGCTGTAGCTTGCTGGTCTTTGAGTGGAGCTGGGTCTTAGTGTTGAGATGGAGATCTCTGGGAGAGCTTTTGCTGCTTGATATTACATGGAGCCAGGAGGTCTCTGGTGGACCAATGTTCTGAACTCGGCTCTGCCACCTCAGAGGCACAGGCCTGACACCTGGCCGGAGCACCACGACCCTGTCCGCCACATGGCATAGGCTTCTAAAAATGCATCAAGCATCCACTGCATAGAAGTCTGATTTTCTTCTGTTGTAATTCACTTTCCAGTCCTTGCAGATTGGCTCTGTTAGGTCACTCTTCTGATGCCCAGCAAGGCTCCTCACCACTCCAGTCAGCAGCTTATTTACCGCCTTAAGTGAGAAGATCAGACAGAGGCGGGGGAGGGTGGGGGGGAATCATAGACTCTTATAGCGAGTTAGAAGGGATCTTGGAGTTTCTTCCCTCAAAGCAGGAATCCCATTCAAAATATCCCCGAGTAATCCTTTGTGCAGACATTTCCAATGATAGTTAAATACTGACATAGCAAGGATATCTTTCCCACTGTTAAAAAAATTTTCCTGATGGAGAAGGTTATCCTTCCATTTAACTAAAAGCTGCCTCTCCATAGCTTCCCCCTAATGTTCTTATTTCATTCATTTAAAAATTTGACTACAGATAACCGCTAGCCATGTACTAGACACTGTGGGGGACCAAAGAGGAACTGCCATTGACATTGCCCTGAAGGAGTTTCTAATGTGTTTGAGGATATAACGTGAACATTCCTAAAGATCTATACAACAAATGAAAAAAAAATCCGAAGGCTGAGCACTTCTGATAGAAGGTAGGTATAGAGGGTATGTCACAAGGAAGGTGTAGAGGGTATGTCACAGGGACTCAAAGGAGAAAGAGAAGCCAGTGTAAACTTAGTGACCAGGAAGACCAGCTGGAGGTGGAATTACAGGGGAGCTTAACAGGAGAAGGTTTGAACAGGCAGAGAGGAGGAAAGCCCAGGGAGCAAAGTGCAGGGACAAGAATTCAAAGAGACTCTGTGCATTTTGTCCTTCAGAATTATCTCTACTGTGTGAGGAGCTGAAAGGTCAGACCCATACTTTTCTCCAGATTTAAAGTGAGAGAGAAATCTGGACAGTCCAGACTACGATGAGACTAGAATTGCAGCCCCAAGGACTTTAGGTTGTAGTGGAAGGTAATGTGTCCAGTGGTTAAAATCTGGAAACTAAGAGTGGCATTGGCTGGGGTGAATCTCTGTTTTCTTCTCTTACAGACTGTGTCCCAGTGCAGCTTCTTTAACACGTTTAAGCCTCTGTTTTCCCATCTATAAAATGGAGTCAATAATGATACCCAACTCACAGGACTGTTGTGGGGATAAAATGAGACACACACGTGGGTAAAGTGTTTAGCACAGATCCAGGCACAAATTGAGCAGTTAGTGAATGCGAGCTGCTATTGGTATTGAGGCTTTTGTTGCTTCACCTATAGTCTCAGAAATGTGGAACTGTAATCCTCTGCAAGCTTCAGGTAACTGTATTTTTCTTCCTGGGAAAAACCGTTTATCTTACTAAGATCCAGACTTGTGGTCAGACTATTCTCTTTTGATTGTTCCAGATCTTTTCCTGGCAGGAGATAGTAGTGACTCCCCCAAATAACCAAGAGGTCTCTTAGCTAAAGGAAAGAGAGAGAAACCGACAGGCTGGAGGGAGAACTGTAGGTGTTAATATCAGTTCTGTTATCACTAACCTTGGGTGCATCCCCTACCCTTTCTTGCTCCATTCTCCTCATCTGTCAAGGGAGGGTCTTCATCCTGGCAATCACTCGGGTCCATCTTCCTGCACCCTAATGTGTCTGACTGCAATACCCAGCCGAGGTATGCCGTCTGTCAATAATTGTGGCTTGTCTCTATGTGAAGTGTAATCATTCTTCAAATTAATTCTTGTATTTGTCTAGCACTTTTTACACTTCGTGAAGCTTCCCCGTTTATCATCTCACCTGTGTCTTTTCACAGCCCTGTGAAATATTCAGGGCAATTGCTCTTCTCCTCTGACAGATGGGAAACAGGTCTAGAGCAGAGAGTCACTTGCCAATGGACGCAGAGCCCCTACGTCTCTGGATATGGACTTCCCGTCTCTCGGTTGATTTCACTCCAGGGAATCTCCTAAAAAAAAATATGTTATTTAGTCAATTGAAAGTTGTTTCTCTTTTCCCAAATGAAGCAATCTATTTAATTCCTCCTCCAACAGTAATCTTTGCTGCTAATTCCACTCAACCTTTTTCATTGCAGTTGCCAAAATTTCAGGTTGCTTGCAGTACCAATATTAATTTGACTGATGAGACTTGAAAACTATCTGATCGTAGTTTCCAGTTACAGTAATATAGAAATTAAAGAAACATGCAAAAATTGGAATAACAAAGCAGTCTCAGATATTTCTGACTCAAGTAAAGCTTGATAAAGGCTGAGACTTCTGGGTGGGTGGAAAGGTTCGATAGGTATGTACACCCATTGAAGCTGGTTAAGTTACACTTGAATATTTGAAATACTGATACGTGAAAACACAGGGTTCAAACGTATGAAGACTAGAGAACGTGGACTAGGTTCTGAGTTGTGTCTTTGTCTCTTGCCAGGTATGTGGTACGGGAGATGTAATTTGACCTTTCAGAGCCTCAGTTTTATTATCTTTAAAGTGGTGATAATAATAGCATCTACTTCATAGGATTGGACTGAAGATTGAATAAGGCAATTAGTATAGAGTGTTCTTTATAATGTTTGGTGCATATAAGAGCTCAGAAAGGTTAACTGCCATCAGCATTAGTTTAGGACCTAGGATCCCATGGATCTAAGATACCCTTGTATGTTAATGTCCCCAGGGCCTTTGCATCTCAATTCAGGCTCCTCAGCTGGGCTTCTAACCTACATATCTCACTATCCATTCAACATCTCTTCCTGAAAGTCATACAGGCTCATTGGTCTCAACAGATCCAAAAGAAAACGAATGATCTTTTCTCCCAAACCAGCTTATTCCCCAGTCTTCCCCAACTCAGTCAGTGGTACAAATCTCCGTCCAGTTGCTCAGCTGAAAAGCAGAAAGCAATCCTAGATCTCTCCCGCTCCCTGCTGCTGCTGTACACGAGGCATTC
>NW_006783590.1:1217222-1256644 GCF_000442215.2 Lipotes vexillifer
TTCCTGTTAATTCCACCGCCTAAACATCTTTCAACTCTTTCTATTTTCTTCTACATCCATTGCTATCATGCTAGCTTAAGAATCAGCATGTCTCACTTGAAATGCTGGCATGGTCTCTCCTTGTCCTTTCTTGGCCATCTCTAATCCATTTTTCACAACCAGCCAGATGGACCTTTGAAGTCAGTCCCAGGATACTTACTGGTATCCTTGCAATCCTGTTCCCCTCCCCTTACACAGTAATGAATTTCTGACCACAGTTCTGTATATTTTCAGCATAATCTACAACCTGTTCTTGCCTCTCCACTGTGGTTTCCTCTCATGATTCTGGGTGTTTTTTCTTTGTTAACCGGTAGACTTCATTTTTATTTATTATTTATTTATATATTTTTTAACATCTTTATTGGAGTATAATTACTTTACAATGGTGTATTAGTTTCTGCTTTATAACAAAGTGAATCAGCTATACATATACATATATCCCCATATCCCCTTCCTCTTGCATCTCCCTCCCGCCCTCCCTATCCCACCCCTCTAGGTGGTCACAAAGCACCGAGCTGATCTCCCTGTGCTATGTGGCTGCTTCCCACTAGCTATCTATTTTACATTTGGTAGTGTATATATGTCCATGCCACTCTCTCACTTCGTCCCAGCTCATCCTTTCCCCTCCCCGTGTCCTCAAGTCCATTCTCTACGTCTGTGTCTTTATTCCTTTCCTGCTCCTAGGTTTACAGGAAAATTGAGCATATAATACTGAGAGTTCCCATATACACCCTCTCCCCACACAGTTTCCCCTATCATTAACATCTTGCATTAGTGTGGTAAGTTTGTTAAAATTAATGAACCAATATTTATATATTATTATTAACTAAAGTCCATAATTTACATTAAGGTTAACTCTTTGTGTTGTGTTATTCTATGAGTTTGACAAATGCATAGTGTCATGTATCCATCCTTACAGTATCACACAGAATAGTTTCACGACCCTAAAAGTCCTATGTGTTCTGCCTATTCATATCTCTTCCCCTCCCCTAAACTCCTGGCAACCACTGATCTTTTTACTGTTGCTATAGATTTTCTTTTCAAGAATGTCATATCGTTGGAACAATACAGTACATAGCCTTTTTAGGTTGGCTTCTTTCATTTAGCAATATATGCTTAAAGCTCCTCCATGTCTTTTTGTGGCTTGATAGCTCACATTTTGTTGCTGAAAAATATTATGTTGTACGGATGTAACATAGCTTGTTTATCCACTCACCCACTAAAGGACGTCTTGGTTGCATCCAGTTTTTCACAGTTATAAATAAAGCTGCTATAAACATTTGTGTGCAGGTTTTTGTGTGAACATAAGCTTCAACTCCTTTGGGTAAATACCTAGGAATGCAATTGCTGAATTGTATAGTAAGACGATATTTAACTTTGTAAGAAACTACCAATTGTCTTCCAAAGTAACTGTAGCATTTTGAATTCTCACAAGCAATAAATGAGAGTTCCTGTTGCTCTACATTCTTGCCAGGATTTTGTGTTGTCAGCGTTTTGAATTATAGCCATTCTAATAAGTAGATAATGGTATGATCTTTTAATTCACAATTCCCTAATAACATATGATGTTGGGCATCTTTTCAGATGCTCAGTTGCCATTTGTACATCTCTTTGATGAAGCATCTGTTTAGATCTTTGGCCCATTTAAAAATCGGATTGTTTTCTTGTTGAGTTTTAGGTGTTCTTTGTATATTTTAGGTACAAGTACTTTATCAGATATGTATTTTCTCTTAGTCTGTGGCTTGACTTTGCAATCTCTAAACGGTGCCTGCCACAAGCAGAAGTTTTTAATTTTATAAAGTCCAACTTGTCAGTGTTTCTTTCATGGATTTGTTTTTGGTGTTGTGTCTAAAAATTCACTACCACAACCAAGCTCACACAGATATTTTTCCTATGTTATCTTCTAGAATTTTATGGTTTTGCATTTTACATTTAGGTCTATGGTCAGTTTTTATAGATTTTTGTGAAAGAAGTAAGGTCTGTGTCTAGATTGGTTTCTTTTTGTTGTCGTTGCTGGGTTTTTTTTTGTTTTTTTGCATATGGATATCCAGTTGTTCCAGTACATTTGTGGAAAAGACTGTCCTTTCTGCACTAAATTGTCTTTGTGCCTTTCTTTTAAAAATCAGTTGACCCTATTTGTTTGGTCCCTTTCTGGGCTCTCTATTCTGTTCCATTGGTCCATATGTCTGTTTTTTCACCAATACCACACTGTCTTGATTACTGTTAAGTTTATAGAAAGTCTCAAAGTGGGATAGTGTCAGTCCTCTAATTTTTATTCTTTGTTCTGTGGTTTTTGATAACTTTAGTGCACACCTGTCATGTCTAGGAGGTCAACTCCTAAAGGATTCTTCATAAGCCTCACAAATGTAAGAGTGGTGAGATGACCCTAGTTACTCGTCCTGTAGGAAAATTTCAAGCAAGTTTTGTTCACTTCCACACTAGCCAGGGGACAATATTTTTCCTCCTGCCCATCCTGTGTAAGTCTTCTGCCCTCTGATCACTAGAAGGGGCGGCTTACAATTGGGTGGTGACAACTGACCAGCAGTTTCCTTAGAGGACGAGTTCGTGAGAGGGTCCACAATAGTGGACACACATGTTTGGAAGCTCTTTCACTCTTTGACCTTCCCATCCATCTTTCCGCCATGATCAAGTCAGCTCTCTACTCTCAGAAACCTGGTGAGAATTGGTCGCTGAGTCTCTTGTCTCCCCCAGAATTCTCCTGGCATTTCTACTCTAGCAGCAGATTAGAATAAAGGTACGATACCTGCATCTCAGCTGGTGTCCCAACTAGAAAGTAAGATGTAAGTTCCCTTCGTGGAAAAAGAAAATAACATTGCCATAGGGTTCGTTAGAAATCCTCTCACTTTCCTTTGAGTTCGAGTAGTCTTCTCTCGTACCAAAGGCAGGAAAAGTGCAACCACGACTCTTGATGAGGTCAACAGTTTTCTGAAGATTTTAATCTTCCCTTCCTTGGGCTGGTTGGGATAACGGAGGTGAGGAGTGAAGAATCAAGTCTTCGATCTTTTAATAAGATCTGTGACACAAAATCTGGCAGCTTCTAGAAGGTGAGCATAGTTTGATCCTATTGTTTTTAACTCTGGGTCTTTAGTCAAACATGGAGACCACAGAGGAACTGCCAATTAATATCCAGTCACATGCGAACCCGCTCACCTGAGTCCCTTTCTCCAACCCTCCAAGTTTCTCGCCATAACTTATTAAGACTCTGCAAGTCAGGCCCTGGCTTCTTTCCCAAACTCAGCATCCACCACTCTCCCTCTGGTATGTTCTGCCCTGGCCACACTTCTCCATGCTGTGGGTCACACATGCCACGTTTGAGCTGCCCTGTGGTCTGTGCATTCTCTGTTCCCTGTATCTGGGACTCTCTTTTTTCAGACTGTTACATGGTTTAGTCAATTCATACAGATTCCTGCTCAAATGAGACCTCTGGCAAGTGGTCTTAGCCACATCCCCCCACCCTCTATCTTCTCATCCTGCATTTAGCACTACCTGTGTATTGTCTTGAATATAAATTCTATAAGGGTGGGTGGATGTCTTGTTCACCTCTGTGTCTTCAGTGCCTGGAACAGTGCCTGGCACGCTGTGGGTGTTCACGAAATATTTGTTGCAGATTCAATTCATTAATTACTCTGACAATGTTGACTAAATGCTTGCTATAGATTGTGTCATTTGCTATCATCTTTATATGTTATTTCTAGCACTTTCCAAATTATTTTGATTCTATGACGGAAATTATGATGATAAGATTGTAGAACACCTAGCACAGAGCTGGGCACACGAGGACACTGTCATGTTTGTGGACAGACTGATATTTTTGCTCTTAATTTGTGCCTTTGAGCTGAGTACGGTATATGCAACACCTACATGGAGCCTATGGAATTAAGTGTCCCAGCAGCCTTTAATAAGATACTCAATTCTGTACTAATTTTTGTCAGTTGCTTTTAATTTTAATTCATTCCAACATTCTCTTTTCTTTTGCACTCCCTCTGAAGTATTTTCACTGAGCAGATGTCCTCATCTGAGCAGATGTCTTTGCTGAACTTTCTGGGATGACTCTGAACTCTCCCGAGGGAGAGTTCAGCCCATCACAACATGAACAAAGACTTACCATCTTCCTTCCAGCACACTCTACCAAGCACTAGTCTATGTCCTATCTTGTTGTCTGAGTATAGTGTAACTGGCCAATTGTTAAAAAAAATTCCTAGGGGTCCTCAGAGTCTCCTTTTGCCCCAAATCCTTTTGACACAAATGGAAACTTTTGGCTTCACATTAAGTCAGGATTTTAGGAATATACCCTAATGGGACTCATTCTTTAGATCTACCCTACCCATGTGTGTGCGGCAGGATGGGGTGTGGGGAAGGCCAGGGGGTTAGAAATGGGTGCTGGTGCCCACAGGGAAGGAACCAGAGTGGAGAATTCCTAACTGAATCAGCCAAAGGTACTGAGAAACAAAGAGTCACATTAAATCAGAGTCTTTACGGGACGTTCTAAATTCAGACACCAAGCACACCAAGTCAAACCCTCAAACCAGAGTTCCAAAGGCAAGGATGAGGCAGGGACATGAAGCCAAGAGCTGACAGCTTGGCTTAGATGAGGTGGGAAACGCAGGAGATCAGGATATGGGATTCTGAGGATTCTCAAACAGTGTTTTTGAGCCAGAAGGCTCATGGAGAGAGAGAGGGAGGTGGCTCCAAAACAGGGAGAATAATCACTGTTTTGGAAGGACTTTTGATATTTCTGTGTGACCACAACAACCCTCACATGGACGTTTGAATCTTGATGTAGAGTTTATGGAGAACTTTAACACGTGTTATTATATGTGAGTAATTCTGCCAGTTAGAAATGATTATATTTTCTCACTTTATAGGTGAGAAAACTAAGACACAGAGAAGTTATGTGACTTACCCAAAGTTTCATGGCTAGGAAATGGCTGAACCAGGATTCAAGCAGAGTTATATCTAATATAGGAATTCTTTTTCTTTTTATTTATTCCATGATATTTACTTAGTACTTACCACATGCCAGACACAGTTCTAGATGCTTAGGAAATATCAGTGAATCAGAAATACAAGGCATCTGCTCTTCTGGGTCTTACATTTCTCCATTATAGCTGCATCATGCAGACCTTCCTGGCAGGATCTTAATCCAATGAGTAGAGGGTGATTGTACCTTGTGCAGTATAGCATATATGTTCATGAAGGAGACACTTTCCAACCACAACTAATAATAATAAGAGCCAGGACTTATTAAAAATTTAATATGTGCCAAGCATTGTGAGAAGAGCTTTCTGTGCATTATCTAATTTATCTTCACAGTAATCCTCTGAGTAATCCTATTGTCACTATTTTACAGGTGAAGAAATTGAAGCTTTGAGGAAATTTTAAAAGTTGGGCCACATAGCTTGTTATATTAGAGCCAGATTTAGATCTAGGAGGGCCTGAATGCAAAACTCATGTCCTTCGTCATATAGCCTGACTGTTACTAGAAATTTTATTGCATAGTGTAGAAAAAAAATAGAGATGGTAGGGGATATAATCAAGGGTGGGATACTATACCGACTTCTGTGAGAGGTGCACCTTTCTTTCGTCTCATCCTCATGAACAGGACGATGGTTCTGCAGTATTTTCAGCAACTGTGGGATACAGCCCCTCTCCTGAGAAGGTCCTGTGAGATTAAAAGCAGTTAAAAATCAAAATGACCATTAGTGACTTTGTTAACGTGGTTACAAAAGAAAATTCAAATGCAAAAATATTCACAAAAGAATAAATTATAAAAGAGTAAAAATAAATGAAGTAGGTACACACACACACACACACACACACACACACACACACACACACAATGGAAGATTACTCAGCCATAAAAAAGAATGAAATAGTGCCATTTGCAGCAACATGGATGGACCTAGAGATGATTATACTAAGCAAAGTAAGTCAGAAAGAGAAAGGCAAATTCCATATGATATCACTTATATGTGGAATCTAAAATATGACACAAATGAACATATCTATGAAACAGAAACAGACTCACAGATATAGAGAACAGACTTGTTTTTGCCAAGGGGGAGGGGAGGTGGGAGATGGAAGGATTGGGAGTTTGGGATTAGCAGATACAAACTATTATATATAGAATGGATAAACAACACAGTCCTACTGTATAGCACAGAGAACTACATACAATATCCTGTGATCAACCATAGTGGAAAAGAATATGAAAAAATATATATACATATGTATAACTGAATCACTTTGCTGTACAGCAGAAATTAACACAACATTGTAAATCAACTAGACTTCAATAACATTTTAAAAGATAAATGAAGTATTTAATAATAATAATCCAGGACTAAGCTCCAAATTCTATAAGCAAGACTGGAATGTTGGTAGAGAAGCATTTAGAGGGGGAGATGTATGCTTATGTCTTCATTATATAAGGAATTAATCATGGTTTCATTCATGAAGTTGATAATAAAAATATAATTTCAGATATTTTCTTTAACATACAAGGGATTTGACATTAAAGACATACTTATATTCTCTTTCCACTAAAGGAAAAGTAACTATAAACAGAATGAGAGAAGGCTCATTAGCAGATGAAAGAACCGTAAAAACCTGGAAGGAAGAAGGGGCAACTAATAAAGCAGCATGAGACTCGATTTATGGTCCAGCATCTTGTCAACTTTAATAAGTACTTTCCCCATATGCCCTTGAAAAAGTATGTATTTTTCATCTCCCTCCCACCCTCCCTATCCCACCGCAGTAGGTGGTCACAAAGCACCTAGCTGATCTCCCTGAGGAGCACAGTTCTGGGTGGGTCTTTTTGTGTTTCGTAGGCAACATACATCACACTTGGTCATGGTCCTTTAATCCATTTATTGAGTAACTCATAATGATGACAATTTTGAATGGGGCTTAGAGCAAAATAAGGCTCTGGAACAAGTCCAGTCTGTGGTACAAAGTGATACAGAGCTTTTTGATGCTGCTGCAGACCCAATGGTATTGGAAACATCAACAGCAAAGAGTGTTACTGTATGAAGCCTCTGGCAAACCCGAAAGGTGCTTGACTCTTAGGGTTTGCTATGAGGCCTTCTTCTATGACTATTATTCTCTATTTGAAAAGCAACTCCTGGACCCAGGTAGAAACTGAATATCTAGCCATGAGACGTCAAGTGACTATGGGACCTGAGGGGCTCATCATGACCTCAATGTTATTTAATACACTGAAGCATAACGTTGGCACGTAGAGTAGCATTTCATTGTTAGGTGTACGTGGAATATATGGGGCCAGGCCTGCACTGTTCTGGAGATACAAGTAAGCTACAATTACAGAGGGTAAGACTCCTCTAAACTCATCTGCTGCTTTGCTGCCTGTCCCCCAACTCGCTCCTCTAGCTTCATGAGGAGTGTTCCCTATGACTAGTTATAGGGAGAAGGAAAAGTATAGGCTTGATTCAGTGAAGGGTCTGCAAAGTATGAGAGAATAAGCTGGAAATGGATGGCTGCTTCAGCCCCACTCTGGGACATCTCTGAAAGCAATGGAGGAAAGAACCTCAGGCGCTGCATCTGGTTGTCCAATTCATGGGGGAGGAAAGGTCTGAGCGTCAGATCTACACTGACTCATGAGCAGTGGCCAGTGGGTTGACTAGCTCCTTGGGGGAAAGAAGAAGACTGGACAATTGGGGATAAAGAGATTTATAAGGAAGCGATGGACCTGGACTTCCCAGAATAGGTAGAGGTATCTTAATCCTACATGAATTCCTGTCTGTGGGCATCCATTGCAGAGGAAGCTTTTATAAATGAGGTGGACAAAAAAGAATGTTTTGTGCTTGTCAGTCCCTAGACACCCTCGGGTTTGCTCAGTGGATACAAAGTGGTATCCACGACAGCAGAAATGGAGGCTATCATGATCTCAGCATCATTGACATCACCTTATCAGCGCTAGCTTGTCCGTGCCATGTTGGGTGCTAACCTGGCAAGATCACAGGCCAACTCTAAGCTCTGGATATGGAACCATTCCAGGGGGAACGAGTCAGCTATCTATTAAAATGTTGATATCACTGCATCCCTCCCATCACAGATAGGGTAACACTTTGTTCTAACAAAGATAGGCACAAGTTCCAAGTACGGATTTACCTTATCTGCTCAAACTGCTGTTAGCACCAATGTTCTTAGTTCACAATTACATTATGCTTTATCCTTGCCGCTATGTCTGAAATACCATCTACTTTGACTAACTCATTGTATAGCAACTAAAGTGTAGTCATGGACTCATATCCATGATCTACACTGTTCTTATCAGTCTCTCCACTACTCAGAAGCAACTGGCTTGATAGAATGATGGAACGGTCATCAAAGCCTCACTATGGTACCATCTGGGGGCCACACTGTGGGTGGTTGAGGTACTAGGCTACCGGATGTGACAGATGCCGTCAGTCAGTGGCTAAATCACAGAGCCAGAATGCATCCTTCCACGTGGAGGTGGGAATGGACTCTCACTACAATACCTAGTGACCCGTTTGAAGAACTTACGCTTGTTGTTCTGGTAAACTTAGGCTTAGTGGGTTTGTAGGTACTACTACCCAAGGAGTAATGCTTCCACTATTACAGTTATGGTTCTGATGATTTGCTAAGATTATTCTCTGGCCTTTTTGGATTCCTTATGTTGGCAAGTGAACAGGAAGAGAAGGGATCTCTATACGGGCCAGCATAACCTTAACCCTAACCCTAACCCCAACCTCAAACACCCCACAAATCTTAAAAAGACATTTCTGCATCAGAAATACCCAGGTCGTCCCTTGGCTTAAAGGCATCTGGGCTCCTGTCAAGGTGAACCTCTCCACACGAACATATCCCTTGCAAGTCTGGCAGTTCCCACACTTCATAAGGCTTAGAGTGGCAACAGCATTTCTTTTACTAGCTCCATGACATAAGTTTTCCTATACTCTGTCCATGACCCTGTAAATAGTTTCTTTCCTGAACCTGCCTCAGATTATTCTAATTTGAACTCATCATCTGTTTCCTTCTGGAACCCTGACTGATATACCTACTAACCATAGGTGAATATACCATAATTGACTCAATTGCCTTATTGTTATTAATGTGACTTAATATAATAATTGATTATTTTAAATTATGCTGTAGAGAACCCCTTGCTGATGGCTCCCTCCCCTTCTGTTTCTCTTCTCACTCTAACATTTAAAAATACTTTTAGCTTAGATTCTGAAAATTGGAAATACAACTTAAAATGTTCTGAAGTCTTTTCAAGTGTCTTTGCAAATTATGAAAGTGTTTTGTAAAAGTATTACACAAATTCATACTACTTTGTGCAGTAGATAAGTGTGATAATTTCTTTACACATTTACCAGAATTGAATATTCTTATTTTAAAATAATTTTACCCATTCCATGGTTTTAAAAGTTTGTCCTTTTTTTTTTGAAATTGACCATGCTCTTAATTACCAGTGAGTTCATATCTTTTCCCATGTTTGTCTATTGAATATATTTTCCTCATATGTGAATTTTCTGTGTCTTCACCCACTTATTGATCTAGTTCTTAGCAATTCTTTCATATTAATTGTTATGAGCTAGTTATAGAGAAATTAACACATTGTTAATATTTGCTGCAACTATTATTTTAGGCCTCATTTTAACCTTTGAATGTCCTGTGTCGAGATTTTTAAAAATTGTGAGTAGTAGAATCTCTTGACTTTATTCCTTGTGTTTTATTTCTTGCTGTAAGCTTGGAAAGTTCTTTCTCTTCTGGAGATTGAATTCTTATTCACTTCTCTTTTTTTTCTAAGATTTGATATTTTTTGTATTTAATTCTTCAAGCCATCTGGAACTGATTTCTCTGCATGATGTGAAGTAAGGGCCTAAAATTGATTTTTTCCCCCCAAATTGCTACCCAAAGGTCCCAGCACCATTTGTTAAATAATCCTTCCTTTTCTCATTGATGTATGCTGTCTCTTTTATCACATATTAAATTCTCATACATAGTGGAATCTATTTCTGGGTTATCTATTTTGTTCCATTGATCTTTCTGTCTAGTCCTGTGCAAGCATCACACTAGTCAAAACGAACTTTAGACATGTTTAGAATAAAAAGATATGCAGGGAAGAGATAGGCTGACGATTTGAGACCAGTCGTAAAATTCTGAGGTAACAATGAGAAAATCGTATTCTTTGTTTTTTCCCTTTATGTCTGTTTCTTTCAGGGAAATATCTCATTAAAAAAGAAAAGGCAGGGACTTCCCTTGTGGTGTAGTGGTTAAGAATCCACCTGCCAATGCAGGGGACACGGGGTCGATCCCTGGTCCAGGAAGATCCCGCATGCCTCAGAGAAACTAAGCCCGTGCGCCACAACTACGGAGCCCGCATGCTGCAGCTACTGAAGCCCGCGCGCCTAGAGCCTGTGCTTGGCAACAAGAGAAGCCACCGCACTGCAACAAAGAATAGCCCCCGCTCGCCGCAAGTAAAGAAAGCCCGCGTGCAGCAACGAAGAACGAATGCAGCCCCAAAAAAGAAAGAAAGGGCAAATATTAGTTAGCAAATATTAGAAGCTAAAAATGGGTGGAAAGTTATGGAAAAAAGAATTAAAATTTTCATTTACCTTTTTCAAATGAGCATAAGTCTCCTGACCTACGTTAGTTATTGGTATCTTCTATGGTCCAAGAATTGTGTCTGAACTTTAAATATGGATCTTATTTAATCCTGAGATAATTCCTTTGCAGGACACATGTAGTTATCCCTATTTGCCATGTCTCTAGGATTTCTCAGGCCTCTGCAGCTCAACCAGGATTCAGAATAGACTCCCAAGGAGATGGGATCAAGACGGCAGAGTAGGAAGATCTTGAGCTCACCTTCCCCCATGAACATATCAAGACCACATATAGAACGACTCTTGCTGAGAATGACCTGAAGACCAGCAGGGTGGCTCTTCTGCAACCAAGGCTGTAAAGAAGGAGCCACACAGATGTGATCTAGTCAGGACCCACACCCCTCGCAAGTGATCCAGAGGACGAGGGGGATATCACAGACTCAGGGATTCTCCCTAAAAAGCGAGGGGTTCAAGCCCCATATTAGGCACCCCAGCCCAGACATATGACACTGGGAAGATGAGCCCCCTTAGCTGGTTTGAAAACCAGTGGGGCTTATTGGAGGGCTGTAAGGAACTGAGCCTCCACTCTTGAAGAGCATGCACACAGACTTGCTTGCTCCTTGGTGGTGCTTGCTCCTTGCTTGCTTGGTGGGTGTGGAGCCACGGGCTGGGTGGGTCAGGACTCTCACGACCGGAAGGCGCAGGCGCAGGGAGCTCCCAGCCCCAGGGTAGAGGCGACAGCTTGAAAACTGCCTGGTGCTTGGGCTGGCCTGCTGGGACTACCCCAGCGTGCCCCCCAGCTGACACTGGGCTCCTGTTCCAGCCCCTGCTGCTCCAGTACTGCTCCTCAGCAAGGCGGGGACTGCCATTGCCATTGTGTGCAACACATACACTGGGTGGGCGGAAGTGGAGGCAGCTCAGCAGTGTGGCTCTGACCCCTCAGGCCTCAGCCCTGCCTCTAGCCCGGGTGGAGACTCTGCCATTGGCATCCCGCGCCCACATGCACACAGAAGAAGCAGAGCCAGCTCAGAAGGGCAGCTCCAACCCACTGGGTCCCAACCCAGCTTCTGACTAAGGTGGAGACTGCCATCCTTCAGGGGAGAATCCCAACACCCTCAGGGCTCCTTCTCCAGCCCTTCCAGCCCCAACCTTGTGCCCCCAAGAGGGGGGTGACTGCCGAGCTTGAGAGAATCCCCGGTTCTCACCTGGCTCTGCCTCTGGCTCCTCTGAATCCAGCCCCACCTACCACCAAGGCAGTGGCTGCCAGTGCACCCCAAAAGAAGATGTGTTCTGTGCTCACTTCAGATCCAGCTCTCCCACCAACGCCGCTGGCCACATGCAGGCTGCAGCACGGTGCTCTCACACAAGGACCCAACTTCAACACCGGCATAGGTAACAGTTTTGCCTAATTTCATAGAGACAAACAGAGTCAAAATGAGAAGACAGAGGAATATGTTCCAATGAAAGAACAATATAAAACCCCAGAGAAAAATCCTAATGAAACAGAGATAAATAATTCACCTGATAAAGAGTTCAAAGCAACGGTAAAAACAAATGCTCAATGAACGTGGGAAAAGAATAGAGAGAAACACAGTAAGAATTTCAACAAAGAGCTAGAAAATATAAAAAAGAATCAACCAGAGCTGAAGAATACAATAATTGAAATGAAAAATATGCTGGAAGGAATTAACAGCAGATCGGGTGATACAGAAGAATGCATAAGCAACCTGGGAGATGGAAGAGTGGAATAGTTTGATGAAGATGGAGTAGTCTGACTCATCCAATCAGAACAGCAAAAGGAAACAAAAAACATTTTTAAATGAGGATTGTTTAAAGGACCTCTGGGAAAACATCAAGCATTTTACCATTTGCACTATAGGGGTCCTGGCAGAAGAAGAGAGAGAGAATAAGGGGCAGAAAATATATTTGATGAAATAATGGCTAATAACTTCCCATTCACAATTGCATCAAAAAGAATAAAATACCTAGAAGTAAATTTAACCAAGGAGGTGGAACACCTACACTCTGAAAAGTATAAGGCATGGACGAAGGAAATTGAAGATGATACAAAGAAATGGAAAGATATCCTGTGTTCATGAGTGGAAAAATTAATATTGTTAAAATGTCCATACTACCCAAAGAAATCTACAGATTTAATCAATCCCTATCAAAATATCAAGGGTATTTGTCACAGAACTAGAACAAATAATCCTAAATATTGATGGAACCATCAAAGATCCTGAATAGTCAGTGAGATTCGAAGTGTGAAAGGAACTTGATGCAATGTGGCTGGTTTGAAGACGGAGGGACTATGAAAGAAGGAATACGGGCAGCCTCTAGGAGAAGACAGTGGCCCCTGGCAGCAAGGAAATGAGGACCTCAGTCCCATAACCACAAGGAACTGAATTTTTCCAATAAACTACGTAAACTTGGAAGTGGATTCTTCCCCAGAGCCTCCAGATAAGAGCCCAGCCCAGCTGACACCAGGATTTTAGCCTTGTAATAGCATGAGAGAGAGCCCAGCTAAGTTCACCCAGATTTCTGACTCACAAAGTATGAGTTAATAAATGGATGTCAACTTAAGCTGCTAAGTTTTTGGCAATTTGTTATAGAAGCAGTGATAGATAAATATCCAGACAGCCCTCAGATATACTGCAGGTTTGGTTCCTGCAAACATCGTAATAAAGAGACTTACACGAAATTTTTGGTTTCTCAGTGCATATAAAAGTTATGTTTACAGTCTACTGACTACTATAGTCTATTAAGTGTGCAATAGCTTTGTGTCTAAAAATAATGTATGTACTTTAATTAAAAATGCTTTATTGCTAAAAAATTCTAACCATGATGTGAGCCTCCAGTGAGTTTAATAGTAACAGCAAAGATCACTGATCCCAGATCACCACAACAGATATAATAATAACAAAAAAGTTTGAAAAACGGCTAGAATTGCCAAAATGTGACACGGAGACATGAAGTGAGCAATTGCTGTTGGAAAAATGGCACTGATAGACTTGTTGGATGCAGGGTTGCCACAAAGCTTCATTTGTAAAAAACACAGTGTCTGCAAAGCACAATGAAGTGCAATGAAACGAGGTCTGCCTGTACTTGGTTGATGTGCCTTTATAGCATAGTAACAATGATAACAAACAGTTTATTGATATGTGCTGAGTACTTTAAAGGGATTCTCTCGATTAATCTTCATCCCGGCTCTATGACCTTGGTTACAAATTGCTCAAAGTAACCTAACCTACTAAGTAGTAAAGCCAAGCTTGGGACAAAGCTGAATCCTTCTATTCAATTATAAAATGACCCTACTCCCCACACTTTCATGCATTGGTTCATCAACAACCCCTGGCCTGCAATCACTGCCAATTTTTCAAATACAGATGCCACATCCCATGTATCATCATTGCTGTCTCCTGTTTGCTAAGGGACATCACAGGGCTATGTGCATGTCCTCCTTTAGCTCCAGCTTCCCTGTACTCCCCTTCAAGGCTTCTCTGGCTACCCAAACACTCGGGTGCCTCTACTTTCTCCCCATTTCCTGAGCACCAGGTATTAGCATCACTTATTTAGCATTTAGTGTCTTGCGGCATTATGACAATTCCTCTGTATTTTATTTCTTCTATTTCTCCCCCCCCCCCCCAGCAAAATATAAGCCTTTTGAGAGAAGGAACTTTTCTGTTTTGGTCACTGCTAGGTTCCAAGCACCAAGAATAATTGTTAATTCACTAGAGATACTCAATACCTTTTTGTTGAATGAATGAATAAACAAGTGAACTTGGACTGTTTTCACCTCTTTTATTCAAATTATGTTGATTGGATCCATTTTATTTTATGTTTTTTAACATCTTTATTGGAGTATAATTGCTTTACAATGTTGTGTTAGTTTCTGCTTTATAACAAAGTGAATCAGCTGTACATATACATACATCCCCATATCCCCTCCCTCTTGCGTCTCCCTCCCACCCTCCCTAACCCACCCCTGTAGCTCAAAGCACTGAGCTGATCTCCCTGTGCTACGTGGCTGCCTCCCACTAGCTGTCGATTTTACATTTGGTAGTGTATATATGTCCATGCCACTCTCTCACTTCGTCCCAGCTTACCCTTCCCCCTCCCCGTGTCCTCAAGTCCATTCTCTACGTCTGCGTCTTTATTCCTGTCCTGCCCCTAGGTTCTTCAGAACCTTTTTTTTTTTTTTTTTTTTAGATTCCATATATATGTGTTAGCATACGGTATTTGTTTTTCCCTTTCTGACTTACTTCTCTGTATGACAGTCTCTAGGTCCATTGACTTCACTACAGATAACTCAGTTTCGTTTCTTTTTATGGCTAATATTCCATTGTATATATGAGCCACAGATCTGATCCATTTTAAATCAATTTCTTCCAGAGTTCTGCATGACTTTCCACTTTCTACCATATCTGGACTTCATGGAAATTATGCAGAAGATGGAATATTGGAATTTTCCCTTTCACCCACAGCCATCAGTGCTCTAGCTATAGGCATGGGAAATGCTATTTATTAATTGCTTTGTTCCTGGCCTTTATTAGGTATTTTACATATATGCACTATTTCATGTAACCTTCATACTACTGTCTGAGGTCGGTGCTGTAGCTCCCACGTGACCAAGGAAGTTGAAGATCAGAGGAGCCAGAGGCCAGATTACTTGTCTAGTAGGAGCTGTGACTGCCATTCAGATAGTTCTGAATACAAAGCCTCTGTCTTTCCACTGTAGCGTGACCACTAGAACGTAAGATCTATGAAAATAGACTCTTGGTTATTGTTTATTCCTATATCTTTAGTGCCTGGCACATATTTGGAGATCAAATGCACATCTATTGAAGAAATGAATGAATCAAAGAGCTGCTGAATGAATCATGCCTCTTCTCTGGTTCTGCTTCAGAGGGAAAGGCTCTTATCGTTCTTCCAAGTAACTTTGATTTAGATTCTACTGTACATGTTTTAGCAAACCTTCCTCTTTCTTCTTGACTTAATAGAGGTATTAGCATATCGGAATTGGAAGCGTTCTTAGAAGGTAGTTTTCAGTTTCCCACCAACGTAGAAATCCTTTTTATAGCCTCCTGGACAGATGGTTGCCAGACTCTGCATGAACACCTCCAGTGATGGAAAACGGAAGAGAACAGGAGGTGGCCTGTTTCATTCTGAAGACAGTTCTGATGATTAGAAACATTTTCAGTTGGTTGAACTGGATTCTGCTGTGTCAGTAAGGATTCTTCATGTTTCAAGAAAAGGAAAGCGCAACTGAAGTTGGATTTTTAAATAATGAGGACTTATCAACTCAGTGATTGAGAAATTCAGTGTTAGGGTGAGTTTTAGGTGGAGTTTGAGTCAGAAATCCAGTGTCCCCAGGGTTCTCTTCTATTTCTTGGGAATTATCTCTGCCCTGACATCCTCCAGGTGTCAGCACCCTGCTTAGGATGATTTCCCTGTGTAATAAGAGAAGAATGAGCAGTTCAACGGCTTTCTAGCCACACACCACTGTTACACAGAGGAAGAGAGAAAGAGCTTTTACTCCAGCCAATCAAGCAAAACTTGTGAGGCTTATTCTGACTAGATAGGATTAAGACCTAATAATTTATGGGGCCAGGATGGTGAAACATGGTGATGGACTGAACCTAAGTCAAGGGTCCCAAGGGTTCCAAGGCCATGGGAAAGGGAGTATAATGAACACTGTCAGCTACCCTACAATCCTTCCACTCTTCCAACAGAAACCAGATTTTCTTCATGTGTCTATTCATTATCCATGCAGTTCATGTGACCCAGAAGAAGCCACTCTACCCCTGGGTGAATTTCATGGTTAACTCCTGATTAGCCTAACACAGTCAGTACATGGAACTCCTCTGGTGACTGTTATTGGCTTGGGGTTAGGCCATAACCTAAGTTGAACCAGCCAGATAAAGAGGGAAGATTTATATTGCGTGCTTACAGAAGAGGTTATCCTCTCTCCTTGAGGGAGATAAATAGGAAAGTATAAGGTCCTGATTGCCACCAGCAGCTGTTTTGTGACAATAATAGCGGTCAGACTTAGAAAGATGCTACTGCTATTGGTAGCAGAAGGGAGGTGGAAAGGACCTGGTTATCAGCAATGTTGTTGAGCTCCTAGGAGTTCCATGCCTGGACACTTCCCCAGCCATAGCTCCCTATATCTCGATTATTTAACTGTTTGAGTTGGGATTTCTGCTCTTTGAAATCAAAATTATCTTCACGGACAGAGGAAGAATGGATATTGGAGAGGCTATCAATTGGCAGGTGTAACCTCATGGGATTTCTCTGTCATCTATCCATTGGCTCAAAATCTACCACTGAAGAATTTAAGAATGAGTGCCTTCCAAGATGGTGCAATACTTTGTCAGCTAACATGCCTTAGAATTCTATCCTTCAAGCTGTTACTCCCGGGCTATTTGATCAATCTCCGTATGATATGGCATCCAGACTCTCATCATGTTGGTAATTCTCTCAAAGCTTACAGAATTGGACACCATATTCCAAATGCAGTCTGTTCTCCTCAGGTATGAGGAGAATATTATGCTCCATATATATGATTCAGCTTGGTGTAATGGAAAGAAAACTGGAGTGTCATAGTAATGGATTCAAGTCCAGGATCCAACCACTATAAGCAAATCTTTTAACCACACTAAGCCTCAGCTTTCTTTTTGATAAAATGGGGAAAGCAATCCCTGTTTACCTCAAAATGTTGAATGCAAATCAGATGAAATAACATATATAAAAGTTCTTTGTAAATTGTAAAACTATTCACATGTAAGAATGATGATTAATGCATCTTAACGTGGTGTCAGCTTCCTTCGGCAGTTGTATCATGTGGCTTAATTACACCCTGCCTGGTTTCAGAAAGAATTTCAGGCATCTTACAAGAGAACATAAAAAAGACAAGATAGCATACATTAGAAACAGAATTTAAAAAGGAAAAGAACAGTGTAGCCCAAAAGCAGACATTGAAAACCTGGCTCAGAGTAGGCACTGAGTAAACATTTTTCAATGAATACTGGGGTTGGTCACAAATTTTCCTCCAAGCTTTCTAGAAGCCAGTGTGATTACAGACATTGTGTCTGTTAATGCAGTTCTCAATTCCCACGAAATAAAAATGAATGTAACCTCTCTGTTGGTAGCTTTTCTGGATTTCCTAGCTGAGAAGACACATTATCATCACATTTGCATTAATATCTCAAAACTCACATTTACTGCATTAGCATATTATGGAACTTGTACCTCTGAGATGTGGCTCTACAGGCCAAGACCCACCCTATGAAACTTTTCACTTGGAGTCTCCTTAACTAGTTTCCAGGCTATCTTCACAGGTCAGAAGACCATGGATGCACTTTCCACCATGAGGGTCCTTGTGCGCATCCCCGTCACCAGTCCTGAAGTCCTCAGTGTTCAGCTCAGGAGGAAAAAGAGGTTCTGTTCTCACCCAGATCAAGGACAACCTTCTGCATCCTCATTTCCACCCCACATTCTGCATCTTCTCATTAGATTGGCAGATCGTGCCCTGCTTTCAGGTAAACCCAGCCCCATCCAGAGAGATGTGACTTTGCTCTCTGGCCCCAACAGGACAACTACATAAACATGCAAAATTTTCACCTGAGCGCAGTTCCCCAGGGCAGAGTTATTCAATCTTAAACGTCCACTAATGTCAGGTTGAACTTTGCTCTTCAAAGCTGGTTTTCACGTTCCCTTTAGTCTGAGAAGATCAGACTTGCTCCTCCAAAAAAACAGGTTTGTTGAATGAGAGCATGAATAAATGATGTGAATGAAAGCATGAATAAATGATACAGTTTAAAGCAACTTTTCTGAGTTGCATTTGTGTAGTCAAAGTACTCAAGTCTATCAAAATGGTCGTGGTGATTAACTGTATTATTTTATATAGGTTTCACTTAATTTTCAAAGAAGTGATGCAATTAAGTGTACACATAAGGAAATTGAGGATTAGAGTCAATAGTAACCTTCTACAGCAACCAGAAGGTTTGGCTTCAGACTTGTCTAATTGTAAAAACTCTGTCACTTAATCTGGCCTTAATGCAGCTATGTAGGACCTACATGATTAAAAGAAGAGATGAATGAATTCAACAAATATCCCTTGAACCTATATTGTGTGCTAAGCCTTGCATCTGACCCTTCAGCTCTATTATTTATCTTTCGTTAATGAATTTATTAATTTTTCCAATAAAATCTTTATTCTCTATTTAAAGCAGAGTAGAGCTTCCTCCTTGGATTTCACCTTTAAGGATATTGCCTAAGACTTGGTACCCAACTGACAGATGCCCCATGAATGCAGAACCATTAAACAGAGGGAACACAGCTCTTCCTCCCTCCCCACATGCTGTACCACTTACTTCATGTATCATTATCTCACATTTAATTAGCCTAGGGGATTCCTTCCAAAGCCTCAGGCAACTGCTTCCAGTCCTGAGATTTACCACAGTTTGCTTCATCTTGGGTGGTCTGCCATTTGCAGTTAGGGACCTCCGTCTTTGGTTTTCCTACCTGGAAAAGCAGTAGCATCTGTCACTGTTGCACCAATGCTGACTGAGGTCCTTGTTGGAGTTTGGCTCTGAGAAGCTCACAAAGGGGGCTATTATGTTAGCTTCCCAGGGCCAGAGAGTGAGTCAGAGAGAGAGGACAGGTCCCTGAAACCTGGACGGTATATGCATGAGAATGTATTTGTTGGAAGCATGCAACTGAGAGAGTGTAAATCTGTCGGTTAGCTGGAAATGAATACAAATCAGCCCTCATTTGTATTCACTGATTCCACGAGCTATCAGGTTTGAGAGGCTGCAGGGCTTAGAACACTCCAGACAGGGAAGAAAAGCCTGGCTTCTTGTCTTGGCTGTGCTGCTAACTTGCAAGCAAACTTGGGCACATTATTTGCTGCTTGAGTCTCAGAGTCTCCCTCCGTAAGGCAGGTTCATTAATAACTGCCTGTCTCCAGAACAGTGGGTTTCTCATGGGTCAGACAGGCCTATTCTTTTTTTTTTTTTAACATCTTTATTGGAGTATAATTGCTTTACAATGGTGTGTTAGTTTCTGCTTTATAACAAAGTGAATCAACTATACATATACATATATCCCCATATCCCCTCCCTCTCGCATCTCCCTCCCACCCTCCCTAACCCACCTCTCTAGGTGGTCACAAAGCACCAAGCTGATCTCCCTGTGCTATGCGGCTGCTTCCCACTAGCTATCTATTTTACATTTGGTAGTGTATATATGTCCATGCCACTCTCTCACCTCGTACCAGCTTATCCTTCCCCCTCCCCGTGTCCTCAAGTCTATTCTCTACGTCTGTGTCTTTATTCCTGTCCTGCCCCTAGGTTCTTCAGAACCTCTTTTTTTTTTTTTTTAGATTCCATATATATGTGTTAGCATACGGCATTAGGCCCATTCTTGAACCCCATCTCCACCACTTGCTGGTTGTGTAGCACTGAGCACGTTACTTAAACCTCTGAGCCTCGATTTCTCATCGAGGAATGAGAGTGATAGCTAACTCACAAGGCCATTGTGGAGCTTAAAGGAAGCAGAGCGTGTAAAGTATTTGCCACAGAACTTGGCACGTGGTAGGCGCTGAAATAATGTCTGTGGTTCTTGTCAATATTATTTTCCCGTACGGTGTTTGTAAATAGCAAATGAGACTCTGTGTATGCTCCCATTTGATGCAGCCCCATGAAGTAATTCTAATTATATACAGACAATAAAAGCTACATTATGGGTTTAAAGGATCATTGATACTGAGCTCTACTCAGCAATATACTAAGATAATAGAAACACCTATCTTTAGACTCACGGGATTTTAGAGATGATCAGACCCTGCTCTCTTGTTTTATAGGTGAGAATATGGAGGCATAATGAAATAGAATTACTAGTCAATATCCCGAGCTAATTAGGGCCAGATTGGGACCGGAAACCAGATCTTATGACTCAGCATATGGTTATATTTCCATCTGTTCCATGTAACGTACCAGGAAGCTAAAGTTGGAGAGACAGTGTATTGCCCGTAGCCACATAGGTGAGTAGTGATAGATCTAGGAATTATAACAGTTCACCTTTATGCTGTGCTTTGTAGATGCCAAGTCTTGTCTCAGTGCTTTGTGTATATCAAAAAATTTAATCCCTACAGCCTTATGAGTTACTGTTAGGATCCTCATTTTTCAGATGTGGGGTTGGAGACCCAGAGAGGTCAAGTAAATTGCCCAAGGATACACAGGACGCAACCACATCTGAACACAGATCATCTGGATTCTGAGTCTGCATAATTCATCTCCACGGTATTCTGAGTCTCTCTACCTGACCCTGTTATGCTTTTCCCCCTTGAGGTACAAATAAATCTGAGCTCTAGTTGGGGAAATAAGGTATAAAGATAAGGAACAGTATCAGTAGGCATAAAGCCCGTCACTGGTAATGAGAGAGAACACGTTTGCAAGGAGGCTAAGGAGCCTGTGGGTAGCAAAGGAGCCAGCATTTATTTTGAGCCTGTTGCTTTTAAGTTTCCGTGTTATTAGAACCTCTCTGATGACTGCATGGTACACTGTTATCTAAACTAACCAGCTATGGCCCCCAGAAGGATCAGTAGTAGTACCTGGAGTTCAAGTGTCACTGTATCTAAAGGATAGACCCTGGACCAAAGATCTGCTTTCACTGGACAATGTGGCCCAGATTTTAAAGTCAACCCTGTATGAAGCAAGGGGAGGAAATAGAGGCTCATCTGCTGGCTGGTGATCCAGCCAGCAGCCTCTATAGATAGATCATCTATCTTTCTGTAAAGTATCTGTAAACACAGCCGCCTTTTTTGTGCTGATTAAACATTCTTGGAGCATTCAGGAGAAATGGGGAAGGCCCCCATAGGAAACTCTGGGCTTCTTGATAATCTGGGCATATGGGAAGCTTGAGAAATTAATTGTACTATTAAAAGAGCTGTGACTTTATTTGCTCTACAGCTAGTTACATGAAATAATAGTGGGGATGTTAATGAGAACTTACGATGCTCCAGGCACAGTATCAAGTGATTTACATAACTTAACTCCTGTAATCTTTGCAATACGAAAGGGTAGGCTGTACTATCCACATTTTACACGCAAGGTGACTGAGCCCCGAGAAGGGAAGTTGCTCATCCAAGGTCACAAAACTGTGGTGGGGCAGAGCCAGAATTCAGACTCAACACTTCTGATAGTAAAGGTTATCCCTTCCCACTGGGAAACACAGCCATGCTTGGAATAAAGAGGCAGAAGTATTATAGTAAACATGGTAAACACACTGGATTAAAGGATGTGTATGGTGAGTTTTGGTGAGTTCTCTGGCATGGAACCAGCTAAATCATCAGTGTGTCTTACCTTTAAGAGAGAAGGTCCAGTGGTGTCCAAATGGAAGGAGTAGCCCTACTGAGCTCACGGGCTGCCAGGTGAACTTGGCCAAGTGGATTTTCTCTCTAGTCTAAGAGCTGTCTTGCTGGAAAAACCAGGCACAGCACAAGAGCCTTTGTCTGAAAAACAAATCTTGTAACTGAGCCAGGCTTTGTCACTGGGGGAAAAATTGCCACAAAATGAGAGGCAGGAAACATTCTTTTCTAACGGCCAGAGCTACTCCAGGGCTGTGTGAAAACATGCCAGTAGGCAATGTAATTAGCACATCCTGACACCAGTGGCTGCTTCTCTCCCGGGCAACATCTGTGTTAGAGCCAACATCTGCCCGCTTACCTTGCCCAGCCAGGACGGAGGCTACACCAGCCCTGCTGCCTGCACACTCCACGCCAGGCACACCTGGCAGAGCCCTGCCCCCCAAGGGCCGTGTGGCATGGCTGTCTTGAGGAAGGGCCCAGCCTAAAAGCCCAAAGGTCCCAGGTGGTCCCACAATCAATGCTGCAACTGCCAACGGAACCCCTCGCCTGTGAATACTGACCACGGCTCAGAAGGCAAGATAAGCACAATAAATAAGATTGAAGTAGGCACTGAGCATATTAGAATGTCTTTGCTGCAAGGCACTTGCAAAATTTGTTTGTTCAGCAGAACTGATAACATTAGCTAGCACTGACCGAGCAGGGGGGTTAGGTGCCAGTTCCTCTTCCAAGTGCTTTGGGCACATGACCTCCATTGATACTTACAACACAGGGAGGAAGGTGTAACTACACACTCCATTCTCCAGACTGGGAAACGGAAGCTCAGAGCGGCTAAGTAACTTGACCATAATACCGGTAAGAGGCAGAGCCCAGGTAGAATCAGAGTTAGTCCCAGCTCAGAAAATTCTCATTCCACACTGTCTCCCCCCGCGCCCCCCGCCACAGTGCCATCCTTTGTGAAGTGAATCCTGAAGCACATATCCCAGGGAGTCAATCCCTTTTAAAAGGAAGACACAAATGCACACCTGCCTATTTCATACATTTTTGTGACTATATATTCACAATCATGACTAGTATCAGCACAGTTTCCTGGGGATGACGAATGTAGATTGGAACTCTGGTCAAAGAGCTGATTGGTCAAAGAAGTAATTCTCAGGAAAAGTAAAGTTTGGAATTTTAAGCAAGAGTCCGTATGTCCTTTTTTTTCCCTCTGGGTCTTAATTTTATCTCTAAGGCTAGAGAGCAGGACAACAGAATAGCTGAGTTTCCTTCCACCTCCATAATGCTGTGTTGCCTCAGAAAACCTGCAGCACAGGCGTGATGACAGCAAAGGGGACGCAACCAGCCCCAATGCATGGAAACGATGTATCACTGTTGGGTCCATTACCCTCTGTCCTCCTTCCCCCAGTAACCTCTTTCTCCTTTTCCACCTGTCCAAATTCTCTCAAACAGCACAATTCCAACTCTTGTGCCATTTGTTGCCCGAGGACTTCGATGAGCCACTGAGATAGAGGTGGCTCCTTTTTCTTCAAAGCCACCAGAACTCCACCAGCATATCAGTGCCTCTTCTGTGCTGTCTTGTAGCATAACAAGGTTGAGAATTGCATGTCAGTGCCACTTGGACTGGCCAGCAGGTGTGAGCCAACAGGTGCCTAGGGGTGGTGGTGGCTGGAGTGGTGGAAGGAGGAACTTTGCATGCGGAGACTCAGGGAGTGGAGAGGGGAGAGATATTCTGCTGAGTGTGAGAGTTTAGGGAGAGGGACACACAACTTATAAAAAGAATTACTAGGAATTATTCGAGTCAATTGTATCCCCACCCCTTAACATTTAAAGTAAGACAGCTGGGAAAAATTTGATTGCCATTAATTACCTCTTGGCAACTGGACTCTTTGAATGTGACTCTGAAGAGACTGGGCCACGTGGAGCGCTGAGATTAATATGGTTTAGAGCTATGTGAACTGACATTGTATGTAACTGTTTATGGTGACTTCCCACCATGCTCTAAATTCACCTGCCTCCCACCCCATGCTTGAGATTTGCTCCATTGCCCATGTTTCCCTTCATGTCAGCTTGCTTTCGTCCCTACTCTTCTTTCTGTCTGGAATTTCCTTTCTTTTCACCCTCTGGAATCCATGTCTCTAGATTCATCTCACGCATCACCTTTTTGAAGCCTCCCCAGGTATTACAGCCAAGTAGAATTATCCATTCGCTCCAATGCCTGCACTGTAGCCAGGTTAGATATGCACCACGGACGGATGCTATAGACTTCTACCTCCACTGGATTATTTACAGATCTGTGTCCTCCACACATAGTGAACAACTAGAGGGCTGAGGCCATACCAGACTCCTTTTTAATCTCCAGTGCTTGGCAAGTGTTTGCTGAATTAGCAAAGATGAGAACTTTCAAGGCACCAAGTGCAAAGTTTTTATATGATTAATAATTAATAATATCTCACAGTTATTCAGTGTTTACTGTTTATCAGAGAGAATGCCAGTGCTTTCAATGATTATCAGATTTAATCTGTTCAACAACTCTATAAATAACAATATAAAGTAGGTTCTACTGCTACCACCATTTTATTTATGAGAAAAATGAGGCTTAAGAGAGAATAAGTAGCTCAAGTCTCTAGTACTAGCAACTGGATGATCCAGGAATCAAAACTAAATTGAACTCATGTATTAAACTTCAATATTGTATCAGGATGGAAAAAGGTGAAGGAGGGAACAAATTATATATAACATGAAAACAGGAGCCAAATATTACCAAGGTGTTATAATGAAGTAACATGTCTAAATTTTAAATAAGCACATATCACCTTATAAAATTTGATAGATATTGATTACACATTCTCTGATTATTATATGTGGTTGATTATTATCCCTTTCTTGGGTAGCCGCCTAAGGAAGCTGCAGATTCTAGGCCATATTTACTCGAATTTCTTCAGTAAGAACAACCAACTCAAAGACCTCTTTGTGCAGGGAGAGGATGCCTTATTTGGAAAGAGTTGAAGGTCACTGGGATCCAAGCCTGAGCAATATGGTGGGCTACCAGGCAATATGGAGAAACTCCATTCTCTTAGTTTAGGAAAGGAATGTAATGTTATAGGAAGAGAAAGGTCTTTGAAGCCACAAAGCCCTCAGTTCCCATCTCCTACCTGACACTTAGAAAATGTTTGACTTTGGAAAATCATGTAACATTTCCAAGCTTCCACGTCTTGTAGTGAAATGGAAATGATAATAGCATGTATTTCACAGTGCAATTTGTTGTGCAACTGAAAAAATATAAGGTGTGTAAAAAACATAGTACAGAGCCTGGTGCATAGCAAACGTGAGATAGTACTCTGACAGGCAAGATTGTCAAATGATGAGCCTGATTTTCAAGTGTACATTTGAGCGTATGCTTATGAAGTCCAGGCCATTCCGAATAGAAGATCCAGAAAAGTTCTAAGGCAAGACTGTATCACGTAAGATCTGCAAAGTGTTCCCCTTTGAAGATGAGCTTTCATTCCAAATGCATTAATTCAGGTGAAATCAGTGAACATCTTACTTTAGACACACCTCATACATCTCTGTATCCCCTAAGGTATTTTGTGCACAAAAAGACCTCAGCAAATAGTTGGCTAGTTGACTCACAATTTGAGAACTTGGCTGGGACTCATAGTGGTAGAGTAGCTACCATAGGTTGCTCCCTGCCCTTCTTCTGGCCACCTCCTTCAAGTATCCTTTCTTCAGTGCTACAGAGACTGGAAAACTAAAAGTGGATTTCTTAGACTCCCTTGGAGCTAAGGTTTTGGATATGATTTTTGGTTTTGCTTTCAGACACACTTGACAGCACTTGAATCAGACCCAGGTTAGGCAGGGAAGGTTGTAACATAGGAGGCATTGTGTTGCTGGTATTGACCTTGCAGTCTTTTTTTTTAGATGTTGGGGGTAGGAGTTTAGTAATTTATTTATTTATTTTTGCTGTGTTGGGTCTTTGTTTCTGCGCGCGGGCTTTCTCTAGTTGTGGCAAGCGGGGGCCGCTCTTCATCGCGGTGCGCGGGCCTCTCACTATCGCGGCCTCTTTTGTTGCGGAGCACAGGCTTCCAGACGCGCAGGCTCAGTAGTTGTGGCTCACGGGCCTAGTTGCTCCGCGGCATGTGGGATCCTCCCAGACCAGGGCCCGAACCCGTGTCCCCTGCATTAGCAGGCAGATTCTTAACCACTGCGCCACCAGGGAAGCCCGACCTTGCAGTCTTGATATGACCTTGGAACCAAGAGTCCCTGCAGTGCCTTCCTAGCCTTTAGCATCCTTCCTGTGATACAGGCAGTAGTTCCTCTGTGCTATTCTAGCAATCAGTCTCGAAGGACATATCTACAGCCTGCGTCTCTAGCTCGTCTCATAATTCCCCGTATTAAATCTCTCAAAAATCATTGAAGGAGTCTTGCCATCTGTAGCTAAGCCCTGATGGATACAATACGTGGTGCCAGAAATGGTTATAGCCATTGGATTCCCAAGGATGAAAATCTGAAATAGGTTATGTGACCTGGCTACGTTGAAGGTAGTGAAGCCCTGGTCACCATTAAAGACTAGAACATTAGTAACTTACAGTACAAACCAATGGTAAAATAGTACTTAAATGATCACATGTGGTCATCTGGAATGAAGCATCGACTGAAGGCATAGTTTTTTTTATGCAAAAATAGTTTATTATGATATTGTTTATGTAAAGTTAGGCAATATTTGCAATAGAAATGATCAGCTACATCCATGGGAATCTAGCATATGTCACACAAAGGAATAAATATTTTGACAAAGTAACACTTCAGTTGTAGCGAGCAGTTGATCAGAAATTTTGTTTTTCAAAAAGAGCCTCAAACTAAACCGTAAAAGTCTTGAATTGTCAGAGAGCAGCAAGCTGACCAGGCTCTTCTCTTCAAGAGGCCCCTGCAGTCCCACGGGAGATGGGCCCCTCCCGGGGAAGACAGAGTTTTGACAAACAGCGTGATAGCTGTTCTTATTCTGCTGACACCCAGTACCTGGCATCTGACAAAGGTATAGTGAACTAAGATAGCAAACAGAGGAATGGGTCTGGCTTACCTTCTTTTTCCAACATGCAACGTATTTGAACATTCACATTACTTTCCCCTGAACGGTATTTGACACCAGCCTGAAATTGGCAGGGGCTCCATGACTATGCCATATCATTCTTCCAAATGAAATTATTACAGTTTTGGATAAGTGAGTATGTATGTGTTTATACACACCAGTGAGAATGAATTATTCCCTAAAAATAACTTAAATTCATTTTAGGGAAAACAAAACTGGCCTTATGGTCTTTATGGATATGCTAGTGAATGTCAGTGTTTTTCCACAAACTGTCCAGACCAAAATTTGAGAAATGTCAATCTATCAAAAACCCTGGGGGATGCCTGCTCTCTTCACTTCACCCCTTCCCAGGTGGCTTGACAAGTCCCACCATTTGGGAACTTGGACTGGTCCTGTTGGCAACAACCATGAAGAGCCCCCAGAAGTCCTCTGTCAAAATTTGGAATTGTGTCTTACTAAAACAGGTACTGAAGTTTCCTGTCTCTGGTGCCAGATAATATTGTCTACACAAGAACAAATTTAATCTATGCCACACAGTAATTGCCTGGCACCCCCAAGGTGATGTGTTTGACTATGCAGCAAAGATAAAAGTTTCTCCAAGGACCAACTCTCAGCATATTTGGCAAATTTAATTTTATATTCTTACTTACAAGGTTTTTTTTTCTTGCATTATTTATTAAGAAAAATAGAAGTGCTGTAACCATTTTTCTTTTGATGAAACTCAGGCAGCCACAGCCCAGTCTTCCCTTGGGTCCTCAACAAAGCAGTTTTATCTCTCCACCTCCTGGCCACAGACCACTCAGAGATGAATGTTTCTGCAGCCCCTTCTGTCTTTAATGGAGAAGAGGAAAGAGAAGCTGGGCTGCTGAATGTGTAAATCCTCCCTGGCAGACAGCCTTTGTTGTCTGTTCTTGGTGTGGGAAGGCTGAACTCTAACCCCCAAAACCCAAAAAAGCTTAGAAGGAGGCTCTACAAGGTGTCCATGGAGAGAATATTGAAGGTTAGAGAAGAAAGCTAAAAGGAATCTCAGTGAAAAGGACTTGACTATGGTGGGATTTGTTTTTTTTTCCTTCAGTTCACAGGATAAAATGGTAGCACCATGTCAAAGGAAAGGAAAGGCATGTCTCTGGCAATATCGACTCTGATGAGGGCTCGTCTCTATACCATTTGGGGGGGGTTGGGGTTCCTCAACTGGGCCATGAAACCTAGGCTTCAGGGCCATCTGACCATAGACCCAGACAATGTCAGCTGTGATGCTCAACAATACTGACTTCAAGATCCAGGGGTATCCAAGCCAGCAGAGTAGAATAGTGATGAGTTCCAATGTACCAGTGAGTGGCATCTGGCATTAGAGTTTTGCTACCTTGATTCCCACAGCCTGGCCGGCAGGGGTGGGGGTGGGGGTGTGGGGGTGTCTTTCTTTTTCTCTTCTCTATTTCCTCATTCTGTCTTGCCTTCTGATTGACTCTCCAGTGTCCCTCCTGGTACTAGAACTTGATCCCGATCTGTCCCCACTCCCTGCAGCCTACTTGATGGGCTTCTGGAAAGCTGTCCATGTCTGTCTGTCTCACCACTGTATCTGTCTCCACAGAACAGCGAAGCCTGCTCTAATACAGGCTGGTTGGAATTCTCTGGCTTCTACCTAAATGACTCCAAGTATTGCTTCTTCCTGAGATTTCTGCTGTGGTCCCCACTCACCAGATTTCACTTCCAGGATAATGACATTGGCCCCTATCAAACTTGCCATGAACTTTGAATGTGCTATAGCTTTCCCTGAGATGAAATTGTTTCATTTATCAAACGTTCCTTAGTCTTGGGAGCTGGGATCCAGAGAAGAATAAGGACGTGGTCTCTGCTGCAGTAGATAGGCATAGAAACAATCAGTATTTCAAAATAATCAGGTGTTGCCAAAAAAAGTGAGTTGAGGGGTGTCTTATACTGTTTCGGCTGCTATAACTAAATACCATAGACTGCGTGGCTTATAAACAACAGAAATTTATTTCTTCTAGTTCTAGAGCCTGGAAGTATAAGATCAAGGTGCCAGCATGGTTGGGTGAGTGTAATCTTCTGGGTTGCAGGCTTCTCATTGCACCATCATGTGGTAGAGGGAGAAAGGGAACTCTCTTGGGCCTCTTCAATAAAGACATGAATTTCATTCGCGAGAGCTCTGCCCTCATGACCCAATCACCTCCCAAAGGCCTCATCTCCCAATACTCGCATCACACTGGGCAACAGGATTTCAACATACCAATTTTGGAGGAGGCACAAACACTCAGACCATAGCGAGAAAACAGTTGTGCTAGAATATGAAGAAGAAATAAGCATTTTCTCGATGATGAAAGGAAAGACAATTCAGCTGGAGTAAACAGTGCGTAAGAAGACATAGCATTGTGAAAGGCCATGGTGTTTTCAAGTTACGTGGAAAAGTTCCATTTGGCAAGAGCAGAGGCTGTGGTTGAGAGCAGGCAGAGTGGTCAACTGGGTGCTGGGGTTCAGATCATGAAAAGGTCTGGGGTCTCATGCTAAGGAGATAGGAGCCTATGAGTGATTCCGAGGCAGGAGTGGACAAAACTACAACCCATGGGCCAATCTGGCAGACTGCCTGTTTTTGTAAATGCAGTTCTATTGAACACGGCTATCGCCATTCATATACTTGCTGTGTCTGGCTCTTCATTAGTTTTGCAAAGACAGAGTTGAGTAGTTTCAACAGAGGCTGTCTGGCCTAAAAAAGTCTAAAACATACACTATCTGAGCTTTTATAGAAAGAGTTTGCAGACCCTTGTGCTAAGCCAAGGAATGATATGGTCAGATGGACATTTTAGAAAGACCATTCTAAAAACTGTGTGAGGCTCTGCATAAGACCTCATTTGGAAAAATAAAAGATGCTGTTTCTAGAAGACTTGAAAACCTCTAGACTGCTTGATAAAACCCAAATCTCTTGGCCATGTACAGCATTATTAGAATTTCTTCGCTTCTGTCAGATCTGAAATCATGTTTATATATCGGTCTCTAAGTCAGAACAAATTCCTTTAGGGCAACGAATTTTAACATTTAAAATTTTTTTTGTCTTTGTATCCCTGATGTCTATCTTACTGTCTGCCCCCTTTGGCCTAATAACTGAATTGAAAGGAATTGTTGAATCACTGCCCAATGGACATGGAGAGCCACCATCATCTCATTCACCGGCTCTGAGTGTCCCCCTGGCTGGGTGCCCATTTGCAAGTGGGAGCACCGAGAGGTGGTGATCTGGTCTTTTGTCTTGCCTGGAGCCCTCAGAAAGACTGATTTGAGAAGGCTTTTATACTGGTATGTCTGCAACTCTTTTGCCTTTAGGTACCTGAAGATCTATTTTGAGGTCTTTTCTAGGCTGGGTCACCAGGTAGGCATCTCCTTGGCTTAGGTCCTAGAGAGGGTTGGCTTTACTTCCTGCCACCGGGAGTCCTTTATGAGGCTAATGGGCATTTGCAAATGAAAATCAAGAACAAGGCAAACAACCCAGCAAGTGACAACTGCAAAGCTGGCCTAATCTTAATGAAATCTGCAACATATACTTATATAAATCAGAATGACTCTCTCTTGTTTTCCATGTAATTTGCTCAGATGGGTTTGGAATGAGCTGGCCAATTGTTTTGCTACTGACTTTGCCCTATTTTGAAGAGCCCCTCAGCAGCCCATGCCATGCTCACAAGGACATCCAGCTGGTCCAGTGGGACCTCAAGCCCATTGAAAATGCATTACGTTTAACTCCTTCTCCCCCCGAAAGCCAGGAATTGTCTTTTAACCTGAATCTCAAAGAGGATGTGGTGGAGGGAAATGTGGGTGTGATGACTACTAGTGGGGTCTGATTGGCAATAATTTGCCTCCATCTCAAAACAGTTCTCCATCCTGCTGTCCTCAGGGATTCCAGGGTTCCCAGAATGGAGCTCTTTAGCATCCATTGCTGTCATTATGACTCAGCTTGCCAATCTGGGTACGAAGAAGCCAGAACAAACAGGTCACAACAAGGTACGGAAGCAGGATGCTGATGGTATAGCCTCACATCCTCACTCTGATTCATTCCCTCCCCTGGCACCCCACACCTGTCACGCTCCTTCTGTGTCCTCCCTTCTTGTATCTTTAATTCGATGGTTCTCCAAATGTGCTCTGAGGATGACCTGCATCAAAAGCAACTCAGGTGTTTGTTTAAAAATTTTCTAAATATCTTGGGCTGTAGCCCCAGAATGTGCTTTTTTTTTTTTTTTTTTTTTTTTTTTGCGGTATGCGGGCCTCTCAGTGTTGTGGCCTCTCCCGTTGCGGAGCACAGGCTCCGGACGCGCAGGCTCAGTAGTTGTGGCTCACGGCCCAGCCGCTCCGCGGCACGTGGGATCTTCCCGGACCGGAGCACGAACCCGTGTCCCCTGCCTCGGCAGGCGGAGTCTCAACCACTGCGCCACCAGGGAAGCCCCAGAATGTGCTTTTTTAACAGACTCTCTGGATGATTCTTATACTCATTCAAGTTTGAGAACCACTGAGCTTAACCTAGATATTGAGGGGACTTTGTTCTGTTATTATAGTTTGGATCTCTCCTGTTTTTAATTTGTCCAGAGTGTCCAGGACTCCTTCCTATGATCCCCCCAATTCTTTTTACCCATGACTGAGATTACCCAGGTCATTTCTGATCCTTTTATCTTATTCTTTTATCTGTAGAGTCTTATACTTGCGGTTTTGTCTAGCTGAACCAGCCTTATCCCATCGCTCTGCATGGCTGGCTCCATCTCATTTTTTTAGGTCTCAGTTCAAATGTCACCTCCTCAGAGAGGCCTTCCCTGATCATCATATTTAAAGTTCTGCCTTCAACTTGGTACCTATCACATCATGCTGCTGCTTTTCTTCAGAGCATGTAGCACAGTCTGTAATTATGTGGCTGTTCACTCATTTGTGTTTGCTGTGTTATATCCCATGGGAATATAAACTTTACGAGGTCAGGAGCCTCCTTCATCTCATTCTCTACTGCATCCCCAGAAGCTAGCCCAGTACCTCACATGTTGTAGGCATTCAATAAACATTCGCTAAGTGAATGGATGGATGATGGAATCAAGGAATCAAGGAAGATGACAGATTTCAACAGAAGTCAAGCCATACATGCCATCCTCAGCAAATGGTCCGGGGGTCCTAGATGATGGAGCAGAGGCAGAGGTGCAGTGTCTCACTCTGGCATTCAGGGTTCCCCACCATGTGGCCCTAATCCATCTATTTGGACCCCATCTCTCATTAGACCCTAGGTGTACCCTATACTCTGCTTATCCCTCCCTATTCCTGAACCACACCTTTTGTATTCTTACCTCTGATACCTTTCCTCAACTGTTCCCTCTACTAAGAATTCCTACTCGCCCTTTGTGGCCTCAGAATTCTACTCCTTTGAAAGTGCTGTGTATAAGACTCAATCAATAAATGCAGAAATATTTAGTGAGTGACTTGTAGGTGCCTGGCATTGGGGCTACAGGGCTGAAAAAGCTGCCATTACCTCTCTGTGTGACCTCAGGAAGCCACTTCCTCACAGTGGGTCTCAGTGGACTCATCTGCCGCTGTCCAAGGTGCTTGTGTCTCCACAGGTTCCTCTGGCTCTGAACTTACTCTGACGCTCATGGTGGAACCGTAGGCATTGTGTTAGGTCAGAGGAGAGAGGGAATATCTGGGGCAGATTCTGCATCCCCTCTAATGCTGCCACATAGAAATACTCCACTCTGTCTTTGATCAGCTCTTGTCTTCTCTCGCCTCAGTGCCTCTCAGACAGTCAGGCAACACGTAACATCGGGCAGAAATCAAGGCAGCCAATTTCTAAAAATCAAGCAGCCCCAGTGTCACTTTGAGGGTCATAATAGATTAGCAGCTACTTAGGTTCAGAGGAGTCCTTAAATATTCGGTTCCCCTGGGCACTTCCAGGAGAAGAGCTTCCCAAACCAGATTGAACCTGCCCCAAAGTGAGACTCGGGTCACCTCCCTGCAGAAAGAAGAGTTTGAGTGTGAAGCTGCAAAGAGGGTCACCAGTGCACTGCCTGGCCAGCATCCCACCTGCCCCAGCTGCGGCCCTCTTGCTGGAACAAAAGACAACAGAATGAACTTTAATTCTCCTTGTAGCCACATCCTTTCAATATGCATCTGAGCTGAATGAAAAAGGCCTCTATAGGTCTCCCCCCAACAAAATGACATGTAAGGGCTTTGGGGGTAGACAGACCTAGGTTTGAACCCTGAGCTCTCTTTTTATTGGCTACAGACCCTTAATCCTGTTGCTTAATGTTCTAGTTTTGTCTTTTGTCAAAGGAGCCATTGGGAGAATCATTAGCTATCATATGGAGCGTCTGGCAACATGCCGGGGACATTATAGGTGATCAGTAAATTATGTTTCTTTTGTCTTTGTCTATTATTCTTGTACTTACTCTGAGCCTATATGGTCATCTTTGAAGATACAATTCTTTTTTTTTTTTTTTTTTTTTTTTTTGCGATACGCGGGCCTCTCCTGTTGCAGAGCGCAGGCTCCGGACGCACAGGCTCAGCGGCCATGGCTCACGGGCCCAGCCGCTCCGCGGCATGTGGGATCTTCCCGGACCGGGGCACGAACCCGCGTCCCCTGCATCGGCAGGCGGACTCTCAACCACTGCGCCACCAGGGAAACCCTGGCCATTTTTATTTCTATGCAGTGAGACTATATTGAATTGTAGTAAGAAAAACTTTTGTTTTCCATTTTGCAAAGGATCATTATAAAATCAAACAGAATGCATCAGAATTGAACACAGAACCTAAGTATATCCAGGAAGAGTGAAAATGTGTTCCAAACCTTCTGATTAAGAAAACAAGCAAATGTGTATTATCTTTAAGAATTATTCCCATGAAAAATGTCAGACTAAAAGAAAATAAATCTTAAGCTGTATTGAAAATTGAAACTGGAGACCCTCCAGAAAGTTCCCTACATGGAGTCTGAGAACCCCTTTCCCCCTTCTCCCCAAGCTGCCTTGTGACGTTTTTCCTTTTAGGGGAAGCAGATGAGACTGTTAAAATGGACACCAGGTTTGAATATCCCCAAGAAGACAAAACCATTTAGGTCATGCAAGCAGAACTAAATTTAGCTTATTTCATGAACATAAGCTAAACTTAACTTAGGTTATTTCTTACAAATGTCACTGATAATCACAAACAAAACTTGTCATCTTCTTAAAATAATACAGGATAATAACTTTTAACCAATCCCCCATTGTAATAACCAATCCCTGTAAAGATTATTTATTAAAACAGCTTCCTCATTTTTACTTTATAAGCTTATTGTAATGTCGTGCCTCTGAGCTTCATGCGAATTTTGGGTTTGAATTCTCCCAGTTTGCGAACTGTTCTTTTGTGAATAATAAACTCTTACTAGATACTATTTTACTGATCTGGCTTTAATTTTTACTGTTTCTGGATTTTAGACAAGACACACAGGCTGTGGCTATTATCAATTATTTTTAAGCAGGGTGCCCAGGTCTGGTTGCCCATCTCAGAGATGCACCACCCCTTTGCCACATGGGAGAAAAGTGTTTGCAACCTCCTGTTTCGTGCTCCTTTGTTGGCAAGCATACTCACCTGCCTGTTCTGTTGCTATCGACATCAGAAAGAAGTGTGCGTCCCTTTGGAGCTTAAATAAGACAAAAGATGATTATGAATTGATTTTCCCATAAGGAGTGACCTGTCTCTGCAGGAGGGGGTTATCTGCAGGCTGTTCTCTGCTTCCTCCGACAGCTGAGTGAGCAATAGCCTCCCTGGGTCTTTGACACTCACACAGTTTAAGACTCCCACCTTCACAAGGCATCTGGATAAAGATGGTTCACTGAACACATATGTTTACTACTGCCCCTTCCGTCACCAGTTTTTGTTCTTTGTTTTAAAGCTTGAACTTATAAAGACAAAGAGAATAGACAACACTTTTGGGGAACAGGGAGTCAGGCGAACCTAAGAAAGCTAAACGGAAGCAGTGGTGAAAGCAATTGCTGTGAAAGCTCAGAACCAGGCTCAGGTCCAAGTAAATATGGAGGTGAATGTGGGGCTGCACATACAGGAGTGACTGAAAGTCTATGCAAGGAGTGAAACCCCATCCATTCCCCTACGCTTCCAGAAGAGTGGTGTTTCCACCTTGGACATAATGAAAGAAAATGGCTGATAAAATGAAAACGAGGAAGTTGTTTAACCTTTACAACCACGGGTTGTTACCATGGGTGCTTCCAGACGGCGGATGATTGGCTAAAAGTGATGATCTTGTACCATTTTAGGAAGATGACTTCAGTTTTGTTTATGATTATCAGAGGCATTTACAGGAGATAACCTAAGTTAGGTTTAGCTTATGTTCTTGAAATAAGCTAGATTTTGTTCTGCTTATGCGGCTTAAGTGATTTTGTCTGTTTGGGGATTTTCAAGCCTTGTCTCTATTTTATTTTATTGTAACAATTCTGACTAGAAATTCTCATAACAGATGGTCAAATGGATTACCTCATAGTAAAGCTCCCCAGCTTATACTAAGGTATAAGCGTTACTAAACCTTACCCCACCCACACAGGGCTTCCAATCATCTTGTTAATGCTTCTCTCCCATGATGTGAATAGACAGCCAAATATATCCAGATATTTGAGGAAAGATTCCAGAGACAGAGACATAAAAGAAAAGAAAAGAAAGGAGAGGAAAAAATGAAATGAAAACAGTAACTTGGAGAAAATAGAGATGCTTGCAGAACAAGAAAACTAAGAAAATTAAATGCTCAGGCAGATAAGGAAAGATACTATATTCATGTAACAAAAGCAAGATGCTATAAAAAGCAACCTTCAGAGAGCCAAGCAGAACTCTTCAAAATTAAAAATATGATAGTAGAAATGAAAAACTCAATAGCAAGTGTGAAAGATAAATGTGAGTAAATATCTCAGAATAAAGATCGAAAAGAGAGAAATGGAGACTAATAGGAATTCTAGGGAGAGAGAATGCAGAAGACAGAGTGGAAAGTTATCTTAAAAAAGAAAAAGGAACATTTCCAGAACCTCACGACGTGAGTTTCTAGACCAAAAAGTCCCCGAATACGCAGCCTGATGGATGAAAAAGACTAACGTGGAATTTCAGAACTCTAGAGAAGATCCTTAAAGTTTCTAGAGAAAAAAAAAAGTCACAATCAAAAGAAAAAGAAAAAGTAGCACAATCAAAAGAAAAAGAAAAATCTTCAGATTGCACAACAATAGCAAAAAAAAAAAAAAAAAGACAAAGAAACATTTTATAATTCTGAAGAGATTATAACAATATTGAACGACCTTCAGTTCTATACTCAGCCCAAAGAATCAATGAAGTATGCACATATAATACATTATTAGATACGCAAACTTCTAAAGATATACCTACTCTGCTTGCTTTCTCAGGAAGCTACTGGAGAAGGGTTCTACCAACATGAGGAAGTGAGCGAAGAAAGAGAAGATATGGGAGCTAAGAAACAGATGAACCAATACAGGAGAGAGGAAAAGTGGATTCCCAAGGTGACTGTGGTGGTCCCTGAGACTGAAGCAAGAGGAGAGCAGGTGTCCTGAGATGCTGATGTCTCTTAGATGATGAAGCTGATAAAAATGCAGGGTGTTTGAGCATATTGAAGGGAGATTTACAGATGTGATAGGGCTTTGGAGATTTGTGATAGGGACACAGGAAATTATGTGACTGAATGAAAAATAAATCGTTAACTCCAAGGTTGGGGGGTGGGGCATGAAACAAGACAGGAAATGGAGTAGGTGTACACTGCCTGGCTCTGCTGTGAATGTGGTTACACAGAAATGGTAATATAACCATAGGATAAACTCTCATCTTCTAATAGTGGGGAGTCAACATATGATGGCCAAACTGGGAGGTGATGATTTTGCAATATAGGTATATTATTTTGAGATAGGAAGTTTTATTCTAAAAGACACAACTCAAGCAGTTGAAAATGCTTGCCTCTGGGGAATGGGGAATATGAGGATAGGAACAGAGGCAGGCCAGGAGCAAGAACTGCTATTTGTCATTATAAGCCTTTTAGAGCTCTTTGACTTCTCGTACAATATTCGGTATATCCTTAACAGAAATTAAAATTACATTTACAAAGCAGATAGAAGGCCGGTGATGTGCAGGTCATACCTGGATAATGTTTTGCACTGCATTTGATAGGAAATAAAAGGAGAGTGCAATGGGGCAGGGAATAATCATGCAATTTAGGAAAATGATGGAAATAAAATTATGGATCAAAGTTTGGCTTGGATATGAGGGGAGGTGGCCTAAGCCTGGCAGACCCTAGAACCTGAAATTCAAAGCTGCGAAGTGAAAGCGCACACACTGTTTAACCCAGTTTCCGTGTGAATCCATTAACATTATAGGAAAGGTGATAATTTATCTCCATTCTACAAATGAGGAATCTGAAACTCACAGAGATTAATGACTTGGCGAAGGCAACTGACTCATGAGAAGCAGAGGTGGGATGTCAAATGCCAAGTTCAGCACTCTCCAGTTTCGCAGTGCCTGTTACTCTAAAAAAATTGAGCCTATCTCAAGGATGGATTATTGATACAGATAGCAAACAGCTTGAGAGGTACATTTATTTAAACAGTTATTGACTAACCATCTACATTGACTGAGATGGTTACAGGGTGCTCAGCCAGGTGGTCAGTATTCATTGCCCACATGGTTTGGAGCTGGATCCCACAGAGAAATTGGTAAAATAAGGTGACTCAGATACTGGCAGCTTTAGCTCAAGAGTGGAGGCGGCTTTCTCAGACGTCTTGCCTTCCCTGCCTGGTTCTACTACCTATTTTCCGTTTGTCAGTGTTCCCTATTTATCTCTGCCTTTGGAAACACTCCAGCCTCACTACGTGAGGAAATAAAATCTGGTTTTGGTCTCAGCTACAGTGACCAACTTGTCTCAGTTTACCTGGGACTGTCCTCATTTTAGCACTGAAAGTCCCCCACCCTAGGAAACCCCTTAGTCTCAGGCAAAATGGGACAGCTGGTCAACCTAGGGGAGGCATTAGCCACCTTTAGGAATAAGAACTAGTCCAGCCCACATGCTCAGAGATGATCCGACACTTTGAGAATGCTTCTCTGGGAACTCACTTTGTTTGTCTCTAGGTCATGGCTTCAGCTTACTTGCGAAGCAGGGGGACATTTGTGTGCACATGCATCCTTCTTGCTTTCCATCCCATAATCTGATCCTCATTGAGCAAAGATCTGGCTACATAATTTTGAGCAAGTTATTTAAACAGTTTCCATCTCCTCTCTGGGACTAACAATGCTTCATAGGGGTGATATAAAGATTGAATTATGCCATTTATCAAATGTTTACTACGTGCCAGAAATTATGTACATTATAACTATTTATATTCTGTCTCCCATCAATAGAAGGTTCATGAAGATGGGAATTTTATCTGTTTTCTTTACTGTCGTATCCCAGTGGTGGGGGGTAGGGGTGGTGTTGGAATATATATATATATATATATATATATATATATATATATATATATTTATTTATTTATTTATATATATATATATATATATATGTATATTCTGAATATTTGTTAGGTGACTAAATGAATGATTATATTTAGTCCTACACAAAACTGTAAGGTAGCGATTCCCATCCCAGTTTTACAAGTTAGGAAACTGATGCTCAGAGTTTAAGTAACTTGCTATGCCCACGAATGAGTGGCAGACTCAGAATTCAAAATCAGGTCTGCCCAGCCCAAACGCCAGACTCTTGGCCACTGTGCTAAACTAAGACAAGGCATGTGACCCACATGGTACCCAGCCCACAGTAGCATGATAAACCCCCTTCTTCTCGCTCTTCTGTACCTCACTCTTTGATCATTGCCGCCACCAGCACAGAGACTTGTGGCCTATGAATGTAAAGCCCTGGAAACCGCTTCCTCCCTGCCTTCCTAGCGCATTGAGGTCTGTTCCAGTAGGAAGGCAGGGCCAATGGAGTGGCATTAATTGCTGGTGACTAGTGTGCACGTCCGAGCAAGGAAATGGCACCTTCCATCAGCGCTTGTCTCTTCACATCATCCTGGGAGTAATCTGACCCGACACACCATCACCATTTGACAGGAATGTCACTGCCTGGAGACACAACAATAATAAACAGGAAAGCCTCTGCAGAGTGACAGCCAGAACATCCGTGTCTGACAGTGGTGAGTGGCCAGCACAAGTGAGGTGCCTGCTCACCCCATCTCTCAGCCCGAAGTGCCCCTCATCTGTGTCTGGGTCTGTCGAAAGTATAGGTGGAGGAACGCGTGCCCTCCTGGGTTTGCATCCTGCT
>NW_006783590.1:1256654-1291208 GCF_000442215.2 Lipotes vexillifer
GGCTGGATACTTACGCCAGCACTTTGCTCTCTGCTTCCTCCCCTGTCACTTACCTTTTCATCCTTTCCCCAAGGTCCTCTGAGTTCTTGGAGTTTTGCAGCTGTTCTTTTATTCACTTTTATTCTCTCTTCCACTCCCAGAATTCACCTGCATATAGGACATACCCTTTGTCACTAAATTTATCTTTCTTCCGAAACAAGATGAAAATAGAAAGAATACATGTATGCATAATGTGGATTTCACTGGAGACTTTGGAACAACGGGCAGCTGTCAAGAGCCATCAACTCAAAATCTCATAGTGGATTTTTTCCTAATGCCAACAGGGGCCTCTTCTTGCCCCATCCTGCCCCCTCACACTGCTAAACCTACCACTGCCTTGCAAAATTCTCTCACCCTTCTTTCTTTGCCCTGCAACCCCTCCTTCCAAAATGAACCCTGGACCTCTGAATTCTTCATTTATGACTCAGGACACAGCAGGTTTCCCTACCTCAAGATAATCAGAAACAAAGGGCCTTAGAAGATAGTTGAGGTTAAACTAAAAAGCAAAAGGAAGAAACAGAATCCTGTTGTATTATTGTTAATATTAATGACTGTGTCGTCCTTGGAGATCACCGCTCTACCTCTTTGCACCCACAGCAGGTTGCCTGAGCTTTCAGGCGGTCCTCCCTGACCCCCACTCTGTACTGCTATGCGTTGAATTAATGCTTATGGCACTGCCCCCTCCAGTGGACCACTGACATCGCCCCTGGTGGTCTCTAACCTAACTTATTCCTCCTACCAGGCTTAGCACAGAGCAGGTGTGCTGGAAGCCGTGTCCATTTAGGCTAATTAGGACAGATGTAAGACCCCAAGTTTTCCAAAGGGACAATGCCATAGCAGGATGAACTGATCACTTTACCCAAAGCACACGTAGCCCCAGAATCAGCTCTCACTGACCTTGGTGCTTCCTTTGGAAGAAGCCTTTGGATTCAGGTCCCATCTTTACTTCCAGTGAAAAGTGGCTGCTCGCCTGCTGATTGGCCCAGTGTCAGCTTTCCCCGCTCTGCTTACCCTTCTTTCCCCCACTGGATTTCTTTTGGTGGATTTTTGAAACCACCTCCTCCAGCATGCAAATAAAAGGTGAGTATGTGGCAAAATTGAATCACCTGATGCTGTACAGTGTGTTGTCATTATTATCACTGCAGTGTAATAAAACATGGTTTATTGATTTCTGAGAACTCCCAGCATCTCATGCTTCCTTCCCACCCCTGCCCGTCACTTAGGAGGATTTATCTTTTCTCACTCAACTTCTTCTTCCTTCTCCACCCTTTAGGAGAACACTGCGTTTGCTTGGAGGTACCCAGACCTACTGGGCAGCATCAGGAATCTGAGTAAAGAGCAAGAGAAGACTGGAGGGACTGGAGGGAAAGAAGATGCTTGCTGTCGAGTTCAGGTGCTCCTTTATTTTGAGCAATGGATGAAACTTCAGAGAGGTCATGTCATCTACATAATAGAGGTTGGTGGAGGAGGGGAGATAGCAAAAATATGGCAGCTGGATGCAGGTGAGAACTTGGAGGATGAAGGGTAAGGCCCTCTGTAGCTGTGACGTCCATCTAGTAGCCACTAGACACATTCAACTCTAGAATTTCGACTTCAATTAAGTAAAGTTAAATAAAAGTAAAAATTCATATCTTCAGTCATAGTCACGGTACAAGTCACAGTTCAAGTGCCCACCAGTCTCGAGTGGCGAGTGGCCACGGTATAGAACAGCATAGACATAGAACACGTCCATCATCACAGTAAGTTCTTTTGAATAGTGTTGCTCTAGAGCTATTGTAGGGTGTGAAGAAAAAGAATAGAAGAAATTGTAAAGAATTATTATTGTGAATTATAACTTAGATATTTTTTATCCTAGATTTTATTTATCCTACCCTATGCAAGTGAATGTTGGATTTTTCTTTCTTCTTTTCTTTTTTTTTTGGTCATGGAGATACTTTAGACAGCTAATCTTTGTTTGACAGCTAATCTTTGTTTTCTTTTGACTATAACTAGGTATAGAATTGGTTTCCATGAGTGCACGCTTCTATGAGTTCCATGGTTCTTCTCAGAAAAGCTTGCAAATATAGTTGTCAACTCGGGGTGTCATTACATAGGAGAGAGACTATGGGAGTTGGCTTCAGAAAATCTAGGTTCAAATCCTAACTTCTCCACCTACTACTTAAAGTCAAAGGACACTAGGTGATAAGAACGGCTCACTTTCCCACTGGTTTCATCTTGTTATGTGGGAAGAGAACTGTCAGGCAGTGAACATTTACTGAGCTCCCACTAAGTACAAACTGTTCCACAGCTTGGTTCTGAGAGCAAATGAAATGTGAACAAATGGGTCTTCTAGAGGAGCTCTTAGCATAGCAGAGAGAGAGAATACAAAGCAAACAAAACATACCTCAGGTTATCTTCACCTAGATGTAAAGACACAGGACAATCTCAAAGAATCTGGAATCAGGTGGAACTTAGCGTGATTTGAGTAGGTCAGGCATCCTTTAGTCCTCGTCTGTCTCCTTGGGGCTATCTACCCACCTCTTAATTAGTCTTTTATGCCTGGAGGTCATTTTTATGTATATCCATTAAGTCAAAACACTCATTGGTACTCCATCTCCCAGACTTTTCAGGCATTCATCGGCATAAGCGAAATGAAATCACTTTTACAAAGAGCCCATCACCAGATGAGGGTTTGCACCTGAAGGTCTTCAGGTCTAAAAAGATGTTTAGATTAGTTTTTGTCAAATCAGGAATTTATTTGGCCTTCCTTTTGTTAGTCTTCTAAAAATCCTTCCCAGGGATCCATGCATTTGTAAAGTAGGATGGTGGTTTGATGGTTTTCTTTGGAGTTTAAGACCTGGATGCCTGGTGAGAACTGCCCCTAAATAAAACCATTGTTTAAGAGACCCTATGTCCTTCTCTTGCTTTGTCCAGATCATTGAACTGTGCTTCAGAAAGACTACAGGAAGATAGTGTTTTACCTAAATAGTGTAAAGACAGTCAGAGGCTCAAGTGCATTATAATCACATATGCCCTAACCTCCTCCCTCAATCCTATGTTTCACCAATTCACATTTTTTTTCCTCCTGTTCTACGACTTGTGCAACTGAGCAAATGAAACCACATGCACTGAAGATGTTCTAACAAATCAAGCCCTAACAAAATATAACTTAAAAATCTTTTAGGGTCTTTGATAGCAGACCTGCTCATTCCCTCTCAAACATCCATTGACTTTCCTTGCAAACAGACCTGTCTGTTAAGATAGGCAGTGTGCTCAGCAAATAATTCCTATTTCCAGCCTCCCATGCAGCCAAAGTTGGTCTGTGACATCGTTCTTAACAATAACGACAGCAACCCTATTATGACATGTAGCATTTGCCCATTTCTGTGATGTAAATGCTTCCAACATGGTTGATTTCAAGCCACCAATGGTTAAGAACTGGCAAGCAAAGTCCCTAAAGATTTAACAATCATCCCTTGCAAGCTAACAAAAGCCAGTTTTGGCAGACAACTAGTTCTAGCCAATTAGACATTGGCTGAGTTCTGCTGGAATCTCTGGGAATTTTTTGTTTTTTCCAAAAGAAGATAATGCTGGAGTTACCATGGCTCTTTTTCCTGAACATCAGTGTGATTCTGGAATTTCATCAGTAGTCTTGCAATCGTAAGACAACAAAACGAAATGCCAACGCAGTAAAGTAGAAAGACGGAAAGAACCATAGAGCCATGACTGTAGCTGAGGATTACCTACCTACAGTCTTCTTGTTATGTGATATAAACAGATACCAGGTTTGTTAGCTGCAGGTGGAAGTACCTCATATGTGAAAGGAGGCTCTAAGCTGAGAGTGGAGGTGAGAAGCAGGAAAGAGATGGGTGGTGTTGAGGAAGTCACCATCATAGCAGGAGGCTGAAGCTCATGTTACGTTAATGACCGAGGCACCATCCCCCGCCTCCCCCATATGATATTTTCCCGCTTCAGTGTTTGGAGGTTATGTGTTTTTTTTGTTTTTTTTTTTTGCGGTACGCGGGCCTCTCACTGTTGTGGCCTCTCCCGTTGCGGAGCACAGGCTCCGGACGCGCATGTATTCTATTTTTATTATTTAAGAACTACCCTGGCAATTTTAACATACACGCTTAATAAAGTTTAAAGTTAAAGTTACTTTCCTCCTGAAAACTATAAGGAACTCAGAACATTTTAAATCTGACCAACTCTTTCCTTGTTTGTATAACACTGTCAAACGTTTTAGTTCTATCTTGTTTTTTAACCTTCAAATTATCCTCTTCCCCATTCTCTCTATCTTCTCCTCTGACCCTTGGAGAAACATATATTAAAATGCCTTTTAGAGCTGGAAGTTTGCATCTTTTGATCACCTGCAGTCACTCCCCTAACCTCCTCCCATCCCCACCTCTGGTTCTCTGTTTCTATGAGTTTTTATTTTTAGATTCCACATATAAGTGATGTAATACACTATTTGTCCTTCTCTGACTTATTTTTCTTAGCATAATGCCCTCAAGTTTCATCCACGTTGTTGCATATTGTAGGAGTTCCTTCTTTTTCATGGTTGAATATATATATATATATATATATTCTTTTTTTTTTTTCCATTCATCTCTTGATGGACACTTAGGTTGTTTCCAAGTCTTGGCTGTTGTAAATAATGCTGCACTGAACGTGGAGGTGCAGATATCTTTTCAAGATCCTATTTTCATTTTCTTTGGATGTATGCCCAGAAGTGAGATTGCTGGATCACATGGTAGTTCTATTTTTAATTTTTTGAGGGGCTTCCATACTATTTTCTACAGCAGCTGTACCAATTTAAATTGCTACCAAAAATAAGTTCTGGGTATGTAATGTACAGCATGGTGAGTATAGTTAACCATTCTGTATTGTACATTTGAAAGCTGCTAAAAGAGTTAGATCTTAAAAGTTTTTATCACAGGAAAAAAATTTTGTAACTACATGAAGTGATGGATGTTGAACTTAATGTGGTAATCATTTTGCAATATATACATATGTGAAATTGTTAGCTTGTACACTTTAAGCTTGCGCATTGTTATATGTCACTTATATCTCAGTAAAATTGGAAAAAATAATAAAATCGCAATCATTTAAAAAATGAAATAAAATGTATCTCTCACCTATATCTCTTCACATTTCCTTTGTAATTTGCATTTACTTATCTCTGTGCTTACATTCTGCATTATTTCTTGAGATATATCCTACAATTCAAAAAGACTGATTTTTTTCCTAAATTTTTTTTACCACATCCATTCTTTTTAATCTTTCTATTGAGGTATTTTTTAAAAAATACTACATATTCTGGGTTTCTTCAAGGTCTGGTTGTTCTCTTGCAAGTACACCTGATCATTTTTGTTCAATTCTTGTTCCTGTTTCTTTAATCATACCACATTTATATTACTTTAGAGCCTGCATCTGGCAAGTCTATCTGTGGGATTGGAGGAAAAGTCAATCTTTCAAACTAAGGAGCAAAGTGCCCCTTGTTTGTGTGTTGGTCATGCTTAGAATCATGGAAACAGAATTGGAGATGAAGATGGCTATAAACGGATTGGAGCCAATGTCCCTAGGAGAGGCATGAATTCTGTGCCATTCTTGCCAGCAGTACTGACCATGGCCTGAGTCCCCAGTGAGAGAAGACTATCATCTACCGGAGCAGAACTTCCAGGTATCTACACTTCTGACCATTAGGCATTCTTGAAGTTATCCTTTTTTTCTAAGTAGAAACCAACGTTTCGAGTTTCTTCTTGTAGGCCATGGGTCTGATTTCTGGAGTTAACAGAACCAACTTAATCTTTATTTCTCCTACAACCTTTCAGATATCTGATTACAATGATATTCATCTTAAGTCAATTTCTTCAGATACATAGAAATAGTTGGTAGAAGGAAGGCACAGGGCATGCAGTATTTCCAAATCTCTAGCTCTCTTAGGATAATAAACTCCTTTATTTACCCTGAACCTAAGAGTTTACAAAGCATTTTCATAAGCAGCAGCTCCTTTATCTCACAACATCTCTGTGAGAAGAGCATCACATCCCCATTATGCAGACGGCACCTATGAGGCTCTGAGAGTTAGGTGACTTGTTCAGACTACAAGCTCTGAACAGTAGAGTGGAGTGAGAGTTCAGTGCAGAGCTTCTGAGGCCAAATGCATGTTTTTCTCACTTGTTCTCTCTTAAGATCCTGCTCTCCTTCTGCCCATCCCTGTTCCTGAACAAACATTTTGATTTTATGATCAGTTGCCAGCTGCTGATTTATTTTGGAAGCAAGGATTGGCTGGAACTGAATGATACTGTATGACCATCCTAGGATTACAAATTGGAAAACTCATAAGGGGAGGAAACAGGGTCTTTATGAAAAAAGACGCAGAGAATGCCACTCCTTCGGAAGAGGAAATGCAAATGGGTTTAGGGTAGACAGCCAGCCAGCTTCATTCCTGGGTTCACAGTGACGTTGCTGATTATGGGAGATAAGTCAGGGCACCCCATTCTGGGGAATGTGAGGGACATGATTTCTCAAAGGCTCTTTGTCTCAGTCAGAGCCCAGGTGAAAGGCAGTGAATCTGCCTCATAGCACTCACATTTGCTCCAGCTTCTGGGTGCTGCTGGCTGGTACACGGTTTTGAGGCATCATTCCTTGATCCAGACAGATTTGATGTGGGTTTTGTGGCTTATCTTCAGAGAAGCGTCACAGGGACTGGCATTCTAAAAGCATATAAACAGCATGGGAATGGAGCTTAAGCCATCCAGGTTCCAACTGAATCATTAACTTAATTTATTCTTCCAACAAATATTTACTCAAGGCTTACTCTACATCGGGGACTGTGCTAGGTGTGAGGGCACAGTGCGGAGCTGAATCAGACCAGGTGAGGCTGCTGCTTTCAGGTAAGGCCTTGAGCTTGCCCCATAATAATAGCAGTGATGACTCTGTACCAGGGACCAGTGTCAAGTTCTTTCATGTAATTAGCCCTCACAATGACACTATGAGGAAGGAAGATGTCACCTGATAAGACAAACAGAAATGTTAAAACAGTTTGGCCCCAATCCAGGATTTACTAAACAGCAGAGCCAGGATTCAAACCTACATCTGTTGATATCAAAGACAGTATTCTTAACAAATCTCAGTGCCTTAGTTTTATGACCTATGAAAAAGAACAACTAAATAACCCTGACTTTTTAATTGACTCATTGTTAGTATCAAATAAAAACAGTTTTAATTTTTAGCTAGGCGCAGGGCCACCTGGAGTTGACAGTATTTTTCCAGTCCCCCTAGGACCTAAGTGCAGTCACATGACCAAGTTCTACATAAAGAGAGGCGGTATATGTAATTTACGATCACACTCTTAAAGGGAAGAGGTATATTTTGCCTTTCCTCATATCCCTTTTACCTGATGACTGGCATGCAGAGGAGAGATGAGCTATTTTGTACCATGAGGCTGAGGGCAACACCTGAGGGGTGGTGAAGCCACAAGACGCAAAGAGTCTAAGCCTCTGTCACCATGGGGAGCTACGCCAGCCTTGGACTTGCTACTTGGCAGACTATTGTGGGAGGGAAATTAACTTTATCTTGTTTAATCTTTATTACTTTAGATTTCTGATATATACAACTGAACCTATATCTTTACCAAAATATCATCTACTAAAATAGAATTACAGCAGAAAGGACTTGTGATTAGGGATCAGGAATCCCGGGGTTCTTAGCTTTCTCAGTAACTTACTGTGTGACTTTAGGCAAGTCACTCTCCCTCTCTGAACTTTAGGTCTTTCCTTGTGAAGGTAAAAGGAGTATAATGAGACATAAGGATGTCCATTCCAGCTTGTGTCTGTGAATCAGATAGTTTTACTTATAATAGAGAGTTATTTATTCTATAACTATAAAGTATCAACAATTTCAGGCACTGGGCTATGCACCAGAGCTATAAAGATGACCCAAAACAGCCTTGTTTTGGTTCACAAGATGTTTATAGTCTAGAGAAGACAGTCATGCAAGTCAGCAGTTATCAACCAATGATATTTGCAATTTGACAAACATGACTGAAGGTGTAACAGGGGTATAAAGAAAAGAGCTCCCAGATCTGTTTGGGAAATTTGGGAGGAATCTACAAAAAAATAGTGACAGCCAAACTAAAACTTGAAAAATGAGCAGAAATCTGCCCTATAGATTGAGTGGGGGAGCAGGTTAGAAAAAAGGGCACAGCAGGTGAAAAGAATAATGTCGTCAGAGGCATGGGGGAATGAATGGACATGGTGGATCTGAGGAGAGGGCGATTCCAGACGGCCACAGTGCTGCCCTCGTGGAGAAGCTGGTAGGATGGGTGGCCACACAGGGGAGCAGAGAACAGGCGGGGAAGAAACACTGCTTGATGATCATTACCCTGGACGTGAGGAGCTGATAAAGAGGTTTACTAAGGAAGTGGCATGATCACATTTGCACAAAGGAGAAGTGATTGTGGCCAAAGTGCTTGTGGTGGACGTTAATGGGAATAAAAACAGAGTAGGGGCACAAGTTAGAAACTATCCCAGTAGCTTAAGGCAGGATGCTTTGTGCCTCACTAGTTCTATGACAAGAAGATGGATTCAAGAATATTCATCTATTTGCAAGACTGTTTTCAATATAGATGAGGGGATAAGGAGAAGATGGTGTTAAATTTAGGTTTTTGGCCGGGAGGGACCAGAGAGATGATTACCTGAGATAGACAGTGTAGGAAGGTGAGCAGGTTTCTATGTTTAGGAGGAAAGAGATGAATTGGGAATGGATGTATTGAGGGCAAGTGTCTGTGGGGCATCTAGGTGGGCTTGTCTAGTGACAACAGGCACAATAACCAACAGTTACTAGGAGCCAGGCACTGTTCCAAGTGTTTTATGTGTACAGTGAGGCTTTTAACCATCACAACAACCCTACATAGGTAGGACTACACTCCCCATTTACAGAGAAGAAAATAGAGGCACAGAGAGTTTAAGTAACCAACCCAAAGTCACATATTTAATAAATGGAAGAGCTGGGACTTGAACCCTGGCAGAGGGGCTCCAGAACAGTGCTCCTAACACTGGATCATACAAGCATGGGCTATAACGTGATGGTGCTCCAAAGTAGAGCCAAAATTCTGAAGTAGAAATCTGGGCTGGGAGGAATCAGCACCCTCATTGTATGATGAACTATTAGGCAGAATGAGATAATTCCAGGAAGGAAATTAGAAGAGAGCCGAGTATGTGACTCTGGAAAATATCAATATTTAAAAGTTGGGCCAAAGATCTCCAAAAAGATAACAAAAATGCAGGGATTAATATGGGTGATACCACACAAATGAAGCAATTAGTTGTATGAAATACTACTGAGCACCTACCAAGCAGCAGGTATGGTGCTGTAAGTTTCACCGTTGTTCTTGCAGGTGTTTACTGGGGAAGAAGAGACATAAAAATGCTCAATATAATGTTGTGATACAGGAAATGTCTCCAGGGTAGTGCAGAAGCCCAGAGGAGAGAGCCCCTAATGACTCTGGTAAGTTCTAGGAGGATTTCACAGAACTTGAGCAGAGATTTAAAGGAAGAGCAGGAATTACTTGATTGACAAGAAAATAAAAGGGTGTTCTAGTCAGAAGGAAAATGCTGTGCTCTGGATAAATTAGGACTCATGTTTGTTAGCAACAGCTAACCTGACAAAAATGGCTTACTGCAACAAGAAGCAGGCAGGAACAGGCAATGTTGTGTTGGTGTAGTGGTTCCACAATGCCATAAGGCCGCTAGGCTCTTTTCATCATTTCCCTCTGCCATCCTTCCTTAGCATTCTGTCCCAATGTTTATCACCTCATGGTCCCAAGGTAGCTGCTGGACTTCCAGACTCCTATGTTTACATTACCGTCAAAATGATAAGAAAGGGTCACAAGGCTGAAGGGGAGGGCTGAGGCTGTATTCTTTAAACTGTTTTCTCAAACACTTCACGTGGCCAGTACAGGTCCACGTGGCCACACCTGGCTGCAGGAAAATATGAAGAGGTGAGTACGGTTAGCTGGGCACTTTGTTGTTCTCTCTTAGTGAGAAGAAAGGGAGAATGGATGATGGGTAAGTAATAGGTGTCTACCATGTTGCTGTAGAAAAATTGTGGGTCTGGAAGACAGGGAAACATGTCTCTAGCAGTAGCTATGACTTTAGCCAAATCAGAGAAAGGCTCTGTGTCTCAATTTTGCCTTGTGTAAAAAATAGGCAGTGAGTGATATGAACCCCACTATGTCATGCCATTACTAGCATTAGGCCCAAAGGCACATCACAAAGTGCTTGGGACTAAAAGTAAAAAGCTCCCCGCTATGTAAAAAGAAGCACAGCAGTATCCTTTTAATCATTTTGATGAGGAGACTCGGGAAACGGACCATCATTCATTCAGGAAAATGTTCCCCCAGGTACTAGGGGACATACTTGATGTGTCTTTAACTCTGCAGTGACATTTTTAGCATGTGCATCTAATGCCTTAGACTTTATTCCAGTTGTAGCAGATAGGATTTTTTTTTAATTTAAAATTTTTTTTTTATTTTTAGCATTTAGATAAAGTGTGTATTGTTGGAACGTATTGAAACCAGATTAATCTAAGGAATAACAATGCTGGAAGCATGAGGCTGTTGTGCTGGGAACTTGTTGCGCTGGGTGGTTAAGTAAGCAGCCATAGTGAGAAAGCTGATAATGCTCGTATCTGATGTGGAGGAGGGAGTCCATGGGGCCGCCCCCTCCAACAATGCCATCTTCCTTCTTTATTTCCTGAACAACCCTGCCAGTGGCAGGCAAGGGGGCAAGCTGGCATTCTGGCTGCCTGCCTACTGAGTAAAGCCAGGATGATTAATTTCCATTTGCAGAAGGCTGAATTATCTCTGCTCCCCACATGTTCACATGCATTGTCCAATAATTTCTTTTGTCCTCCAACTTTATTTCAACATGAGTCTAAATGGGACTCTGGGCCAGCAAGCCAGGATCACTAAAGGGCTGTGTCTTTTGGGAATTAGTATGTTTGCCTGAAGATGATATTCAATGAATATTTATTATTAATAGTAATAACAGCTAATGGTTATTGAATACTTACCATGTATTGGACTTCAAGTGCATGATTTTACAGATGATGAAACTGAAGCATGGGGAGGGTAAGGAACCTACCTAATGCCTTACAGCTAATAAACAGTACAGTTGGAATTCAAACCCAGCTTTCTGGTTCCTGTATCCTTAACCACTACGACGTACAGTGACCAGATGTGGCGCCCGCTATGTGCCAGACACTGTGTCAGGTATGGGAATACTGTTACTGACCTTGAGGAAACAGGCTTGTAAACAAGTATTACAAATGTTCATTGAAATCTGGATGGGAAGGTGATAAAGGGAAATGGACAGTTCTATCAGGGAGAAAAGGAAGGATCGTGAGGCAGTGATGCTTGAGCTGTGTATTACTGGCCATCGAGTCAGGAGTCCTGACTGTCATTCCTTCCATATTCTTAGTGGCTCTGTGACATAGGGCAAAGTGACTTACCTCTCTGAGCTTCAGTTTTTCCATCTGTAAAATACCATCTAGGTGGCAGTGAGCCTGTGTAACTTTGCAATTGCCACAGTTGGGTAAACTTGGAAGGGTTTACTGCTGTGGACTTCTCTTATGCTATAGGGCGGGACACTGGGACAAGGAACATTTAGTTTCTAATTCCTCTTCCTTAGCTTTCACGATCTCCCCTTGCTCCTTTATCTATTAGTGCATTTCATTCTGACGAGCAGCCTAGGACCAGAAGCCTTTCCTTGTACCTCAGATGGAAGCCTGGTGCGCCACCTTCAGAACAGAGGATGTTGTAACTGTCCATGCACGGATGTGAGTCCCCCACATTGACAGGTTGGGTCACGAGGACTAGTGGACAGCCTGGCCAACCTCCCAGGACATCCATCCCAACTCAGCTTTGTTATTCTTTAATCTTTACAGAACATATGTTTAATAGGGAAACATTTGGGGATTCATGAATTGATTCATTCAATCAGTAAATATTTACTGAGTTCTTGCAGGCTCGCCCCGCATTCCATACCCCTTCCTTCCCCCGGCCTGAGTGAGCCAGAGCCCTGGAACCAGCCACTCCTTTAACCCCATCCTGTCTGGGCAAAGAACAGATGCCCTCAGGCGACCTACATGCAGAGGCGGGGCCAAATCCAAACCTCAACCCCAGGAGCTGTGCAAAAAAAGAAGAGAAAGGGAAATTTCTCCCAGCAGCCTCAGGAGCAGTGGATTAAATCTCCGCAATCAACTTGACGTAGCCTACCTCTCTGGAATACCTGAATAGACAACAAATCATCCCAAAATTGAGGTGGTGGACTTTGGGAGCAACTGTAGACTTGGGGTTTGCTTTCTGCATCTAATTTGTTCCTGGTTTTATGTTTATCTTAGTTTAGTATATAGAGTTTATTATAATTGGTGGATTTGTTTATTGATTTGGCTGCTCTCTTCCTCCTTTATATAGATATATATATTTTTTTCCTTTTTCTTTTTTTTTTTGAGTGTGTATGTGTATGCTTCTTTGTGTGATTTTTATCTGTATAGCTTTGCTTTTACCATTTGTCCAAGCGTTCTCTCTGTCCATTTTTTTTTTTTTTACATAAAGTTTTTAGCACTTGTTATCATTGGTGGATTTGTTTATTGGCTTGTAACCTGTCTTCTTTCTTTTTTTCTTATTCTGTATTTATTACTTTTTAATTTTTTTAATTTTTTTTTTTTTTTTTTTTTTTTGCGGTACACGGGCCTCTCACTGTTGCGGCCTCTCCCGTTGCGGAGCACAGGCTCCGGACGCGCAGGCTCAGCGGCCATGGCTCACGGGCCCAGCCGCTCCGCGGCATGTGGGATCTTCCCGGACCGGGGCACAAACCCGCGTCCCCTGCATCGGCAGGTGGACTCTCAACCACTGCGCCACCAGGGAAGCCCTAATTTTTTATTTTAATAACTTTATTTTATTTTATTTTTTCTTTCTTCCTTTCTTTTTTCTCCTTGTTCTTCTGAGCTGTGTGGCTGACAGGGTCGTGGTGCTCCAGCCGGGTGTCAGGCCTGTGTCTCTGAAGTGGGAGAGCCGAGTTCAGGACATTGGTCCACCAGAGACCTCCTGGCTCCATGTAATATCAAACAGCAAAAGCTCTCCCAGAGATCTCCATCTGAACGCTAAGACCCAGCTTCACTCAACAACCAGCAAGATACAGTGCTGGACACCCCATGCCAAACAACTAGAAAGACTGGAACACAACCCCGCCCATTAGCAGAGAGGCTGCCTAAAATCATAATAAGTCCACAGACACCCCAAAACACACCACCAGACGTGGTCCTGTGCACCAGAAAGACAATATCCAGCCTCATCCACCAGAACACAGGCACTAGTCCCCTCCACCAGGAAGCATACACAACCCACTGAACCAACCTTAGCCACTGGGGGCAGACACCAAAAACAATGGGAATTACGAACCTGCAGTCTGTGAAGAGGAGACCCCAAACACAGTAAAAGTTAAGCAAAATGAGAAGACAGAGAAACACACAGCAGATGAAGGAGCAAGGTAAAAACCCACCAGATCAAACAAATGAAGAGGAAAGAGGCAGTCTACCTGAAAAAGAATTCAGAGCAATGATAGTAAAGATGATCCAAAATCTTGGAAATAGAATGGAGAAAATACAAGAAACGTTTAAGAAGGACCGAGAAGAACTAAAGAGCAAACAAACTGATGAACAGCACAATAAATGAAATTTAAAATTCTCTAGAAGGAATAAATAGCAGAATAACAGCGGCAGAAGAACGGATAAGTGACTTGGAAGATAAAATACTGGAAATAACTACTGCAGAACAGAATAAAGAAAAAAGCATGAAAAGAATTTAGGACAGTCTGAGAGACCTCTGGGACAACATTAAACGCACCAACATTTGAATTATAGGGGTCCCAGAAGGAGAAGAGAAAAAGTAAGGGGCTGAGAAAATATTTGAAGAGATTATAGTTGAAAACTTCCCTAATATGGGAAAGGAAGGAGTCAATCAAGTCCAGGAAGTGCATAGAGTCCCATACAGGAAAAACCCAAGGAGAAACACGTCAAGACACATATATATCAAACTATCAAAAATTAAATACAAAGAAAAAATATTAAAAGCAACAAGGGAAAAACAACAAATAACATACAAGAGAATCCCCATAAAGTTAACAGCTGATCTTTCAGCAGAAACTCTGCAAGCCAGAAGTGGGTGGCAGGACATATTTAAAGTGATGAAAGAGAAAAACTTACAACCAAGATTACTCTACCCAGCAAGGATCTCATTCAGATTTGACAGAGAAATTAAAAATTTACAGACAAGAAAAGCTAAGAGAATTCAGCACCACCAAATCAGCTTTACAACAAATGCTAAAGGAACTTCTCTAGGAGGAAACACAAGAGAAGGAAAAGATCTACAATAACAAAACCCCCCAAAAAAGAAAATGATAACAGGAACATACATATCGATAATTAGCTTAAATGTAAATGGATTAAAGGATCAAACCAAAAGACACAGACTGGCTGAATGGATACAAAAACAGGACCCATACATATGCTGTCTACAAGAGACCCACTTCAGACCTAGGGACACATACAGACTGCAAGTGAGGGGATGGCAAAAGGTATTCCATGCAAATGGAAATCCAAAGAAACATGGAGTAAGCAATTCTCATATCAGACAAAATAGACTTTAAAATAAAGACTATTACAAGGACAAAGAAGGACACTACATAATGATCAAGGGATCAATCCAAGAAGAAGGTATAATAATTGTAAATATTTATGCACCCAACATAGGACCACCTCAATACATAAGGCATATGCTAAAAGCCATAAAAGGGGAAATCCACAGTAACACAATCAGAGTAGGATACTTTAACACCCCACTTTCACCAATGGACAGATCATCCAAAATGAAAATAAATAAGGAAACACAAGCTTTAAATGATACATTAAACAAGATGGACTTAATTGATATTTATAGGACATTCCATCCAAAAACAACAGAATGCACTTTCTTCTCAAGTGCTCATGGAACATTCCCCAGGATAGATCATATCTTGGGTCACAAAGCAAGCCTTGGTAAATTTAAGAAAATTGAAATCGTATCAAGTATCTTTACGACCACAACACTATGAGACTAGGTAGCAATTACAGGAAAAAAAAATCTGTAAAAATTACAAACACATGGAGGCTAAACAATACAGTACTTAATAACCAAGAGATCACTGAAGAAATCAAAGAGGAAATCAAAAAATACCTAGAAACAAATGACAATGAAAACACAATGACCCAAAACCTATGGGATGTAGCAAAAGCAGTTCTAAGAGGGAAGTTTATAGCAATGCAATCCTACCTCAAGAAACAAGAAATATCTCAAATAAACAACCTAACCTTACAACTAAAGCAATTAGAGAAAGAAGAACCAAAAAACCCCCAGTTAACAGATGGAAAGAAATCATAAAAATCAGATCAGAAATAAATGAGAAAGAAATGAAGGAAACAATAGCAAAGATCATTAAAATCTGGTTCCTTGAGAAGATAAACAAAATCGATAAAACATTAATCAGACTCATCAAGAAAAACAGGGAGAAGAATCAAATCAATAAAATTAGAAATGAAAAAGGAGAAGTAACAACTGACCCTGCAGAAATACAAAGGATCATGAGAGATTACTACAAGCACCTATATGCCAATAAAATGGAAAACATGGAAAAAATGGGCAAGTTCGTAGAGAGCACAACCTTCTGTGACTGACCCAGGAAGAAACAGAAAATATAAACAGACCAATCACAAGCACTGAAATTGAGACTGTGATTAAAAATCTTCCAACAAACAAAAGCCCAGGACCAGATGGCTTCACAGGCGAATTCTATCAAACATTTAGAGAAGAGCTAACACCTATCCTTCTCAAACTCTTCCAAAATATAGCAGAGGGAGGAACACTCCCAAACTCATTCTACGAGGCCACCATCACCCTGATACCAAAACCAGACAAACATGTCACAAAGATAGAAAACTACAGGCCAATATGACTGATGAACATAGATGTTAAAATCCTCACCAAATTTGGATGCTAGCAAACAGAATCCAACAGCACATTAAAAGGATCATACACCATGATCAAATGGGGTTTATCCCAGGAATGCAAGGATTCTTCAATATACGCAAATCAATCAATGTGATAAACCATATTAACAAATCGAAGGAGAAAAACCATACGATCATCTCAATAGATGTAGAAAAAGCTTTTGACAAAATTCAACACCCATTTATGATAAAAATCCTCCAGAAAGTAGGCATAGAGGGAACTTACCTCAACATAATAAAGGCCATATATGACAAGCCCTCAGCCAACATCATTCTCAATGGTGAAAAACTGAGACCATTTCCTCTAATATCAGGAACAAGGCAAGGTTGTCCACTCTCACCACTATTATTCAAAATAGTTTTGGAAGTTTTAGCCACAGCCATCAGAGAAGAAAAAGAAATAAAAGGAATCCAAATAGGAAAAGAAGAAGTAAAGCTGTCACTGTTTGCAGAAGACATGGTACTATACATAGAGAATGCTACCATCTTTATGCTATACATAAAGATGCTACCAGAAAACTACTAGAGCTAAGCGATGAATTTGGTAAAGGAGCAGGATACAAAATTAATGCACAGAAATCTCTGGCATTCCTATACACTAGTGAAAAATCTGAAAGAGAAATTATGGAAGCACTCCCATTTAGCATTGTAACAAAAAGAATAAAATACCAAGGAATAAACCTACCTAAGAAGACAAAAGATCTGTATGCAGAAAACTATAAGACACTGATGAAAGAAATTAATGATGATACAAACAGATGGAGAGATATACCACATTCCTGGATGGGAAAAATCAACATTGTGAAAATTACTATACTACCCAAAGCAATCCACAAATTCAATGCAATCCCTATCAAACTACCAACGGCATTTTTCACAGAACTAGAACAAAAAATTTCACAATTTGCGTGGAAACACAAAAGACCCGAATAGCCAAAGCAATATTGAGAAAGAAAAACAGAGCTGGAGGAATCAGGCTCCCTGCCTTCAGACTATACTTCAAAGCTGCAGTAATCAAGACAGTATGGTACTGGCACAAAAACAGAAATATAGATCAATGGAACAGGATAGAAAGCCCACAGATAAACGCATGCACATATGGTCACCTTAGCTTTGATAAAGGAGGCAAGAGTATACAATGGAGACAAGACATTCTCTTCAATAAGTGGTGCTGGGAAAACTGGACAGCTACATGTAAAAGAATGAAATTAGAACACTCCCTAACACCATACACAAAAATAAACTCAAAATGGAGAGTCTCAAAAAAAGACCTAAATGTAAGCTCATACACTATAAAACTCTTAGAGGAAAACAGAGGCAGAACATTCTATGACATAAATCACAGCAAGATCCTTTTTGACCCACCTCCTAGAGAAATGGAAATAAAAACAAAAGTAAACAAATGGGACCTAATGAAACTTACACGTTTTTGCACAGCAAAGGAAACCATAAACAAAATAAAAAGACAACCCTCAGAGTGGGAGAAAATATTGGCAAAGGAAACAACTGACAAAGGATTAAATCTCCAAAATATACAAGCAGCTTATGCAGTGCAATATCAGAAAAACAAAAAACCCAATCCAAAAATGGGCAGAAGACCTAAATAGACATTTCTCCAAAGAAGACATACAGATGGCCAAGAAGCACATGAAAATCTGCTCAACATCACTAATCATTAGAGAAATGCAAATAAAAACTACAATGAGGTATCACCTCGCACCAGTCAGAATGGCCATCATGAAAAAATCTACAAACGATAAATGCTGGAGAGGGTGTGGAGAAAAGGGAACCCTCTTGCACTGTTGGTTGCAATATAAATTGATACAGACACTATGCAGAACAGTATACAGGTTCCTCAAAAAGTAAAAATAGAACTACCATATGACCCAGCAATCCCACTACTGGGCATATACCCTGAGAAAACCATAATTCAAAAAGAGTCGTGTACCACAATGTTCATTGCAGCTCTATTTACAATAGCCAGGACATGGAAGCAACCTAAGTGTCCATCGACAAATGAATGGATAAAGAAGATGTGGCACATGTATACAATGGAATATTACTCAGCCATAAAAAGAAACGAAATTGAGTTATTTGTAGTGAGGTGGATGGACCTAGAGTCTATCATACATAGTGAAGTAAGTCAGAAAGAGAAAAACAAATACCGTATGCTAATACATATTTATGGAATCTAAAAAAAAAAAAAAATTGTTCTGAAGAACCTAGGTCCAGGACAGGAATAAAAATGCAGACGTGGAGAATGGACGTGAGGACATGGGGAGGGGGAAGGGTGAGCTGGGACGAAGTGAGAGAGTGGCATGGACATATATACACTACCAAACGTAAAATAGTAGGTAGTGGGAAGCAGCCGCATAGCACAGGGAGATCAGCTTTGTGCTTTGTGAGCACCTGGAGGGGTGAGATAGGGAGGGAGGGAGGGAGGGAGACACAAGAGGGAAGAGATACGGGAACATATGTATATGTATAACTGATTCACTCTGTTATAAAGCAGAAACTAACACATCATTGTAAAGCAATTATACTCCAATAGAGATTAAAAAAAAAAAAAGACTTGTATCCAAGTTATATACAGACTTCTATAAGTCAATAATAACAACAACAACAAAACAACTAAAAACGTGGGTAAAAGTCTCCAACAGAAACTTCATAAAAAAGTATGTGAATATCTAATAAGCACACATAAAGGGAAATGCAGGTTAAAAGCACAATAAGAAGCCACTACAGAATAATGAGAATGGCTAAAAATTTTAAAGTAATAATAGAAAGAGAGAAAGGAAGGAGGAAAGAAAAATATCTGGCAGAACCAAGTGTTGACCTGTATGTGGAGCAAGCACACCTTTTATTAATATTTTGATATAAATTGATAGAAACACTTTGAAGAAAGGTCTGGCAGTTTCTTATAAAACTGACCATACACTTACCCCATGATGAACAATTCCAGTCCTAGATATATCTAATAAAAAGGAAAATATATGTTCATAAAACACTTGTAAAAATGTTCATTACAACTTTATTCTTAATAGTTCAAAACTAGAGACTGCCTATACATGTATCAATAAGGGAATGGATAAACACATTTTAGTATATTGAAACAACCGAATAGTATTCAGCAATTAAAAGGAGTAAACATAAATATAATAACGTGGTATAGCTCAAAGGCATTATACTAAGTAAGAGCAACCTCCCAAATGGTGTGATTCCATTTATATAAAGTACATATGGTGTGATTCCATTTATATAAAGTTCTGCAACAGACAAAACTAACCTGTGGTGGAAAAAAGTCAGAACAGAAGTTGCATTGGCGGAGGGAATGTGGAGTGTCGCCTGAGAAAAGGCATTCAGGAACGCTGGAGTGATGATTCTATTCTATGTTTTACAGGGATTTGCATAACAGAGGTACACGTATTTGTCAAAAGTCTAAGAGAATGTACACTTAATATTTGTGTGTTTATTATATGTCAGTTTTACCTTAAAAGAAAATATGTAAACAAATATTGCATTCAAGTTAGTAATATATTCTGAAATATTTAGGGGAATTGGCTGATGTCTACAATTTACTTTTAAATGCATCAAAAATAAGATAGATTGAGGGATGAATAGAGGAAAAGACAGATAGACATGTAATAAAGCAAGTAAAGTAAAATATTAATGGTGGCAGGTATATAGGAACTCACCACAAATTCTTTTAACTTTTCTGTATGCTTAAAATTCTTAATATTGGAAACAATTATGCTGAACCAAAGAAGCCAGACACAAAGGAGTACATATTGTATGATTCCATTTATGTGAAGTTCTAGAATAGGCAAAACTAATCTCTAAGATAAGCTGATAAGAATCAGCTCAGTGCTTAGCTGAAAAGCAAGGGGAGTCGACTAGGAGAGAACATTTTGGGATGATGGGAAGTCTCTAAATCTTGATTGGGGTACTGTTATGTGGGTGCATACATTTGTCAAAATATTTCATACTGCTCACTAAAAATGGGTGCATTCTTTAATTGTATCTAAATTCTAGCTCAATAAATTCGATTTAAAATTTTTCTCTACTATTCTATAATCAAGTGTCCATCCCAAGCTTCATGTTGGTGGGGGAGGGGTTGGACGGACATATCTAATGCCTCCTAGTCTGTCTTTAGCCTACAGAGGCTCAAACCATCCCCTGCTCTTACTGGTAACATCCTCAGCTGGCTTATCCCTGGTGCTGACAAAGGGTCCATACTTAATAACAGAGCATCTCAGAGCAAGTCCAGGCTGGCCCCTTTGCTCCATGGGGAAGGGCGCTGGCAGTGATGGAAGCCAGCTTAGGTGAGTTGTGTCTGAGGTGCAGGGGGGCACTGCATGTGTCATCACCTGGTGGGGAGAAATGGGAGCTGACAAGAAGATGCTTTGAGGCAGGGTGGGGACACAGAGGCAGAAGCTGGGCCATCCTTTCTGGATACTGCCATGGGCTTGGAAATAAAGTCCTTCAATCCACCTCTGTGAGCACATTCTATGAAAGAAGTCATTGGATTGGCTCCAAGTCAGGGTAGCATGTTGAGTCCCTGGAAGTCCCTAGAGTTCTTCTTTCCTCTTGGTCCTCTTCCCAGGCTCAGGTGGGTTTTATTTTACGACCAAAACACACAAAGTGCGGGCTTCCCTGGTGGCGCAGTGGTTGAGAGTCTGCCTGCTAATTCAGGGGACATGGGTTCGAGCCCTGGTCCGGGAGGATCCCACATACCGCGGAGCAACTAGGCCCGTGAGCCACAACTACTGAGCCTGCGCGTCTGGAGCCTGTGCTCCGCAACAAGAGAGGCCGCGATGGTGAGAGGCCCGCGCACCGCGATGAAGAGTGGCCCCCGCTCGCCGCAACTAGAGAAAGCCCTCGCACAGAAACGAAGACCCAATACAGCAAAAATAAAATAAATTAATTAATAAACCCCTACCCCCAACATCTTAAAAAACAAACAAACGAAACACACAAAGTGTCAGATACCTTTCTGAGGACAGCTTCTGGATACCCGGTCTGAGATAAGGGAGACTGCCTGTAGTGATCTGAGGATGCCAGTCTGTTTTCTTCCCATCTGATTTTTAACTCAGAGCATCTCTACTCTTTAGCTCATAGACTTCAGAGAGTTTATGTTCCTTTTTGGCACCTTATGAAGCGAGGGTGGGGTGAAACAAATGCATTCTCTAGCAGAACTCTGACACATCTCTTTAAAGGCTTATGTTTCCTAGGAGATTGGCAGCTTTTTGAGGGTGGGGATAGCATCCTGTTAATCTCTCTGCCTGAATAGCCTAGCATAAGCCATGGCACTGTTTCCAAATGGACATTTATTTTCTGAGCATCGACTACATATATTAAATATCATTAGGGGACAAAATAAAGAGAAGACATATTGTTTTTCCTTAAGGAATGTGTTCTCCTGTCATGAAGATAAAATATTTCCACATAAAACAATTAGGAAAAAAACACAAGTGAGTACAAACTTGGCTCTTGGCTTCTGTTTAGTCAATTTCCCGTTCCTCCTATGGGAAGGCAGAAATCAGGAATGGTGTGTGCAGAATGCAGTTATTATGAACATTGTCATGGAAGGACTATATTGACCCAGTACTTGGTGGATTGGTGTAGTTTAGATAGACAGGGAGGAAAAGGGGAATGACTTCTCAGCAGAGGACTGGTATAAGTGAAATCTGGAGATGTGCATTATTACTATTACCATTGTTTATCCATTTGAGACTTTCCATCTTTTTTCTTTTCTTTTAAAGATTTTTTTAAATTAATTTATTTGATTTATTTATATTTGGCTGTGTTGTATCTTCATTGTTGCACGCGGGCTTTCTCTAGTTGCAGTGAGCGGGGGCTACTCTTTGTTGTGGTGCACGGGCCTCTCACTGCAGTGGCTCCTCTGGTTGCAGAGCACGGGCTCTAGACACGCGGGCTCAGTAGTTGCAGCACGCAGGCTTGGTAGTTATGGCTCATGGGCTCTAGAGCGCAGGCTCTGTAGTTGTGGCTCACGGGCTTAGTTGCTCCATGGCATGTGGGATCTTCCCGCACCAGGGATTGAACCAGTGTCCCTTGCATTGGCAGGCGGACTCCCAACCACTGCACCACCAGGGAAGCCCTGAGACTTTCCATCTTAAATGCCTTCAGATTTCTTATCGCTCAAAGATGTGGGCTCCTTTTTCCTCTACTCTAAGTTGTAGGATAGCAAAATCTCATTGGCAATCCAAAGAGAGCAGTCTGAATGCCTGCTCCATGAGGACGCTGCTTGGCACTAGAGTCAAAATTTTTGGCACAGGGGTGAAAACAATGATTTATATGCATGTATTATTTCTCCCACTGGAGTGCAGGCTCCTTGAGAATTGGTGTTATGATTCATCTCTAAGACCAACACCTTAGCGCCAGGCACAGAACCATATATAGGTTAAATGCTCAGTATCTATTTGCTTTAGCAAACACAAGTTATCAGAATTTAGCGATCAGCTTTTTTTTCCTTACAGCTAAGCCCCCTGAGAGCTGGTTTTAAAGAAGAAGGAAGGAAAGAAAACCTCAGGACCCAAGGTTTGAAAGTACAGGAAGACTATCTATGGTCCTGGTATAGAAGGTATAGTCTGGGGTATAGAGAATGGAAAACATAAGGTTATGAGTGGGATTTAAGGGCAAAGGAACACTGGAAGGCTTGGCTGTGATCACTGCTTCACCTAACTTCTGGCTTTGTTGAGGCTCAGTCCTGCGGATGGCAGAGAGCAAAGATGGCTGTGTGTGCGTTTCTTATTAAAAATAAAAATAATTAGCGATCACAAAAATAACCTTAAACAGGGCCTAAGGAGACCTGGATTTGAATCCTAGACGTGTTAGATTGCCTTAATAATTCTTGTTTTGTGCCCCTCCTTGTAGCCACATCCTTTGTCATGAAACTTTGCAACATTCTCCTATTATGATTCTGGGCTTAGGTATTTGATCTCCTTAAGCTGACAGAATGAAGCAGGAGCAAACCTTTTCCACCTCCAAGACTTGCTTTGGCCACAACAGAATGAGACAGAAGTGACCACGTGCCAGTGCCAAGGCCATGTGCATGTTTCCACTTGTTGTCTTTTACCTATGCCATAACCGTGAGAGGGACCTTCCCATGCTAGCTGCTGATCCCAGGAGGAGGATGAGAGACACGTGGAAGAAACGTCCAAAACAGAGACCAGCCTCGATTGGCCAACCCCTGGAAAATTGGCAGATACATTATAAATCATAAATGATTGGTGTTTAAGTTGCTGAGTTTCACGTGGATGTGTTCCATAGTAGTAGCAAACTAATATACTGGCCCTTCCATATATTCACTGCAGGGAGGGGGGAGGGCTTTAAGCGTAACGTTGACCAGCCTGTCTTAGTCAGCTAGAGCTGCCATAATAAATTCCATAGACTGGATGGCTTAAACCACAGAAATTTATTTTCTCACAGTTCCGGAGGCTGGGAAGTGTAAGATCAAGGTGCTGGCAAGTTGTTTCTGGTGAGAGCTCTCTTCTCTCTTCCTGGCTTGCAGATAGCTGCCTTCTTTTTTTTTTTTTTTTTGTGGTACTTGGGCCTCTCACTGTTGTGGCCTCTCCCGTTGCGGAGCGCAGGCTCCGGACGCGCAGGCTCAGTGGCCATGGCTCACGGGCCCAGCCGCTCCGCGGCATGTGGGATCTTCCCAGACCGGGGCACGAACCCGCGTCCCCTGCGTCGGCAGGTGGACTCTCAACCACTGCGCCACCAGGGAAGCCCAGCTGCCTTCTTTATTTGTGCTCAGGTGGCTTTTTCTCAGTGCTTGTGCAAGAGCAGGAGGTGGGGTGGAGTGAGTGATTTCTCAGGTGTATCTTCCTATAAGGACATTAATCCTATCAGATCAGGGACTCACACGTATGTCCTTCTAAAATTTTAATGACCTTCTTAGAAGCTCCATCTCCAAATACAGTTACACTGAGGGTTAGGGCTTCAACATAGAGATTTGAGGGGGGGACACAAGCATTTAGTTCATAACAGCTTTCTTAGGCTTCTTTTACTCATAGGTATGCCTAGTACATAATGCACATTCGATAAAGAATTGTTGAACTGAGAAGACTGGACTATATAATTTCTAAGAGTCCTTCCAAGGTGGTTTTCCTTTAACTTTTTTCTTTTGTTTTTGCCACAAAATCATCCAGAGTTCATGTGAAAGGGAGAAACGTCCTCTTCTATCGAAATGAAACTGTCAGTGAGTGGTGAGGGGCAAGGAGATGCCCGACACTTAAATGCACATAAGTATATTTAATCTTATTGAGAAAGGAACTCAATTATTTCATTCAGTGTGGTTTCTCTAGGTTCTACGTCCACTTTTGACATATAGTAGGTACCTCAATATACTTACAGAATCAAATAAATTAATGATTGAATTAATGAATCAAATAAGGACTCATGCCTGCCTGTAGCTGTTCTCAAAGAGTTCAGGGAAATAAGGCAAAAAAAAGTCTGAGGGCTTCCCTGGTGGCGCAGTGGTTGAGAGTCTGCCTGCCGATGCAGGGGACGCGGGTTTGTGCCCCGGTCTGGGAAGATCCCACATGCCGCGGAGCGGCTGGGCCCGTGAGCCATGGCCGCTGAGCCTGCACGTCCGGAGCCTGTGCTCGGCAACAGGAGAGGCCACAACAATGAGAGACTCGCGTACCGGGGGGGAAAAAAAAAAAAGTCTGAGTCATTGGAGAGATGAGGTCCTCTGCTTGACTAATAGGAATTGCAAAGACGGAGGCGGAAGAACTTCTGAGCTCTCTTGGTGGGTTGAATTACCCTGGAGCAGTCAGCAACTCCTGCCTCTGTCCTCTGCCTCCTTTCCTGATTATCCTTCCTCCACAATGTCCCACAGGCCTGTCAGCTGCAACCTATTCCAAACCACACTCATTTCCCAGCATATTTCTCCCACACTAATTGTGCTTGTCTTCAGTGGCTGCCTAGTTGTCCAAGAGAGAGATCTGAGTCATTGGCTTCCCTACAACTGCTCCACCGAAATGGAGAAATCCAACTTGACCTTAATTACAAGCACTGAGTTACCATTTGCTGAGGATTTACCATGGGCCAGACACTGCTCTGGATGACAAGCGTGAAAGATCCCATCTAATCCTCACAAAAACCCCATGAGGTAGGTATAATCTTTATATCACAGTGAATAAATATGGGCTCAGAAAGGTTAAGTGACTTTCCCAAGGTCACAGAGCTGGATAAGGGGATTTGCACCCATCAGATGGACTTTAAAACCCCTGCCCTAGGGACTTCCCTGGTGGCGCAGTGGTTAAGACTCCACGCTCCCAATGCAGGGGTTCTGGGTTCGATCCCTGGTCCGGGAACTAGATCCCACATGCATGCCACAACTAAGACCTGATGAGACCAAATAACTAAATAAAATATTAAACAAACAAACAAACCCCTGTCCTTTCCACGATGTCAGATTATCTCCGGGTCAGATGTTCCCTTCTCTCCCTTCTCCATTGTCTCCATTCTAAAATCGGGCACTCATCTCTGCTCCCAAGAAACTGGCACACCTCTCTAGGATAGCTCTTATCACATGAGATTATTCATGATTATTCATCTGCTCACCTATGATCTGCTGAGAAGTGCCTTATTCTTCCCTCTATTCCCCATTCTCAGCTCAGTGTCAGGTCTACATAGCACCCACTCCATAAATACTTTTAGAAATTAATTAAATCCTACATTTCTAATTATCAAATCTGTTATCTTTCGTAGAGTGGAATAGGGGGTTACATCTTACAAGAACTGTGAAAGAGAAGAAAATCCTCCTATTAGTCCATTCTTTTCTGTAAGAACAAATCTTTTTGGTCCGCCACAGGTACGTGGTTCTCTTCAGGCACACCTGCCGTAAGACAAGGGCAGGAGAATTATCCCCACGCCCCCCTGGTTGGAGGGCCTGGAAATCTCAGGGTCTTGATGCTCTTGAAAGGATTGACCTGCCATGGGATGCTTAGTGAGTACAGCTAAGCAGGGCTAAATCAGAGACTCTCTTCTTTTTAGAAGTCTGAAGCTGCTTTACCCTCTTTTCTTACTGCATTTTTTAGACCTTGTGACCACAGTATGTACTCTCCAAAAGCAAACAAGCAAACAAACAACAACAACAAAAAGAAATAGTACCCTCCGTCTTTCTGTACGGCTCTTGCTATATACCTGTACTTTCCCTTCCTTCAACATCAAAGCTCAACTTTTCTTTAGCTATTTCATTCTCTCTGTCTTTCAGAATTCATGCTTGGGCACCAAGCAGACTCAAGAAAAGACTTCTAAAAATTGCCTGCCATTCCAAAGAGGGAAAATACAGCAGGACAAGCCCAATTTCCTGAAGAGGGAAGGGGAGGCAGCCATCTTGGCTGCCAACTCATTCCAACATCCAAGCAATCCCTGAATTTACTTGGCAAAACACAAACCAGCAATTACCCAAGACAAGAAGTGGTTTTTATTCTTGCCTGGCTTTTTTTTTTTTTTTTTTTACCTCCAGGAGAGAAATGACTGAAAGATTTTTATCTTGCTCTCCAAAGAACCAATCTTGGCCCAACAGAAAAAAAGCACTGCTCTGTTGTGTCCAATGATGAGAATATTTCTAGGATGTTTCAAAGAATCAATCATGGGCCTAAAGCCTTAGGAAACATAGTGGGTGCCACAGTTTGGAGAAAATAGGTGTTTCTGTGAATAAAGTAAAGCAGGGCTTACTTCTGATTGTCTTAACCTTAGCTTGTTCAGACTTATCTCTGTCCTCGCCCCCTAAACTTCAGCATCTTAGGAACATGAGTGCAATGACTTCTGAAACCAACAACCTGGAGTTAAGCCAAACCTCACAGGTTAAGTTCCCAGACCTCCACAAGACTGCTTTTAATTCAGCCATCAGTCACAGGACTGGGGGTTCCCAGGCCCCCTTGTTTCTGACCAGCTGTCACAACTCAGGGGTTCTCACTACCTCTTCAAGTTTTTTTTTTTTTTTTTGCGGTACGCGGGCCTCTCACTGTTGTGGCCTCTCCCGTTGCGGAGCACAGGCTCCGGACGCGCAGGCTCAGCGGCCATGGCTCAAGGGCCCAGCCGCTCCGCGGCACGTGGGATCTTCGCGGACCGGGGCACGAACCCGCGTCCCCTGCATCGGCAGGCGGACTCTCAACCACTGCGCCACCAGGGAAGCCCCTATTCAGGTTTGATAACTCACTAGAATGATTTGCAGAACTTGGGAAAACGCTAGACTTAATTACATTGTTGTCATAGCAAAAAGATACAAAGGGAGAGGAGCATAAGGTGAGGTCTGGGAGGACCCCAGACAAGAAACTTCTACTGGGCGAGGACATGTACCCTTTGGTGCACTGTGGAGCTCACTGGAGCTTATTATTGGGATTTAATTACATTAGTATGATTGATTGGCTCATTGGCCACTGAACTCAATTTCCAGCTGCTCTGTCCTTCTAGAGGTGAGGCTGATGCCCCATGACACAAGACCCCAACCCTCTAATCACATGGTTGGTCTTTCTGGCATGACCAGCCACCATTCTTAGGCATCTCATTAGCATAAACTATTTAGCAGCCCACCAGGAGTCACCTAGTTAGCATACATTATCAGGTGATCAGGTGTGGTCAGAGGTACTCACCAGGAATAACAAAGAAGCTCTTAGTGCTCAAGAAATTCCAAGGATTTAGAAGTTATCTCCCAGAAATGAGAACAAAGACCAACTAAATTCTTTATGACACAGTGAGGAAGCCCAGATTCAGTATGAAACATGAGCTAATGCATTTCGCCATTTAACTCTTCTCAGCCTTTGTCTCTTTAGACTGAATGATCTTAACTGATTTAGGGTGCCGCCAACTCAGCATAGGGTTCTGAGGGTTCAAACGCCTGAATGTCTTCTTGGATCGCCCATCTCACCGTGGAATCTTGGAAAAGTCTCTTAACTGGCTGAGCCTCAGTGTCTCCAATCACAAATGAAAATGTTAGACTGTAATACCTCTATGAACCACATCAAACTGATGATTCTATGGCTAAGCCACTAAAGCTCTCTGACACTCAATTTCCTCATCTTTAAAATGAGGGTTGGATTAAATGATTTCTAAGGTCTCTTGCTGAGCTAATAATCATGATTTAAGTACCTTAAGACCTTCTCAAAGTGTAAGGAAAAGATGACTCATCCTTATTCCACATGGCCATAGCATTTTCTAGTTTATTGTTCTCTCCTCTCCAGGAATAAGATGTTGGCTGGCTACTACCTTATCAGCAGCCTCTCACACAGATTCATGAGAGGATGCCAAAGATTTTTCTATCTTAGTTCTGGGAAAATGAAAGAAACAGAAGGTAGGAAACAGGAATAAATTTAAAGTCTGTGCCATAGAAGGCTGGGTAATAGACCAGCCAAGAAGGCATGGCTAAAAGAGTTTTTGTCCCCTAGATGCATCTTAATTTTTCATTAAATACTGTGTTACAACATAAAGGAAACCATTTACAGGAAAAGGACCTCAATTGCAAAATGTGGCCATTTTCTGTCAAGCATACGTGTTTTTCCGGAGGTCCATGAAACTTTCCTAGTTAAAAATATGGGGCTTCCCTGGTGGCGCACTGGTTGAGAGTCCGCCTGCCGATGCAGGGGACACGGGTTTGTGCCCCGGTCCGGGAAGATCCCACGTGCCGCGGAGCGGCTGGGCCCTTGAGCCATGGCCGCTGAGCCTGCGCGTCCGGAGCCTGTGCTCCGCAACGGGAGAGGCCACAACAGTGAGAGGCCCGCATACCGCAAAAAAAAAAAAGTAAATAAAAACTACATGATAATGCTGCTGATACTCCCCAAAGCAAAAAAATAAAATCTATTTATTCCTGTGTCTGACCCTCTGAACCAATAGCTTCTAAACTTTTTGATCATACGCCCCCAAAATGGGTACAAAATTTGAGCACATCCCCCAAACATATATCATTTATTTTTAAATCACACATATGTCTTATTTTATTAAAATATATCTATTTTACACTAAATAATAGAAAGAAAAGAGAGCTAAGTTAAAAATAAATTTATTTGCAATAATTTTATTTTACATGATAATGAAACAGGAGGGGAGGAAGCAGAATGGCATAGCCCGAGGACATTACATAAACTGATTAGAACTAAATGGGTCCAAGATGGCGGACAAGTCGACTTTTTCCACTAGACCTTGAGCCTCAGCATATGCTCACTTCAGCAAGCTAAGGGACGCATCCACAGGCGCCATGACAGTTCCAAGACCGACCATAAGGATCAAAAAGTGGGCGGTGGCCCAATTCCTGGAAATCCCTGCCCCTTCCTAAAATAGCTGGAATACTCCTCCCACTCATTAGCCTATAAAATTACCCACCCCTACAAGAACTGACAGCCCCATACCCTGGGGCCTTTCTCACCTTCTGAGATGGCCCACACTCTGTCTGGGGAGTGTCCTTCTCTCTAAATAAATTCACTTCTTACCTATCACCTTATCTCTCACTGAATTCTTTCTGAGATGAGACATCAAGAGCCTGAACTTCATTAAATCCTGAAACCAGGTGTGTGATCTCAGTTGGAAGACTGTGGGTTTAGGCCGGGTTCGAGTCCCAGGTGCATGGGTTCAAGTCCGGGCACAGAGGTCCAAGTCCTAATCTGAGGTGCATGCTTTCAATAACACCACAAAAATCTTGTTTCTTTCACTAAAACATCTCAATATTAAAAATATTTTAGTGAAGACAATGTGATGAAATATGCTTTATTACTTTTGGAAATTATAGTTTGTTATAATGTGATACAACAGTTTGAAGATTTGGCTCAAAATCCAGTTAATTAAATTAAATTAATTAATTTATTTATTTATTTATTTTTGGCTGTGTTGGGTCTTCATTTCTGTGCAAGGGCTTTCTCTAGTTGTGGCGAGCGGGGGCCACTCTTCATCGGGTGCACGGGCCTCTCACTATCGCGGCCTCTCTTGTTGAGGAGCACAGGCTCCAGACGCGCAGGCTCTGTAGTTGTGGCTCACGGGCCTAGTTGCTCCGCGGCATGTGGGATCTTCCCAGACCAGGGCTCAAACCCGTGTCCCCTGAATTAGCAGGCAGATTCTCAACCGCAGCGCCACCAGGGAAGCCCCAAGTCCAGTTTATTTTGATGTTTGATTTTAATGGTCATCATAGCTGAAAATTATAAACCCAAATAGTACAAATAGAAGAATTGTGTCATTGGCTGGGCTGATTAAATCATAATAATTATTTTTCAATTATGCAAAGGTTTTAGTTCATATCTGACAAGTATATTTTTATAATCCCTCAGATTCACCGCTTTTCCTACAAACAAAATGGGAGGTACTGCATTGCTATATATGTGTGTGTGTGTGTGTGTCTCTCTCTGTCTCTATGTATTATATAATACATAAAATAATATATAATATGTATATAATATTTATTATATTTATATTTAATGTTTACATATTTATAATACACTTCATATTTTTAGAACAGTGTTAGGTACATAGCAATTTAGTAGACATTAGAGAGTCCCCATAGAACCCTGTTCCTTACCTGCACTGCTCCCCCCATAATCAACATCCCATACCAGGGTGATAGATTTATTACAATCAACCTACATTAACCCATTACTATCACCCAAAGTCCATGGTTTACATTAAGGCTCACTCTCGGTGTACATTCCATGTGTTTTGACAAATGTGTAACATGTATCCACCAACAATGTATCACACAGAATGGTTTCAGTACTCTAAAAATCCTGTGTGATCCCCTATTCATCCCTTTCTCCCCCAACTCCTGGTAACCATTGGTCTTCTATGGTTTCCATACTTTTGACTTTTACATAATGTCATATACTTGGAATCATACAGTATGTAGACTTTTCAGATTGGTTACTTTCACTTAGTAATATGCATTTAAGGTTCACATCTTTTCATGGCATGATATCTCATTTCTTTTTAGGGCTGAATAACATCTCATTGTATGAATGTACCATATTTTGTTTATCCATTTGCTTACTGAAGGACATTTTGGTTGCTTCCAAATTTTGGCAATTATGAATAAAGCTGCTGTAAATATCTGTGTTCAGGTTTTTGTTCAGATATGAGTTTTCACCTCTTTTGGGTAAATACCAAGGAACACATTGTCAGATTGACTAGAATTGGACACACCAGTATCATTTAATATTTTTCTTTAAAAAGATATAGTTGTCTACATATAGAAAAATTTATAGATACTATATATAAGGTAATTAGTAGACACACACATATTTTCTCATTCTGTGGGCTGAGAGGACCTGGAAACAAAGTCACCTCAGTAGCAATGAGACTACCTTGCACCCAGATCTTGGTTTTTAATAACATTTTCTAATAAAAGGAACCAGTGCTCTTGGAGAAGTGGCTGCTGATTCTAAGACTGGGGCAGTGAATTTACAAGATGACTCTGGGGCATCCTGTAGTTCCAGAAAAATAAGAAAGTGCTTTTTTTTTTTTTTTCCCATAAAAGTACAGTGATGGAGGATGTAAAAGGGACATGGGAGCATATTGAAAGGGCTCCCAAAGGAAAACCTGGAACAATTTGAACAACAAAATAATATTCTACTCGAAGTATAAAATAAAAATGTATGAATGCACACTGATGTAATAAATTAATGAATAGGTAAGTGAGGGAGAAGAGATACATCACCCACACAGAAGAACTCCAAATAACTTACACAGATAATCCACCCTCAAGGAGTTGGAGCATCTCTCTCCACTCCTTAAGTGTGGACCGTACATGGTGATTTCCTTCCAAAAAGCACAGTATGCAAAGAGGGAAAAAGGAATACAGGGGAGAAACCTGACAAACACTGCCTTTACCAGATGATCAAGGTTAACATCTTGAAGTGAAAATTCATGATGCTAGTATGTACCCTTGATATGATGTAATGAGAATGGCGTTTTACCTCTGGTCTTCCAGAGGTAAACGGATGATGAGGAACTCATCACCCCAGTCAAAACATGAGAAAAACATCAGAAAATCAGTTGAGAGGCAGTCTACAAAATACCGCCAAGGTCATCAAAAACAAGGAAATTCGGAGAAACTTCCTAGCCAAAAGGAGCCTAGGAAGACATTATATAAATATTATGTAAATATAAATGTAATGTGATGTCCTGGATGTATCCTGGACCAGAAGAGGCATATGAGGTAAAAACTAAGGAAATCTCAGTGAAGTAATGACTTTAGTTAATGATAATGGATCAATATTTGTTCATGAATTGTGATAAATATACCTTAGTAACGTAAGATATCAATAATAAGGGAAAGTGGGTGCAGGGCATATGAGAACTCCGTACCATTTTCTTAATTTTTCTGTAAATCCAAAACAATTCTAAAACTAAAAAGTTATTTAAAAATTTTAATTGATATTAACAAATTGCTCCATTAAAATGCAACAATATATACTTCCACCACCCATGTGTGAAAGTTTGTTTCTCTGTACCCTTGACAAAAGTGAATATTATCAATCCTTCTAATATTTGTACACTTGAAAGGTGGCAAATGATATCTCACTGTTTAAATTTGCATTTTTAAATTACAAAAGAGATTTAGCATCCCTCTTCTCATTGATTGGTCATTTATAGTTCTTTTTCTACAACTGTATGTTGCTATCTTTGCTCATTTTTCAAACTGGGTCATTGGTGTTTTTCCTGTGTAGAGCTTTTGGTATGGTTAAAAAAATAATCCTTTTCTTTAATAGGTTTGCAATTTTTTGCAGATTGTTTTCTCTTGACATTCTTTCATTTTTGAAAAATATGCAGAAAATTTAAACATTTTTTGGTAATCGAATCTCTCTTAATTTACAAATTCAGAGTTTCATCACTCAAACTAAGTCCTCAGAGGCTTGATTACCCTACATGGGTCCCTTCAAGCTAGCCCCTAATTATTTGAGGTGTTCTTGAAAGGATGTGTCACATGGGTTCACAATCCACTGTCAGCTGAAATCCCTCCTGGGCTTTGCTCTTGTTCTGCTGCTGCCCTGCCACTTGTTTTCTGAAAGTCACATGGAAACAGGTGCGGCATCAACCCTGGAGACACTAATCCCCAAACCAAGAGTGCTGTCCTTCCATCATGTCAGGTTCCAGTCCTCAGGATGTTGGAATAGGTCAGTTCAGTGCAAATACATTTTAAAATTTGTTTCCTCTATATCTCTGATAACTCACCAGTTACTCTTAATAACCTTTGCTGATTTCTCCTAACTTCTCCTAACTTCCATAACGCCAGCATTATGCTGCAGGATCCAGACCTTGACCTCCTCTCTAGCAACAATCATTTCTTGGATGATCTCAGTTCCTTTCATTTCAGGCTTTGGCTAGTGTTTCCCAGTGGTATACATTTCCAGCTGTAAATCTACTCTGGACCTCCTCTCTCCTCTCCAGACTCATGTATCCAAGCCTACTCAGCCTTTCCACTCATTTATTTAATAATCATTTCAAGGGTCACGTGTCCAAAATTGAATTCCTGACCTTTGCCCCCAGTCTTCAACACCTCAGTAACTGGGAACTCCATTATTCCGGCTACTCAGGCCAAATTGTTGGACTCATTCCTTACACTTCATGCCATACCTCATATCCAATATGTCTGGAAATTCAGTTAGCTCTGACTTCACAATATACCCACAATCCAAACATTTTCCAATACTCCTACTCATAAGACCTAGGTCACAGTCACCATTGCCTCTCTCCTGGAATATGCTGACGCCTCCGAATTGGTCCTCCCACTTCAGGCTTTGTCCGCATCATCTATTCTCTACACAGCTACCAGAGAGATGCTTTTAAAACGTGTCAGAATATTTCACTTCTCAGCCTAAAACCCTCAAAATGGCTTGCCCTATCACTCATGAAAACCCCAAACCTTACAATTGGCCTCAGGTCCTAAATTTTCCTGGTCCCCTGCTTTCTCCCTGAGCCCTCCCCACACGGGGCTCTTTGCTGTTCCTTGAATACACTAAGTGTGCATCCACATCATGGCCCGGGCCCTGGCTGTTTCCAACACCAGAACACTCTTCCCCCAGATAACCACACGATTCACTCTCACCTCATTGGGTTCTCTGCTCATATGATGTTCCTCCATAGAGGTCTCCTCCAAACACCCTAAAATGACAACTCCCCTCACTCTCTGTCATCCTGTTACTTTGCTTTATTTTCCACCTTTGCACTTGTTGCCAGCTGACATACTATCGTTGCTTATTTGTTTATTGTATAACGCCCCCCACTAGAGTATAAACTCTGTGTGGGAGAGATACTTTATTATTTCACTAGTTATATCCCTAGCAAAAAAGAATAATGCCTGGGGCTTAGTATATATTCACAGATATTGGTTGAATAAGTGAATACATCCCGTTATGTGCCTGGCAGCCAATGTGACGTAGCCCCCGAACTCTAGATCTGATCCTGATCTCACCTCTTTCC
>NW_006783590.1:1291707-1293611 GCF_000442215.2 Lipotes vexillifer
TCTTTCCCTTTTTCCTCCTAAGCTGTGGCCATATTTATTTCCCCTGGTGTTTCAGAGACCAGCACCTTGGGCCACTTCACGTTTTCCTGATGAACAGAATTGAATTCTAAGGGCCTTGCAAACTGGAGAGGGGACCAGGAGAGGAGACTAGGACCTCTGGGAGCAATTTCACAGTATGACATCAGGGCGCGTGAGCAAAAGCACGAAGTGGAGATGGCTAATGAGTACCTTGTGCCATATCTATAGTCAACGTGGATGCAGAGATAAGTGAACACAACTCATTTTTCTGTGCCCTTTTTCCTTCCATAGGATCTCATTGTCTCTATTGGATTCCAATTCCTAGCCACTCTTGGAAAAGGAAGTAGGGTCACGTGGTGGAAAGAGTCCTAGATTCTTAGAAAGGCTTGGTTTAGAATCCTGCCTCTGATACCGAGAGCTGAATGAACTTGGACACATCATTTAATCTTTGGAAATGTCACTTTCCTCACTCGTAAAAGGCAGCTAACAATGACTACCTCAAAAGGTAGGAAAAAACCTTAATATCCCAAACCCAACATAAAACAAGAACTTAGTAATGTAAATTGAACCTATCAAGTTGGCAGGAAGTGATCGACCTTATATATGACCTAACATCTGTCTGGCTTTATTTATAGCATCCACTGATGGAATTTGGTGTGTTTGTCTTTCTTTTAGACTCTCTCCCACTCCTTTCTTCCTTGAATATCCTCTTGTCTGATTCTCTGGACCCATGAAATTTTTACATCAGTCTGATTCCTCTATGCACAAGATGGTGAACTCACACACACACACACACACACACACACACACACACACACACACACTGCCCACGGTGATGGAAAGGAAGATCTTTCCATATCCCTGCCCCCACACTACCGGCTACAAAAGCAGAGCTGCATAATAGAGCCCTGGGACGCCCCCTAAATGCATCTCCCCCGGTGTGATATCAGCAGGTTCCATCATTAGGAAGCAGCAAGGGCAGGGGAGGGTTTAGAATAACATAGGCCCCTGGGGCATGCAGAGCTTCCTTGATGAGAACAGGTTGGGGCGCCCTCAGGAGCTCTGGTTTCTGACCCACGGGAGGGAAAAAGAGGCTTCAAGAATTAGAACTAAACTTGAATTCTGGGAAGAGGAACTGTCGCCAGCACCAGTGAGAGTTATCCCAGGAGTGACATACTTGAAAACGTTAGAGAAATTAAAAGCCACGTCCAGGATGTGTTTGTCTGAGCTGCTACTGCTATTTCCTTGGGCTCCCCTCTGAGTTCCAATGCACCGCAGAATAACTCTCACCTTGATTAAGACAAATTTTTCTTCCCAGCATGGTGTCCTCAAAAGCACACCTTTTAGGGCCATAAAACTGTTTGAATTCCATCTCTGCCAGTCAGTAGTGGTTGGCTTCAGGAAAATTACATAACATCTCCGAGCTTCAGTTTCCTATCTATAAATTGAGGGTAACAACATTTGTCTCTCAGTGTTGTTTGCAGTATCAAGTGAGAGAGCATATGTGTAATATGAATATGGTGTCAATCATTTCTCATTTGCATAGAATGTTTCCGTGAGGCAAAGCCCCTGTCTCTTTCCCAGTTCTCTGGAGATTTTCTTAAGTAGGGGTATAAATGTTAACCAAAGGGAACGTGACTTACATTCCTATCATTGATGCTCCCTGCCCATATTATTTCTCCCATTTTTCCACCTCACCAAGATCTGTCCTCACCTCCTTTTCTCTTCAGAAAGAGAATATGGTCACCCATGGACTCCTCGGCATAGCTTGTCTTCCAAGAACTGGTGTCTTTGAACTGTCTTGTATTTCTCACCTCTGCTATCAACCAGGGAGGCCCAAGTATCCTATCCTTATAAATAAAGGTAACAGAGTATGCAGGAATGCA
>NW_006783590.1:1293652-1309167 GCF_000442215.2 Lipotes vexillifer
CAGGAATGCATACTTCTCTGCTTTAACCCTTTCTTAATCCTTCCTTCATATAGTCACGACAGTGTTTCGTTAAAAATTCCTAAGGATTTCACTCCTCTGCTAGAACGCTCAGGTGGCTTCCTGTCTCAAGAAGAGGTACAGGCCTTTACAATGACCTGCAAGCCCTTCCTTTGTCCTTCCCTCTGGTTTTCAGGTTTCTTCTCTAAGCTGAGAAGCAGCTAAGAGTGCTAAGGTGTGTCATTCCTTCATTCTTCGCGCTAGGTGAGCACCAGAATAATCTTCCTAAGTAACCAGTCTTAGTAATTCAACTTTTGTCTTAAAATGGTTTACCAACTTATGTTCGTTTATTGGGGAACACTGAAGAAATTAACTGAATTCATGAGCTCTGTAGTCAGGCTCCACCCCCTTGGGATCTGTGTAACCCTAGGAAACTAAATCCCATTTTGCCCATTTTATTTATAAAATGAGGATGATAAGAATACCATCTGTAAAATCTCCAGTACACTGCCTACCAACTAGTAACTAATAAATAACTGACAACTGGTTTTGCTGAATTATATGGCAGAACTTAGACTCCTATTGTATCAGGTAAGACCCTTTTTAATATCATCTAAACCTACCTAACTTTTAGATTTATCTTGCCTCTCTGTCCTAATGGATAGTGCTTTCAAGCTATATTTAATTTTTCATTGTTACCTAAAGAAATTATGTGTTTCCATAACTGCCTTGCCTTGGTCTCCATTTCTACCTGGCAAGGACCCACTCAATCTTCAAGACCCAGTTCAAAAACTGGGTCAAGATAGTAGACTGAATTCACCTGCTTTTTATACCTTTTGCATAAAAATCCCTTTGGATGATAGAAAAGGTATTATAAAAGACAGTAAATACTGAACAGCACTGGCAAATGTAAAAGGATGCCATCAGTGGGCCACTTTTGATGTATATTTAAAATATAGAAAGAAGTCAGAATATCTCTACTTCTGACTATCTGAGAAACTTTTAGAAAAACTCCTGAATAAAAAAAAAATACTTGGAAATGATGGATAAAATATTATAAGCGTTCTTTTAAATGCATAGCTGAGCTTCTGAGAAAGAAGGATAAATCTCCAGGGATCTGAAACAGTGGGAGATGTGAAAATTCAAGTTGTAAGCTGCCACCCATGTAGAGTCGATCCTGGGAGCATTTGCTATGCTTATTAACCAAGAGGTTTGAGTTTTAATGGCTGTCACAGAAGAAAACAAGGTCTTTGTTTTCTTCTTGCAACTGAAACTCTGCACAAACCTGGAACTCTCAAGAGGCTACACTGTGGGTAAATAGTGTGTTAGGAAAAAAATATCTCCTGTAACAAAGGAGCCTGCAAGGGTAAGCACCTGTTGCAGCATGGGCTTTGGGAGGGACAACATCTTCCCTGTATATTTATACTCCTGGGCTGCCCATTAGGAGGAACTGAGGTTCTGAGACACCCCAAGCACATCAGGGTCCCTCTCAATAACAAATGAAAATCTCTCAGGAAAGAAATGCCTTCAATTTAAGCTTCACAGGGTTTTGAAAGCTGGAGATGTACTGACGAAGATAGCCAAGTTCAAGAAGGAAAGCATGAGAAAATCAAATCAGAGAGAAAGATGCAGCAGAAAGAATAAACACCAGAATTAGAGCCACAATAACCTCAGCAAATAGAATTATTTGATTCAGAATATATATATAGGTAAAAAATTAAAAGCTGAATTGAAAACATACAAAATGAACAATATACAATAAAAAATACAAAGTAGGGTTGACAAAGAACCAAACAGATCTTCTTATAAATAAGATACACTTTTCCCATATAGGCCATTACAGAGTACTGAGTAAAGTTCCCTGTGCTATACAGTAAGTCCTTATTAGTTATCTATTTTATATATAGTAGTGTGTATATGTCAAAAAATCTAAATTGAGTGGATACATGTATATCTGATTCACTTTGCTGCACACCTGAAACTAACACAACAATTTAAATCAACCACACTCCAATAAAAAATAAAAAAGATATACTTATTGTTATTAGCAGTTTAGTAAATGGTTTTAAAAAGAGAATAGACAAATTTTTGAAATGGAATAAATATTAGGAGATTTTCAGAATGCAACCCAGAGAGTAAAAGAGAGAGAACACGTAAGGCACAGAGAGTAAACAGAGAAATTTACAAGACATATTAAATCAGATTTCTAGGGAAGAAATTGAGAGAATGGGGCATGTGGGAATTGTTGAAGATATAAAGGGTAAAATTTTCCATAACTGATAAAGGAATCATGTTTTCAGATTTAGGAAACAATGAATACCAATCAGGATACATTTTTTAAAAATCCACATCTGAACACATTGTTATAATACTGAAGAACACAAAAATAGAGGAAATTTGCTAAAGCAGGAAAAAAGGAAAGACAGAGAGAAAAATAGCTTCAATTTAAAATTAATAGCTTATTATTTACCAGGATAAAAAGAGTCAGTTTATTACTAAAAGTTCCTTACTAACGAATGTCAGAAAGACATATGTCAGGAAGAAGAAACTTGTGTCCAGCGGAAGGACTTAGATACGAGAAGGAGTAGTGAGCAATTTAACAGATAAATGTGGTAGAGAATTTTAGAAGTATTATCTATATGAAACAATGATAATAATAACAACAACTAACTTGGAAGTGTATTAAAGGCAACTTGGAAATAACAATATACTGGGTAATAATAAAAATAATATACTCATATGATAGCGAAATTCTTCTAAGTTCCTTGTATAATTCTGTAGGAGATCGTACACTTAATTAAATTTTAATGATTAATACAAAGAGAATAGCAACAGTGTGTAACTAAGAAAAAACAAACAAACAAACAAAAAACTATTTGATAAATTAAAAACAAGTCAGGACATATATATACTACCAAATGTAAAATAGCTAGTGGGAAGCAGCCACATAGCACAGAGAGATCAGCCCGGCGCTTTGCGACCACCTAGAGGGGTGGGATAGGGAGGGTGGGAGGGAGACACAAGTGGGAGGGGATATGGGGATACATGTATACGTATAGCTGATTCACTCTGTTATACAGCAGAAACTAACACAATATTGTAAAGCAATTACAGTCCAATAAAGATGTTTAAAAAAAAAAGTCAGGAAAAGAGGAAAATAACTATAAAATCGATAAAATAGAAAGCAAAACAGATGTAATTTCACATATATATGAATATACAAATATATAATATTTATATACTATGTATATACTGTATCTATATACAAGATATTTACATTATTGTATATAAGATAATCATGTGTAGTATTATATACACATGTAAATATATATAGGATTTTTATAACTTGGTGTCATGGGTGGACTTGTGTCTCCCCACTCCCCAAATTCATATGTTAAAGTACTAATCCTTAGTACCTCAAAATGTGATCTTATTTGGAAATAGGGTCATTGCAGGTGTAAATAGTTAAGGTGAGGTCCCCCAGAAGTAGAGCAGACCCCACATCCAATATGACTGGTGTTCTTAGAAAAAGGGTAAATATGGACTCAGAGGCATACACACAGGGAGGACACATGTGAAGGTTAAGGCAGAAATCAAGTTAATGCTTCTGTAAGCCAAGGACTGCCAAAAATTGTCATCAGATAACCAGAAGCTAGGGCAGAGGCATGGAACAGACTTCTTCACAGACCTCAGAAAGAACAAAAGCTGCTGACACCTCGTCTCAGACTTCTAGCCTTCGGAACTGTGAGACTATAAATTTCTATATTTAAGTCATCCAGTTTATGGTGCTTTTTACGGTATAGTTATAGCAGCCTTAACAAACTAATACACTCAGTTACATGTGTTTTGCAAGAGACGTGTATTTAAAAGATAAGTGCAAACAAAGGTTGAAAGTAAAATAATTAGAATAAACATGTATCAGGTAAATTCTGGAAAAAAGAAAATTTGTACATTATAGTAATATCAGAATTTTAAAAATAACCTTAAATCCAGAGCTTTGTGGTAATAAAAAGGATCACTATGTGATGATAAAAAATAAACTGGGAGGGCTTCCCTGGTGGCGCAGTGGTTGAGGGTCCGCCTGCCGATGCAGGGGACGCGGGTTCGTGCCCCGGTCCGGGAGGATCCCGCATGCCGCGGAGCGGCTGGGCCCATGAGCCATGGCCGCTAAGCCTGCGCGTCCGGAGCCTGTGCTCCGCAACGGGAGAGGCCACAGCAGTGAGAGGCCCGCATACCGCAAAACAAAAACAAAAACAAACAAAAATAAACTGGGAGAATTTGATAATTCCAAAATTGTATGCATGTTACATAGCTACATGCATATTACATGCATGTACATATATACATACATACATAATTTATGACAGAAAAATAAACAGAATTCAAACTTAAATTGAAAATAATCAAATTATGGTGAACAAGAGGAGGATATTTTAATACACCGTTCTTGGTATTCAAAGAAAAGGTAGACAAAAAAGCTGAGTACATAAAAGAATAGTACAACACCATTGACAAATAATTTGAGCAACATAATTGACAAGCTTGATCTAAGAGTACTGAGACCCTTGACCCCAACTCAAAGAATATACATTCTTCTTGAGCATATAGTCAATATTTATAAAAATTAATAACTACCAGATCATAAGGCTAGTCTCAGCACATTTCCAAAAATTATTATCACATGCATCACATTTCTTAATGCAATGCAGTTTAAATTAGAAAATTTTAAAAGTTAAGTATTTCAAGAAAGAGCAAGGACTAGAACAATGTAAATAATACATATCACACTTCATGGGATACAAATGAAGTCACAATTAGAACAAAACTCATGTTTTATAAAAATTGTGCTAAAAATCTGAAAATTGATGAGATAAAAATTCACCTAAGAATTTAGAGTAAGATAAAATGGAATTAAAACAAAGAAAATCAAAGAGGGGGATAACAAAGATAAGAACATATAACAATAAATAGAAAACAAATTTAAAATGGACAGAAAATCAATGCTAATAGTTTTTTTTAGACTAATAAAACAGATAAACTAATAAAATAGATAACCTGGCATGATTTGTCATACAAAAAAGAAATAAAGGCTAAATATATAATATGAGGATGGAGTAGAAAAGAGAGACAGCGAGTGAAGATTCAAAAGGTAAGTGAAAGAATGCTATTTTAAAATAGATTTTAAAATTTTATTACATGGACAACTTCCTAAGCACAAAGAAAACATAGCTTACTAAAACTAACACAAAGGAAGAAAATCAGAATAGACCAATATCATTAAGGAAATTGAATATGAGTTTAAAAAAATACCACCATAAACAGATTTACAGGTGAGTTCTACGAGAAAAATTAAGAAACAGGATTCCAATATTATGGAAATTATCATAGAGAAATCAAAGAGTATTTAGACAACACTGTAGTTTTACTATATACGACTAATAAGACTTTTATACCAATACCCAGCAATGATTCTTTGAAAATAAAATGACAGGTTTATCACAGTTATGAACTTAGAGGCCAGAAATTATCAAAATATCTTAGCAATCCTGATAAAGTTGGATTTACCCCAGAATACATGAACTTAATATTAGATAATCTATTACTGAAATTCACCATATTTAGAGATTATAGAGAAAAATCATACGATTTTCTCAATAGGGAATGAAAACACAGTGGATAAAAATGAATACGCATAGGGCCAAAAATTCTTAGCAATTAAATTAGAAGAGAACTTTATTTCATAAAGTGTATCTCTATAAAACCTGCAGAAATTGTCATAATTATTGGGCAAAACATTAGAATCTCGTGCCCTATCACATCAGAAATATAACAGGGCTGTCTGCTAGTACTGCTTCTATCAGAGGTCCTCGTCAGGGCACAGTATCGCTGCATTGCTCAAGGTGCATTACTACGTAAATGGTGTTCCCTAGAGTCCTACAGCACTCAGCCTGTATGGCATTGCACTGAGGTCTTATTAGCAGAACTAGAAAAGGAACAAAAAAATATTAGGGTTGAAAACTTTCCTAATTCCCAGATACTATGGTTGCATATGTAGAAAATCCAAGAGAATCTACGAGCAAATTATAATAAGCACATTTTCCAAGTTGTCTGGACATAAAATAATCATACAAAAGATATTTGTCTTCCTATACACCAGCAACAAATGGTTAATTAGATAATGGTTATTTACAAGGCAGAAAAACGATTAGATACACAGAGGAAAAAAAAAAATCTCAAGAAAGTGTGCAAGACCTTTATGATGAATATTATGACATACTATTGTTATAAAACATTGTATAGGGACTTCCCTGGTGGTCCAGTGGTTAAGACTCTGCGCTTTCACTGCCGAGGGCCCCTGTTCAATCCCTGGTCAGGGAACAAAGATCCCACAAGCCGTGTGGCAGTTTGTGTAAATTACATACAAAAATGGGAAAATAGCCTGTGTATCCTGATAGCATTAAGATTACAACGCTGTCTCTTGTGCCCAAATATGTGTAAATGTTCAAATAATTCTAGTTAAAATCCCAACAGGGTTATTTGTGGACTTTAACAAATTGATTCTAAAATTTATTTGGAAAACTGATGGGCCGAAAATAGCCAATTTCTTTCTGAGAGGGAAAAATCTGGTGAGGGGACATGCCCTATCAAATATCCAAAATAAATTCTATAAATACATAATATTTTTAAAACATGGCTTTTAAAAGGAATAGACAAATCAAACAATAGACTAGGATAAAGAGCCTGGAAACAAAACTGCATAAATAGAAACTTAACAAATTAAAATAGGCATTGCAGGGCTTCCCTGGTGGCGCAGTGGTTGAGAGTCCGTCTGCCGGTGCAGGGGACACGGGTTCGTGCCCCGGTCTGGGAAGATCCCACATGCCGCGGAGCAGCTAGGCCCGTGAGCCATGGCCGCTGAGCCTGCGCGTCCGGAGCCTGTGCTCCGCAACGGGAGAGGCCACAACAGTGAGAGGCCCGCGTACCGCAAAAAAATAAAAATAAAAATAATAAATAAATAAAATAGGCGTTGCAGACCAGTGGAAAAAGGAAAGTTTATTGAGTGAAAGATGTGGGGCTATTTGATTATGTATAGGGGGAAAATGGATTCCTAACTCATTCATATATAAAAATATATTCCAGGCGAACTCAAGACCTAAGTATAACCAGCAATCTTTTTAATCTTTAAAAAAAAAATTGAGAAGGCTATCTATATAAACTTACGGTAGCAAAGTTTTATTTTAATAAGACACAAAAACACAGAGCATAAAGAAAAGTTACCTTATACTACATTAAAATCAATAATTTTATAAATCAAAGCTTGTGTAAAAAAGTATAAAGACAGACCACAAATTGGTAGAAGATGCCTGCAATTCAATATGATCAGTAAGAATTACTAACTAGAACATATAAGAAATCCCTTAGCGACAAAAAGATAAATTAACCAATAAAATGTTAATTTACAGAGGAAATAACAAAATACCCCCCAAAATATGAAAAGATACTCTATTTCACCAATATTCAGGGAAATGAAAATTAAACATACGAGATACCCTTTCATACCTACCAGTTAAGCAAAATTTTAAAAATATGACAATACTAAGTATTGTGAGGATGTGGATAAATGGGAACTCATATGCTGTGGTGAGGTTGAAAATTGTTTCAAACACTTCGGTGAACAATGTGACAGTATCTATTATAGACGAAGATGAACATACTTGATGACCCAGCAATTCCACTTGTGATTATAAATCAGAACACCAAAAACAAACCATCAAAGGGAAAGAAAAATAAGGCATATTGGATTGGTCTAAAGAAGAAACAAGTACAGAAAAAGTCAACTCTGAGGAGAAGCAACTACTGATGTTAAAGCTAATTCTCCCATAGAAACTCCAAAGAAATGCCGAGCTAAGAGTGAACACATACAAAGGTCTAGAGGGAACATGAGGAAATCATCAGATAAATTAATTAGAGGACTAAATTGGAAACAGCTGCTCACACTGAATTTCTCTCCCTCCTCCATTTTGAACATCTGGTGGCAATGGCTTTTGCCCCTGGGAAAAAGCCTTGAGAACTAATAAAAAAACAAAGGGAATAATTTTTCTTGGAAGGGCTCTTAGCATAAGTGTTGGCACTGGAGAAATAAACATACAGTCTGAGGTAAATCTGTAAGAATATACATACAAACATAGAGAACATTTCATTTTTGAAAAAGTCAGTTCCTGTCAAGGTCTCCAACAAAGTAGTCGGAAGTGTAGGTTTAACTTGGGAGACTTAACATGTTCTGTGTCCAGAGAAACAAGATATGACACTCAGATGTTAAAGCACAAAAACTTTATATATTCACCCTTCCCTTCATTTGTCATCACTCATTAAATGCTTTTGTAATGTTTGTAATGAATTTAGATTCACTGACAGGCAAACGAAGATAGGCAGTCAATCGAATAAAGTGTATAATAGCTTCCACTCTATTGTTCAGTCTAGCCTTAAGCTACTGACCAAGAACATCCAAGAATCATCAAATATTGGAATAAACACGCCTGGAACTTACAAATAGGATAATTAGAAAAAAAAATATTAATAAATAAATGACAGAATATGAATAGCTGAAGATTCAGTTAATGAGCTAAAAGACTGAACCAAGTAATTAGCCTAAGACTATAGGGCAATAAGATGAAGAGTTGAAAAATATAAGAGAAGAGTTAAGAGGTATGAAGAATAGATACAGAACTTCCAATATCTGTCTGTTGATATGTTCAGAAGGAACAACTGTAGGCAAAGGAGAGTGGTAGGCAGAATAATGGCCCCCCAGAGATGTTTATGGCTTAATCTCCAATCTGTGAATATGGTATGTTACATAATATAGTAGACTGAATAATGGCTCCCCGGATATTTCCATGTTCTAATCCTCAGAACCTGTGAATGTTAATTTATCTGCCAAAAAGGGACTTTGCAGATATGATTAAGTTAAGGATCTTGAGATGGGGAGTTTATCCTGAATTATTCTGGTGGGCCTGCTGTGCTCTCAGTGATCCTTATAAGAGGGACACAGGAGGGTCAGAGACAAAGGAGAAAGTGATGTGACAACAGGAGCAGAGAGTGGAGTGATGTAGCCACAGGAGCCAAGAAAAGCCAGCAGCCTCCAGAAGCTGAAGAGGCAAGGACCAGTGTCCTCCTTGGAGCCTCCAGAAGGAAGCAGGCCTACTGACACCTTGATTTTAGTCCTTTAAGATTCATTTTGGACTTTTGACATCTGGAACTGTGAGAGGATACATTTTGTTGTTTTAAGTCACTAAGTTTGGGTAAGTTGGTAAGCAGTAATAGGAAACTAATACTCATGAGTTGCAGATAAATTCAAGCTTGCTAATCAGCTGTCCTTAAATATCTGAAAACCAAAGTAATTCACCTTATTAACAGACTAAAAGTGAAACATTATATGATCATTTAAAAAAAAGAAGAAAAAGCACTGTAAAATTCAATATCCATTCTTGATTAAAAAAAAAACACTCCCAGTGAACTAGGAATAAAAAGGAATTTCCTTAACCCAACAATGAGTACCTATTGGAAATCTACAAGGAACATTTAATACTAAAAGACTAAATGACTTCCCACTAAGATCAAAAACAAGATAAAGCTGTTCACTCTCAACACTTATACTCAACATTGAATTGAAAATTCTAGTCAGTGTAAGAAGGTGAGGAAAGGAAATAAAAGGAATCCCAAAGAGAAAGAAGTAAAACAGCCTGAATTCAATGATGACATGATCATCTACATTAAAAAAAACACAGACTATACAAAACTACCAGAACAAATACATGAATCTAGCAATGTTGCAGGATACAACACCAATACACAAAATCAATGGTGTTCCTATATACTAACAATGAACAATCAAAAAGTGAAATTATGGAAACAATACCATTTTAATGACATCAAAAGGACTTAGGGATAAACCTAGCAAAGGGATAAATCCACGTACATGGGAGACTATAAAACCTTGCAAAAGAGGGCCTAAATAAATGAAGAGATGTGTCATAGATTGAAAAACCCAATAACTCAAAAAGATGTTCGTTTTTTCCCCAAACTGATCTGTAGATGCAACACAATCCCAATAAAAATTGTCCCCAATTTTTTTTGTAGCTGATTCTAACATTCATATAGAGATACAAAGAACTAAAAATAGCCAAAAGCAGTTGAAAAAGTACAAAGGATTGAAACTATTTGATTCCAAGATTTATTCTAAGGCTACATAAATCAAGATAGATGCTGGTGTAAAGACAGACAAATAGATCAATGGACCAATGTAGATTTTTCACAAATATACCCACACTTACATGGTCAATTAATTTTTGACAAAGGTGCAAAAACAATTCAGTGGGTAGAGTATATGGTTTTTTTCAACTATATACTATAGACAACTATATTTTTTCATTGCAAAAGCAATGGTTGATCAATCTATCATCCACCATCTATATCTGAGCTTATATTTATGCTTTGCATCACGTAAAAATAACTCTAAGAGAATCACAGACCTAAATGTAAAACCTAAAATGGTAACATTTCTGGAAGAAAACATAGAAAAGATTATTTGTGATCTTGGGTGAGGAAAAGATTTCTTAGATACAAACTAAAACCATGATCCACAAAATAAAATATTGATAAATTGAATTTTATTAAAATTAAGAAGTTCTGCTCTTCAAAAGATACTTTTTAGAACAATGGAAAGACAAATGACTGACTGGAAGTAAATATTAGCAAATTACATATCTGATAAGAGACTTGTAATACATAAAGAACTCAGTACTCATTAATAATAATAGAATAGCTCAAATGAGCAGATGACTTAGTAGACATTCTATCAAAAATATATGGATGGCAAATAAGCACTTAAAATAGTGTGTATCAGTGGTCATAAAGGAAATACAAATTAATAAGATACACATAATAATAGTGGTTGAGAGTCCGCCTGCTGATGCAGGGGACATGGGTTCGTGCCCCGGTCCGGGAAGACCCCACATGCCGCGGAGCGGCTGGGCCCGTCAGCCATGGCCGCTGAGCCTGCGCGTCCGGAGCCTGTGCTCCGCAACGGGAGAGGCCACAACAGTGAGAGGCCCGCGTACCGCAAAAAACAAACAAAAAAAACCAAGACAGACAAAATTAGGTACATACAGTTGATTTAATTTATATAAACCTCTGGAAAATGCATACTAATGCGTAGGGCAGAAAGAAGATCAGTGGTTGACTGGGGGAGGGTGTAAGGTGGAGAGGTGAAGGAGGGAGGGATGACAAACGGCATTAATAAACTTTTGGAGATAATCTATATGTTTATTTTCTTGACTTCTGTGATAGTTTCATTGGTATACACATAGGTCAAAGCTTATGAAAATGCATTCATTGTATCATATGTAAATTCATACGCTTTAAATGCATTCATTTTATCATATGTAAATTATACTACATCAAAGCTGTTTAAATAAAAACTTGCAAAAAATGATAGTTGAATAAAATTCAATTCAATAAGTTATAATTGAATAAATTACAATTGAATTGAACTGAATAATTTGCAACTGAGTAAATTTATTTTATTGAATAAAATTTTAATCATTTAAAAATCAATAAATGGATAGTAAATCTAAATGTGAAAGAGAAAACAAAGAATCTAGAAGATAACATAAGAGATATATTCGTGACATTGAGATAGGCAGAGTTTTGTCAAAGTAGATACAAAGAAACTAATGTTAAAGGAAAAAGTTGGATAATTTGATCAAGTGAAAATTAAAACTTCTGTTAATTAGACAGCATTAAAAAAAAAGTAAAAAGGCACGGCACAGAGTAAGGATAGGTAGATAGGTGATAGATGATAGAGTATATTCTGAACAATTCCATTTAACTAAAATTAAAAAGGGCAAACCTAATCTATGGATATATAAGTGAAACCACAGTTGCCCAGATAGGGTGTGAGTTGTCAGAGGTTGTGGTACAGGCAGGTTTCTTGGGTACTGGTGATGTTTTATTGTTTAATCTGGGTGGAATTACAAGGTGTATTCACAATGTGCAAATTCACTCAATTTATGATATGTACACTTTTCTGTGTGTATGCTATCTTTCGAATTTATTTTTTAAAGAATAAAAACTGATTATAATAATTAGTAAATACTTCTGAGTTGTTTTACATAAAATAAATGCTGTTGAAGAATTCCATAAAAAAGAAAGAATGTACGTTTTCGTTCACTTATAAATGAATTCAAATTCTAAAAAAGAATAAATGAGGAAAACCTTTACTAATGAGATTGTGTATCTTTTCATTCATAGGTCTAATAATCATTTGTACACCCTCTTTTGTAAAGTGCCTTTTAAAATATCTTGCCCATTTAAAAATTATGCTATTTATCTTTTTCTTAGCACTGCGTAAGAGTTCTTTATATACTTAGAATACAAGTTCTTTATTTCTATCTATCAATCAATCAATCAATCAATCTATCTATCATCTATCTATCATCCATTTATTTACCCTCACTCTGTGCCTTGCCTTTTTACTTTTAAAAATATTGACTTTCAATTAACAGAAGTTCTAATTTTAAAACAATGGTGAGAGACAATATCAGGAGAGAGAATTTTTGAGGTTTTGAAACAACTGAAATTAAAAAAAAATATGAAGGTTGCAAAAGAAAATATATAAACGGGAGGAAGGAAGAAAGAAAAGGAAGGCGGGTGGGTGGAAGGAAGAGAGCCTTCCAGAACCAGAGCCAGAAGAAAGATGGTTGTCCATCCTGAAGATGATCAACAGGCCACAGGACCCCTAGTGAGGCACTAAGGAGAGGATTCATGTCTTAGGTGAGAAGAACAGAGAATCATGTTGGGGGCTGAGATTAAGCTGGTGGCTATCAAAGGCATTTGTACCAAACAGGAATTCCTGAGTTAAACATTGCTCACACTCTGAAAAGTTTTTTCTCACAACCAGGAAATCTAGAGTAAATGGATGCTGGTGTAGGGTCAACAATTCAAGAATGTCCAGATGATGTCTCTGGGATCTCTTGTCTTTTAGCATCTGCTTGTTGTCTCATGGTCTCGAGATGGATGCTGTGACTTAGGATTTCATGTCCAACATCCATGGTGGAAGAAGAGAAAAAAGACAAAGAATCTAAGCTCTGTCCCCTTTTAAGTGCTTTTCTAGAGCTCCTTCCATGATTTCGGTTTGTATCTCTTTGCCTAGGGCTCTGTCACATGGCTACACCTGGCTGCAAGGTAACCAAGGAGATGGGGATCCTGGGTAGGAGTGTGTCTGTTAATCAGCAGGCTGCCACTGCACTCAATTCTAGATCTAACTGGTAGGCTTGATTCCTTGTCCAGTCTTTTAGGACTGGAATGCATCCTTGCTTAAAATTTTCTATGGTCCTCATAGCCTTAAAATGAGCTTAATCTCCTAAATATGACATCTAAGATTTTCATGATCTGGATCCTGTCTACCTCTTTGTCCTCATTTACTAACCCCCTCTGACTGGCACATAAAACTCCTCTCCTGAATAATTTGCTATTTCCTTTGCATGCTAGGCTACTTTACCTCTTCTCAGATGCAGTTCCTTCTGCCTAAAATACCTCTTACTCCCCTGTCCGTCTAATGAGTGGTTATCCTTCCTGACACCTCTTTCAGGAAGCCCTCCCTGACTCCAGCACAGAATGCTGTCAGCACCCATCCTCCGGGTTCCTGCATCACCTGTACCCTTCCTTTCAGAGCAGCAACCAATCTTTATCACAATAGCCTGCTTATTTGTTCTATATCCCTTATTGAATTGGGAGTTTTAGTGGTAGAAACTATGTTGTTTGTCATTGCAATCCCAGTCCCCGAGATAGTAGTTGCTAAATTAATGTTTATTGAATGAATAAAGGATAACAAGAAAGGAAATAATATGCCAGCTCTATCATTCTACCAAGCATAAACCTCAAAACACTTGGAGAAGGCATTTCTCTCCCAGAAGATAAAGCAACATCTGGTAGGCATCTGCAAGTCCTCCTCTGTTGAGAAACTTCTGGGAAATCAGAAATGCATGTAATAAAAGGTTTGGGCTTTCTTCTTCCATAGGGCGTCCACTGAGCCCCATGGAGACCTATGGGGAGGGGCTTAGGGGAGCAGCCAGGCAGAACCTGATCACAGATCAGCTGTCAAATTGCAAAAGAAATCTTTCTCATGCTGGACAGATTGCTTGCTGAAGATCATTAACCATTTAGGACACATGATTTTTTTTTCTTTAAAATTGCTTTCAAGCCTAGCAATATGAAAATGAAACCCCACTATGACAAATTCGTCTTTCATTCATCATCAGAATCTCATCCTTCAAGTGTGATTAGGGAGAATTTGAGGTTGTCTCCCACTCCCTGAGTTAGACCAGGATCAATAAAATGGTGACGTTGGTTGAGAGGGGATGAGATTAGGTTTAGAAGAGGTGGCCTCCATCTACTTATATATATTGAGCTCCTACTATGTACAAGAAACTTAACACAAATTATTACATTTATTCTTAACATGATGAGGTAGGTATGTATTATTATAATGACAAAAGTGAATCTCGAAGAGCATAAGTAAATGGTACAAACTCACAGGCAGTGCCAGAACCAAGATCTGCCATTATTATTTAATTAATTTATTCATCCAATAAATAAATAATTATTGACGGCCTAATGAAAATTCCATCCCTGGATACAAGAGTCAGAAAAATGTACTTACAAGACATAGTATTTTGTTGTCACAACTGAGAGGGGTGGTACCAGCATCTAGTGAGTATTGGCCAGGGAAGCTGCTAAATATCCTACAATGCACAGGACAGTCCTCCCTCCCCAGCAAAGAATTATTCAGCCCCAAATGTCGATAGTGCTGAGGTTGAAAAACCCTGATACACACACAGACACACAGGCACACACACTTCATCACCATGGCCACCAACCCTCTCACTCACCATTTCTTTATAAATACTTCAAAACTGATGAATGTCAACTCTAAATTCAGAAAATCCATTTTTATTGAAACCATCCAGATTATGGCACTGTATAGACACATGTTATGATTGAATAAACAAATTAGGAGTAGGTAAAAAAACTGGAATTTATGGGCTTCCCTGGTGGTGCAGTGGTTGAGAGTCCGCCTGCCGATGCAGGGGACGCGGGTTCGTGCCCCGGTCCGGGAAGATCCCACATGCCACGGAGCGGCTGGGCCCGTGAGCCGTGGCCGCTGAGCCTGCGCGTCCGGGGCCGCAACGGGAGAGGCCACAACAGTGAGAGGCCCGCGTACCGCAAAAACAAAACAAAACAAAAACAAAAAAACCCCAAAAAACTGGCATTTATAAGATTAACTTAGTGTTATTAATTTAACCCATTAGAGGTACTCTAAGCACTTTTCCATGTCTTTAATAATTATATTAAAAAATTAAAGGCTGCAATTTTCACAAGAAATGAGTAACTAAATGGTAGGTTCCTTAGGATTCTCTGAGGTGTTTTGGTTTGAAATTTGTAATAAAATTTTTCCCTAC
>NW_006783590.1:1309177-1312765 GCF_000442215.2 Lipotes vexillifer
AATCCAAAAAGATACCAAGATATCCTTGTTTGTAGAAGTAGAAAGCAGAATTAATTCTTTTTACAACAACAACAACAAGAACAGTAACAATTCAGTTGGACTTCCGTGTCCTAAAAACTGTGCATATCTCTTCAGAGAAAGAAAATACAAAGATAGCTTAAATAATATTGGGAAAAAACTCATGAAATATTTGCACAATTAAAAACTGAGGATACAAAAATCTAAAGATAGACACTAATGAATTCATGTAAGTGGCCTCTTCAAAAATCATCCCCAAACCCTTAATTGCCTACTCCTATGCCTGATTCACTTTACAGGAGCTGGTGACAGCAAGGAATTTTTTAAAATATTTATAGAATAAAGAATGAATAGCAGGCAAAAGTCCTTGAATTTACATTTTTATGACTTGGGCAATAGCACAGAATAGTGGCAAAGGGTATGGGTCTTGGAGTTGTACAGCCTAGAAACAAACTTGGCTCTGCCATTTATTACTTGTGTGACTGTAGGCAATTCACTAGCCTGTAAGTAGGGTAAGAATAGAACCCAACTCATACTTTTAAATGTTTAATATAAGTAATGCACTTCAAACGACGCTTAGCTCATACTGGACGCTACATAAATATTAGGTGCTATCAGATCCGTGTTGTTGCTATTGTGACAGATATCATTATTATTTTTTGTAAACTGATAAGTGGTTGGAGAGTTGGGGTCATTACAGAAGAGAAGCAGGCAAAGCAAAGGATCAGAACTGTGTAGACCGGAGACCCAGCTGAATTTGCTACATCAGTTGGACCCATTCACTGTCACAAATTAGTGGTCACGTCAACTTTATTTTCTTCCTGAGCTCCCAAGCCCTAAGGAACATTCTCATTCTGTACCATCTTCATCTCTCACCTGCCTCCTAGCAAGACCCTGCTTTTACTCTTGCCACACACAGTCCCAATTTCTATGCAAAAGTTGAGGGATCCTTTTAAAGAAAGAAGTTAGACCATGCCACTCCTTGGCTCAAGACCCTACAATGACTCCTTATTTCTCCAGAGTGACAGACACGGTCCTTCTGATGACACTCTGGGCTTTCCATGGTCCAGTTCCTCTCACCTCTTTGTCCTCCTGCTATTCTCCCCTCCCTCGCTCCACTCCAGCCCCTCAGGCCTCCTTACTGCTTCTCAAACACACACAACATGCTCCTGCCCCAGGACCTTTGCATTAGCATTTCTCTCTGCCTAGGGTGCTCTTCCCACATTTACCCACTTAGCTAACTCTACCTACTTCACATCTTTGCTCAAATATCCTTTCTCAAAGCAGCCTACACCAGCCACCCTATTTAATAAAGCTGCCTGCCTCCCCAACTCCAACCCCTTGGCCCACCTGATCCTTCTTCCCCTGCGATACAGTTACCAACCATTACCCTCTCCTGGACCAACCCATAGCATCCAAAGAGGATCCCTACCACTAATCCCCACAGCAGCGAAGATGTACGGCATTCACTGCATTCCAATACATTACAAATTTACTTAATTGCTGTGCATACTATTTATTTCCTGTCTTACCCTGCTAGAATGTAAGGTCCAGGAGGGCAGAGATCTTTGTTTTGTTCAATGATATCTTATAAGTACCTAGCAGAGTGCCTGGCACACAAGAGGAATGCAAAACATGAACCACGAATGAATCCCTTTAATTCTTATCCAGGCCACATGGTAACCAGACTCTCCAGTCAATGAGAGCCTTGGGAACATTTATCCATTCATTCAATCATCCACTCTCCCTACTAAGATGTATTGAGTGCCTATTTTGCTTTCTGTCTTTGTCTTAGTATTAGCAAAACAACGAGGTCTTATCTCTTAACTCTTTCCACCCAATTCATCTTATACTCCATCCTCATTTAGTTTCTTAATTTTCCCCAAGCATACAATGTGCTTTCAAACTCTGAGGCCTTTGCCCCTGTGATTTCCTCTGCCCAATGAATAATAACAAATAACAGCTAACATTAATTGAGTGCCCTGTTCTAGTGCTTTAAGTGCATTTACTTATTTAGTCCTCATATCAACACAGTGATTTAGGCACCTTTAATATCCCTGTGTTGACAATGAAGAAAACCAAGGCCCAGAAGGGTGAATTAAATTATCTAATGTAATTGTGAATTAAATTGTCTAATGTAGCTGGTAAGTGAGTGATTCAAACACAGTCCATTTCATTCCAAAATATCTCCTCTTTTAACCACTATATAATAGAGGAGGGCCCTTTTCTGTTCTTTCTATGCCACAAATCTTGTCTCTGTCTAAATTAAGGGCCGTGAACTTAAAAGCATTCAGGAGCCGGGCAGGTAACAAAAATATGTGAAGGCATTAGATGTAATTAAAGGGAGTAGTAGGCCTGCAATAAATTAGGAACTTATCTAGTTTTCTTACAAACGCTGTCTGTGTCAACCAAAATGTGTTTCTGCTGGATTCAGTCCATAGTTTGAGAATCAGCAACACTGCTTTGGCTGCATCTCAGAGGTCAGTGTTCGTTACTCCGTCTTTGGTGCTCCCATAGCCTTTGTGTACTTAATACTTCATCTATAACAGCACCAAGTAGGTTGTTAACACACTATTGACTGAGTGCAGATTCGTGCAATATGGTGCTGTCCAAGGTGTCCAGGTGCCTTCCTTAACCTTCAGTCTGGTAAGGAGACAGACCTACACTAATGGTACTCGATAAGGAGATAGACCTACACTAATGGTATCCAATATGGAGACAGACCTACCCTAATGGTACTCAATATTATAGCTGCAGAGATAGAAGCCTGTCCGGGATCAAGTAGGGGAGCAAAGGAGAAAGGGGTGAAAATGGTCAGTAAAGGCAGCAAGGAGGCAGAGACTGTTGAGTCTTTAAAGATGAACAGATGACCAACTACACGTCGGGTGAAGCCATGGAGGGAACAGAGAGCAAGGGCATTCTAGGCAGCATGACTTAAGTCTTGGAGGCTTGAACAGCCTGGAATTATCAGAGAAATTCAGACATACCCATCTGGCCAAAACTAAGGAGGTACAAAGGGGAGGGGACAGCAGAACAAAAAGCGAGGCAAGAGTTTTTGTTTGGATACAAAATTTACCCTGTGGGCTAAAGAAAGTACTGAAGAGTTTAAAGATGACAAATACCATGACCAGGAAGGTTAGGTACAAGATAATTTGAATAGCTGGGTGGGAGATAACATGCTTCTGGATTTTTTGGATGGGAAAGGAGGCAATGAAAAATATTTGAGAACAATAAAAATTTTGAGAGATGGAGAATATATGGAATCTCAAGGACTTGTTAACTAACTGGGTGCAGGAGAGTGAGAAATAGTCTAAGATGATGGCCAGGTTCTTGGCTTTGGGAGGAGAAGCACATAGTAGTGTCATACAAGGACATAGGGCTTCCCTGGTGGCGCCGTGGTTGGGAGTCCGCCTGCCGATGCAGGGGACGCGGGTTCGTGCCCCGGTCCGGGAAGATCCCACGTGCCGCGGAGCGGCTGGGCCCGCGAGCCAGGGCCGCTGAGCCTGCGCGTCCGGAGCCTGTGCTCCGCAGCGGGAGAGGCCACAGCAGTGAGAGGCCTGCGTACCGCAA
>NW_006783590.1:1312824-1314789 GCF_000442215.2 Lipotes vexillifer
AAAAAAAAAAAAAAAAAAAAAGAGTCCCATGCAAGGACATAGAGAGTACGGATTAGAAGAGCAGGGTTTGGGGGAGAGATACTAAGTTCAGTACAATTTCAGGTGCTTGAGGCATATCTGGGTGGAGGTTCTTACTAAAGTTTTAAGACATGGGTCTGAAATACAAAGAACAGCTCTGGGCAGTAGTTGAACCTGTGAGAGTAGATGATTTCAAGTGTATGCAGACTGAATAGAGGGGAAAAGGTAAGATCCAGGACAGGACTCTGGGGAAATAAGAAGATATAAGGGGTAAGAAGAGAAATATAAGGCTGCAAAAGCCGCTGAAGGAGGTATGATCAGAGATCAAAAGAGAATCGCAACAGAAGGAAAGCAAGTCAATGTCACTGAGGATGCCCAAGTATCCACTGCATTTATCAAGAGAGTGGACGACGGTGACTTTGCTGGGGGGCAGTGCCAGTCAATAGATAAGGAGGATCTTGGTGGCAGCGACTGAATGGTGATAAGTAAAGAAGTGGAGACAGCAAGTGTAAAATTATTTTTTAAAAAAAACAATATCTGCTATTTTTATTTTTAAAAAATTTTTATTGGAGTAGAGTTGATTTGCAATGTTGTGTTAGTTTCAGGTGTACAGCAAAGTGAATTAGTTGTACATATACATATATCCACTCTTTTTTTTAGAATTCTTTTGAGGAGCTTGGCTCTGAAGATGAAAGAGGGAAGCAACTGGAGGGAAATAAATGGTTGAGGGAGGGTTTTCTTACTACAGAAGACATTTGAGTACTTTCCTCATCTGAAAGGAAGAGCGACAGAGAGTCTGAAAATACAGTGTCTGGGTTGAGGTGGGAGAGCATGAGATCAACAGCACTGGTGGAGGATGTCCACACGCAGAAAAGAGACCACAGCCTATGAGCCTGGGAGAAAGGAGGTGTAAACGCAAATAAATGGATATTTTAAGCATCCCACAGGAAGTGTGGGGAGGTCTCATCTGACACCATGGATTTGCTCAAAGAAGTAGGAAGGAAGGACCTCCATTCTGAGTACCATTTTCATAATCACATGGCCCACCCTCCATAGAGTTGCTTCTGGGCTTCTGTCTCCACGTGTCCTTGTACTTTCCCAGGCAGTTGGAGGGCTTTTGTTGCCATAACAACAGGATGTGGCATTTTAGATTAGTTCTTAAAGTATGTGTGTGTGTGCTCGTACCCACAAATGGACTTGAGTGTTCTAGTAAATGTGGTGTAAATATAGGCTGGAGTGTCTAAGAGCGCTAGACTAGGTGTTTCTGTGATTATGCATGTGGATAATAAGTTGGCAAGCGTTTGTGAGTCGTTTTTGTGTGTCGGTATGTGGAGATGGAGAGGCAGCAAGAGAGTGTGAGTATCTCTTTAAGGCGTAAGTGTGTTTGAGTATGTTAATGATGATGTGTACACAAGGCAAAGTTTACGGTGTCTAGGCGTGTGTGTGCAGCATGTAGGTCTCTGTGGGGAAAAGCTCATAGGTGTATGAGTTTTCAGTGGATACGATCAAGTGAGTAGGTACATGTCTGTGTATGTATATCTGTGTGATAGTAAATGTGTGTGAATGTGCATATGGGGGTGTGAGAGTGTATATATGAATCTGAGTGTGCGTACACAGGTAGCTACCAGAGCCTACTGTATGGCGTTAAAGTCCTTATGAAGACTTGTTAAAATTTTCTGTATGCTCTATTGCATTCTCCACACAGATTTCAAATTTTATTTTGACCATCTTCTATGTCAGTAGACCCTGTGAGCTGGTCTTATGTTTCGCCTGGTGTTAGGGGGAGTCACATGCACGGGACTTTGTGGAAACCTTGTAGGTGTGTAAATAAGAGAGTGATAAAGAGCAAGTGTATCAGAGGGTATGTGAGAACAGTGGTGTTGTGTATATGTTTGAGTCTGCATATAAGTTGTATGTGAGAGCTGACTTTGAGAGAAAAGGGAAAGA
>NW_006783590.1:1314888-1318743 GCF_000442215.2 Lipotes vexillifer
AGAGCTGACTTTGAGAGAAAGGGGAAAGAGCTCAGCTCTCTTTCGATAAGAGTATTTATAGCAAATTCTACATGTCAAGCTTTGTTCCAGATGCTGGGAAACAATAATAGACAGAAAATCCAGTTCCATCTCTCCTAAAGCTTACATCTAGTGAGGTGTGACAGACCATAAATGAATAAGCTGATACATAACATGTAGGGGGTGCGAAGTATTCAGAAGAAAAATAGAGCAGATAAAGGGGCTGGAGAGTGATGAAAGGCACTCTTTTATATAAGATGGTCCAGGAAGGCCTCTCTGGGGAGGTCACCTCTGAGCAGAGGCTGGTTTGGGATGATGGAACAAATGGTGAGATAGCTGGGGAAAGTGTTCCTGAGAAAGGAAAAGCAGGAGTACCCAAGGGGGGAAGGCATGTGAGGTGTTGAGAAGAGCAAGGAGGCCAATGTGGCTGGAGCAGGGTGGTGCAGGGAGAGAGTGGAATGGAAGGACGAGAGATGGGTCAGGAGCCACAACGTCAGAGGTTGGCATGTTATTCTGAGTGCACTGTAGCAAGTCAGAGGAGAGTTTTATCAGAGAAATGCCATGAATTGACAAAAGTTTTATAAGGATTGCTCTGTATGCTGTGTAGCATTTAGATTCAAACAAGAATAGAAGCAGGGAGACTGAGTAGGAGGCAGCTATGGCCGAAGTCCAGAGGCAATGAAGAAGGTGAGAAGAGGGTAGACCAAGGACACATCTAGAGAGTAAATCAGAAAGGCCCAGATGATGCACTGGAATGCAGTGTGAGAAGAAGCAAGGACTCAATGGGACTCCAAGATTTCTGGCTTACGCTACTGGAAGGATGAAGTTCCATTTCAAAGACGGGAAAGAATACAGGAAGTGCAGGGTTAGGGATGGAATCAAGAGTAAAAGCTACTGGACATGCTAAGTCTGAGAGGCCTGTTGGATTTCTGAGTGGAGATGTCAAGTAAGCATTGCTCGTAGGAATTAGCAGTTTGACAAAGAGCTCTGAGATGGAACTAGAAATTTCACAGTTAACAGCCTATAGCTGGTATTTAAAGCTTTGAGACACAGTACAACCATGAAGAGAGCACCTAGAACTGAGTCCTGGCATGGGGAAGTTGCCCCAACATGTTGAGTTCAGGAAACGGCAAGAGATCTCACAGAGAGACCCTGAAAAGATGCCTCTAAGAAGGTAGCAGGAGAGCCATTTGATTCTGTTGTCCTAAGACCCAAGTGAAGAGAATAGTTCAATGAGAAGTGAGTCATTATATGTGTCAAATGCTCCTGATAAACAAGTTAGATGAAGACTGAGTAGTGGCTCGAATTTGGCACCATGGAACTCATTAGTACTTTGACTTGAGCAACTTCCATGAAAAGGTGGAGATGGGAGACTGACTGGAGCAGGTTTAAGGGATGCAGCAAGCTGGGTGGGGACAGACATTCCAGCCTATTATAAGGCACCAACAACAGCTCTTGTGGCCATATGGCCCATTGGTTGGGTACGGTGTGGATTAATAACTTGTTCCTGGTTCAGAATAAGAGAAAGCAGTGGCAGGCGTTCCCTTTGAAGAAGCTAGACACATGGTGACATTCTCCAAGGGCTGATAGTCATACAAAAAGGGACTTTACAGCTCCATGTTCAGAGTTGGCCAGTGTATGGGGAGGAAAGAGAGGCACCCTACAGAGGATCTGAGTTGCCAGGATCAGCAAGTCCACCCTCTCTATCAGGGGAGTAACCAAGGCCCAGAACAATCTCCATGATTAGACCAGGTCGCATAGCAAGCTGAATGAGGAGCAGAACCTTGAGGGTCTATGACTCTCAGTGGTTTACTTTTTCTAATCTTAGGTGGTAAGATTTCTTGGGCCAGAAGTCTGCAAACCAGAATGTGCAAAAGATTTTACCCAGGGATATTGAAAATTATGTTTCTGGAACTTAATGATTTCAGACAAGCATTTGAATTCTACTAAAACATAAAATCCTCCTGAATCCTTAAGTATTTACGTTATCATAAGTTAGTATAAATAAAGGATTTGAGATCAGTCTTTGACCAGTGGTAGACAAAGGAAGTATGAAGGCCCTGATCATCATGAAAGGTAACAGAGCTGGGAAGCCTGATGGAAAACACAGATGTGCCCAAAGTTTAAATCTGCTTGGGTCACAAAGCACCGAGCTGATCTCCCTGTCCTGAAGGAGGAGATATGGGGACATATGTATATGTATAGCTGATTCACTTTATTATAAAGCAGAAACTAACACACCATTGAAAAGCAATTATACTCCAATAAAGATATTTAAAAAAAAAAAACTGCTTGAGTGAGAACACCAATCAAACACAAGACAGGGCGGGAAGATCTGGTCTCCAAACCAGTCTGTGTCACTTGAGTATTACATGATCTTAAGCACGTCATTTGTCCTCTTCACGTCTTTAAGACATGAACAATAATCCTCTATCAAAGGCCTGTTCTGAGAACTGAATATTGTTTAATCCTCATTCAACAAATATTTTTTAGAATTCTTTAGAACCGCTTGAGCATTGGGCATAAACAGACTGTCCTCAGCTCAGTGCTGCTCCATTCTCTTTCCAGCTGCTCCCTGGGTGGAATGCAGAGCAGGGGTGAGCTACCTGACCACACGGTCAAGGATAACACCCCAAGGAAGCCAGAGGAACAGGCCAAATGCCCCAGGGGTGTCTTTACCTAATGTGTGCTCTGGAAACTGCCCTATGGAAACCGAGTTTGAAGAAAGTAAATCCTATTTTCCCTCCACCTCCCTGTAATGTCACAGGAGGGTTATCTCCATTCATTATTAAACTTCTGTTTAGGTTTAAGTTTCAAAGAGATCATCCGTGAAGTCGCTGCCATTTACACACGTGTGTTTTGGGAAGAACTTCTTACATTCCCTGTGGCTCAGCTGCTTCAATTGTAAAATGGGACAAATATAGTATCTTTCTCATAAGGAGGAATAAATGAGTTAAAATGTGTAGAGGGCTTAGAAAAGTGCCTGGCACATAGTAAGTGCCATTATTATTATTATTCTGTATAAGGATAGCTTTAAGTTTAGATAGCTTCCACATAAGCCTATTAGACAAACTCTTCAAATACTAGGCTGCACTTCCAAATTTGCAAGAAAGCTATGGGTCTCTGCTAAGCATTAGGATATAGGTTTGGCTGCATGTAACGGAGACCCCGAATAAGGGTAGCTTAAGCAAGATGAAGGTTTCTTCTTTCTCACAAAAAGGTTGAGCTGGAATATATTCTCCACAAAGCCAGCATGAGGCCCGTCTCCTTCTCTCCTGCTACTCTGGCTTCCCTGGAGTTTAGCCCATGTCTGCATGGCCCACGGTGGCTCACCACCCTCCCATTTCAGCCTGGGGGCAGCGGGAAAGAGGAAGGTGAGACCATGAACTGGAGGCGTGGTCATCAATTCGGCTTGCCCTCCATTGGCCAGGACTAGTCCCGAGGCCACATCTGGGGTGCTAATTCTCTATGGCCATGTGCCTGACCTCAAATTCTGTTATTCTGGAAGAAGGGCAGGATGCATACTGGGGGACAAGCCTCTGTCACACTCTTGGAGTTCACAATAGAACATCTGTTTCCAAATTTCAGGCATTAGGGCATAACCAGAGGTTAAGGTAGCAGTTCAGAGCACAAATTCTGGCTGCCTCAATTAATGCAAAAAATAGCACTATCCAACTCATAAGAATTAATTATACAGAAAAATCTATATCTATATCTAGCTTAGACTATGGTCACTTTATAGTAAGCACTATAAAAATGTTTGCTATTATTGTATTGATGAGAACTCTTTGTTTTTACAGACGTCTTTTTTTTTTTTTTTTTTTTTTTTTTTTGGGG
>NW_006783590.1:1318766-1334595 GCF_000442215.2 Lipotes vexillifer
GGCCTCTCCCGTTGCGGAGCACAGGCTCCGGACGCGCAGGCTCAGCGGCCATGGCTCACAGGCCCAGCAGCTCCACGGCATGTGGGATCCTCCCAGACCGGGGCACGAACCAGTGTCCCCTGCATCGGCAGGCGAAGTCTCAACCACTGTGCCACCAGGGAAGCCCCTAGAAGTTGGTTTTGAACCAGGTCTGTCTGGTTCATATCTCCTGCTTGTGTGTGTTTACACTCTATCTCTCACTCTTAAGACTTCATACTTGTGATGTACAAACGCTGTCATTGTGTGCATACGATGATGCCACACATATACCAAGGACCACTTGACAATCTGGCACCTAAACAAGGGTGCCGTTTGCATGCAAACTCCACATTTGTTAGGGTCACTGGGTATCAAAGTCAGGTCTCCTTTAGGGCACTGAGAATGAGCAATTCCATTAACAAATGAAATGGAGATGTATCAGGACCCATGACATCCATCCATAGCCATTACCTGTACCCTAGCTGTCGCATTCCATTTGGCTGTGTACACAGAGGGGATCTCAGATCAGCAGATCAACAGTGGCTTGTCTGAGCTGAGCACTGAGCAGAAAAGTCAATTACAGAGAAACAGCCAACACTTGGGAATATCTCCTTCTTGTGGCTTATTAGACCTTCACATAGCTAGAGGGAATTGTAGTAAATTTGAAGAGGTGCTACACTAAAAAGGAATAGGCTTTTTAAATTCATTCCATTTTAGCCCTGAGGGGTAGACACAGGGCCATGCGACAGAAGTTACTGGGGATCAGACTTGGCTTGACACACAAAATAGCTTTTTATTCATTAGAAATGTGCACAGACGGAAAGAGTGACTTTCTAAGGTAAAGAGATCCTTATAACTGGAGATGTATAAATACAGCTTTCATGAATGTTTTTAGGAGATATTGACGATAACATTCAAGCAATAAATAAGTGGTTGTAATATTAGGAATTCCTTCTCTTACAAATGGGTCGAGGTTCTGATAGCAATATTGCCAAGGAAGTTGGGAATACCCAAATCCTAACCTCATCCCAGTGACATCTTCCCCGCGAGGTTCTTGAGGAAACTGTACTTACAAGGAGCAATGGAAAATGAGAGACAAAAAGAATACTTTATGATTGATTGGGCCAGTGTGTTTTACCCCAAAGGGAAAAACTTATATCGCTAGGTTACAGCAAAAGCCCCACCTATACGCCCATTAGGATTTCCATCTTCCTTCAAGCCCCAGTGGATCTTAAAATCACAAGTTTTCTGAATTGTGGCGCTGGTAATGAAAACAAAATGATGACATGCTTGTTAGACATGCATGCAAGGAAGAAAGGAGAGGAAATCATGATAACCAGATGTTATGTGGGCTCTAGCTTGGCTTCCAACCCAGCTGCATGGAAGTAACGTGGAGGGAATACCCACGTGCCTTTATGCAATGTTTTGATGCATGGTGGCACTGTGCGCTACCAAATGTGGTATAATGTGCGATCTGGACTGTGACACAGAGATTGATAATTCTCTTGCCCTCGTAGAGGATTGGCAAGGACTGGGGAGAGGAAACTTCTCCTCCCACCTGAACATTATCCCCCTGGCACTTAATAGATGAATCAGACTGTGGAAGGGCCAACGAGCAAAAGCTGCAGTGAGGTGAACTTTTTTTTTTTTTTTTTTTTTGCGGTACGCGGGCCTCTCGCTGTTGTGGCCTCTCCCGTTGCGGAGAACAGGCTCCGGACGCACAGGCTCAGCGGCCATGGCTCACGGGCCCAGCCGCTCCGCGGCGTGTGGGATCTTCCCAGACCGGGACACGAACCCGTGTCCCCTGCATCGGCAGGCGGACTCCCAACCACTGTGCCACCAGGGAAGCCCTGTGAGGTGAATTTTTGAATCAGTTTTAGGAAGGAGTTTCTAATGGAGCTGTTTCCAAAATGGAACAGGCTGCCTATTATAGTACAAGTTCCCTTAGAGCAAGGACACTTTCTTTCTTTTTTCTATATCCTCCAGGATATCTAGCAAAGGGCTTGTTGTGGAGCAAGTGTTGAGGAACTGTTTGCTGAATATAGGCTGAGCACATCCCCACAAAGGCCAAAAGAACATTCAGAAGGCTCCAGAAGAGCTTCTCACATGAAATTGGTCATTACGATACCTGGGCTCTGAAACATCCATATCTAAAAGTCAGTGCTTCCATGTCTTGGCTATTATAAATAGTGCTGCAATGAACATTGGGGTGCTTGTATCTTTTTGAATTAGAGTTTTTGTCTGGATACATGCCCAGGAGTGGGATTGCTGGATCATATGGTAGTTCTATATTTAGTTTTTTAAGGAGCCTCCATGTTGTTCTCCATAATGGTTGCACCAATTTACATTCCCACCAACAGTGTAGGAGGGTTCCCTCTTCTCTGACCCTCTCCAGCATTTACTGTGGATAAAGAAGATGTGGCACATATATACAATGGAATATTACTCAGCAATAAAAAAGAATGAAATAATGCCATTTGCAGCAACATGGATGGACCAAGAGATTATCATACTAAGTGAAGTAAGTCAGACAGAGAAAGACAAATGTCATATGATATCACTTATATGTAGAATCTAATAAAAAATGATACAAATGAACTTATTTACAAAACAGACTCACAGATCTCAAAATCAATCTTATGGTTACCAAAGGGGAAACATGGGGGAAAGTGATAAATTAGGAGACTGGGATTAACATATACACACTATTATATATAAAACAGATAACTAATAAAGACCTACTGTATGGCACAGGGGACTCTACTCAATGTTCTGTAATAACCTACATGGAAAAAGAATCTGAAAAAGAATGGCTATATATATGTATAACTGATTCACTTTACTGTACACCTGAAACTAACACAAGATTGTAAATCAACTATACTCCAATTAAAAAAAAAAAAAGTGAAATGACATAAAGCAAACTTTCAAAAATAAAATAAAATAAAATAGTCAGTGCCTTGAAGTTTGAGCCATATTTATATATTTCAAAGGGGTTCACGCATACTGTGAACCCTGGTAATAGTTAAACCATAAAACCAGTCTTCTAAAGGCATGGATGTGATTTTTACTGATAGGGGAAATTGAGATTATCTGGAATGATAGAAAGAGTTTGAATTAAGAGACAGAGACCTGGATTGCGGTAATGATTGGATGAGATAATACAAGGTGATAGATTGTAAAGGAAACTTGCACAGTCGTTGCCTTAGACTGGCTTGGGTCTGTAGACCAGCTCTAGCACCACAGTTAAGAGTCCAGATGAGAGGCCAAAGGTGAAGAGGGCTTAGGTTTGGTAGCATCCAAAACAAAAACAAGTGTACAAATGTTGTTATATTAAGTCTCTGACACAAACCTATGGTCACAATGGGGAAATTCCCAAGTGACAACTTCCTTCTCTTTCATGGCTGAGGGGCCATAGAGGTAGCTTTTAAAAGTCGTATCTAGACTGCTTTGGGCAGTACGGACATTTAAAAAATATTGTCTTTCAATCCACGAACACAGAATGCCTTCCCATTTATTTGTGTCTCTTTTAATTTCTTTCATCAATGTTTTGAAGTTTGCAGTGTACAAAGTCTTCACCTCCTTGGTTAGGTTTATTCCTAAGTAGTTTATTATTTTTGATACTATTATAAGTGGGATTGTTTTCTTAATTTCCTTTGCAGATGGCTCGTTGTTAGTGTATATAAATGCAATTGATTTTTGTATGTTGATTTTTTTTATCCTGCAACTTTACTGAATGTATTTATTAGTTCTTTCAGGGTTTTTTTTTGTGTGTGTGGTATGTGAAGTCCTTAGGATTTTTTACATATAAGATCATGTCATCTGCAAACAGAGATACTTTTATTTCTACCTTTTTTTTTTTTTTTGTGGTACGTGGGCCTCTCACTGTTGTGGCCTCTTCTGTTACAGAACGCAGGCTCTGGACACACAGGCTCAGCGGCCATGGCTCACGGGCCCAGCCGCTCTGCGGCATTTGGGATCTTCCTGGACTGGGGCACGAACCTGCGTCCCCTGCATCGGCAGGCGGACTCTCAACCACTGCACCACCAGGGAAGCCCTATTTCTACCTTTTAAATTTGTATTCCTTTTATTTCTTTTTATTGCCTAATTTCTCTGGCTAGAAATCCAGTACTATGTTGAATAGAAGTCGCAAGAGACAAGTTGCATCCTTGTCTTGTTGCTGATCTTAGAGCAGAAGCTTTTAATTTTTCACTACTGAGCATGCTATTAGCTGTGACCTTGTTACATACAGACTTTAATATGTAGAGCTACATTTCTTCTATACCTAATTTGTTGAGTGTTTTTATCATGAAAAGGTGTTGGATTTTGTCAAATATGTTTTTCTGCATCTATTGAAATGGTCATGTGATTTTTATCCTTCATTCTGTTAATGTGATGTATCACATATAGTGATTTCTGTATGTCAAACCATCCTTTCATTCTGGGGATAAATTTCACTCCATCATGATGTATGATCTTTTAAATGTGCTCTTGAATTTGGTAAGCTAGTATTTTGTTGAGAATTTTTGCATCTATGTTCATCAAGGATATTGGCCTGTAATTTTCTATTCTTGTAGTATCTTTTTCTAGCTTTGGTATCAGTGTAGTGCTAGTCTCATAAAATTAGTCCCAGTGGTATTTTTTTTTACAGAACTAGAGAAAAATTCTAAAATTGATAGGAAACCACAAAAGATCTAGAACAGCCAAAATGATCTTCAGAAAGGAAAACCAAGATGGTGGCATCATACATCCTGATTTCAAAATATATTACCAAGCTACCATAATTAAAACATTATGGCTCTGGCAAAAGGACAGACATACAGACCAATGGAATAGAATACAGAGCCCAGAAATAAACCCATGAATATAAAGTCAACTGATCTTTGACAAAGTGCCAAGAATACACAATGGGGAAATGACAGTCTCTTCAACCAATGGTGATGTGAAAACTGGATATCCATACGAAGGAAAAGAAAGAAATTGGACCCCTGCTGTACACTATATACAAAAATCAACTCAAAGTGGATTGAAGACTTAAATGTTAAGACAAACTGTAGAACTCCTACAAAAAAACATAAGGGAAAACCTTCTTGACATTGGTCTTGGCAATAATTTCTTGGCTCTGACATCAAAAACACAGGAAACAAAAGGAAAAAATATACAAGTGGGATTACATCAAATTGAAAAGTTTCTACACAGAAAGGAAACAATCAACAGAATGGAAAGACAACATACAGAACAGGAGAAAATATTTGCAAACCATATCTCTGATAAGGAGTTAATAGCCAAAAATATATCAGGAACTCCTACAACTCAGTAGCAATAAAATAAAATAACCCAATTAAAAAATTGGCCAAAGACTTAAACAGACATTTCTCCAAAGAAGACATACAAATGACCAACAGGTATGTAAAAAGATGTTCAACATCACTAATCATCAGGGAAATGCAAATCAAAACTACAATGAGATATCATCTTCATATCTGTTAGGATGGCTATTATCAAAAAAAAAAAAAGGATAATATGTGTTGATAAAGATGTGGAGAAATTGGAACCCTTTTACATTGTTGATGAGAATGTAAAATAACACACTGTCTATAGATACCAGTATGGAAGCTTCTTAAAAAATTAAAAAATAGAACTACCATATGATCCAGCAATCCACTTCTCAGTATACATCAGAAGAATTGAAATCAGGACCTCAAAGAAATACCTGCACTCTAATGTTCACTGCAGCATTATTCAAAGCAGCCAAGACAACCTGTGCCCATTTACACATGAGTGGGTAAAGAAAATGTGCTATATACATACAATGGAATATTGGTCAGCCTTACAAAAGAAGGAAACCCTGCCATTTGTGACTACATAGATGAATCTCGAGGACATTATGCAAAATGAAATAATCCAGCCATAGGAGGACAAATGCTGCATGATTCCACTTATATGATGTATCCAAAATAGCCAAACTCATTGACACAGGGAATACAGTACTCACTGCGAGGGGGTAGGAGCTGGGAAAAATGGGGAGTTATCATTTAATGGGTATAAATTTTCAGTTATGCTAGATGAATAATATCTAGATATCTGCTGCAAAACATAGAACTTACAGCTAACAATACGGTATTCTGCACTTCAAAGTTTGTTAAGAGGGTAAATCTCACGCTAAGTATTCTTACTACAAAATGAAACAAAACAAAACAAAATAAAAACAAAGGGACACCAGGAAACTCTGGGTGGTGTTGGATGTGTCTGTTTCTTTGATTGTGATGATGGTATCATGGGTGTTTGCATATGTCTAACCCATCAAATTGTATACATTAAATACGTGCAGTTCCTTGTATATCAATTATACCTCAGTACGGCTGCTCTATATGTTTCCTTTTTAAAAAATCTTTTCTGTATTTTCCATTCTTTCTGCACTGAATATGACTCCAAAATGTATTGCATCAGTCTAACCTACTTCTTTGAACCTCAGACTCAGATATCCAACTGCATCCTTGATATTTGTACTTGGATGTTTAATGAGTAGCTTATTAAACTTAGCATGCCCCACACCTGCTCCTCCCACAATCATATTCATCTTAGAAAATAACAACTCCATCTTTCCATTTGTTCAAGTCAAATCCTTGAGGCCATTTTTCACTTATTTCTTTTTATCTGCAGCCCAGGTCTAATCCATAGCAAACCTGTTACCTCTACCTTCGGAGCAGAACCTGTATTTGACCATGTGGTCAATTATGTATATTCTCCAACTAGCCTGACTTCTTTCCTTGTGACGCTCCTACCTGTGGGAGGATTTTTCATCTTTGCTTAGCTGAACTCAGGAGCAGTTCTCTGACTTGCTTTGGCCAATGCCTCTTTTCACAACTGCCAGTGATCCAGATGGAAGCTACCTTGACAGCCTGGGTCTTGAAGTAAAAATGACATGAATCAGAGCCACAGACATTCCATGAAGCACATGTATTTCAACAAGAAATGAACTTCTGTTGTTCTATGTCACTGAGATATCAGATATCTTTTGTTATCATGGCGTTATATTTTGATGGTCACAAATCATTTCTGGTCACCGCTACTGTGACTATACTGGTCCAAGCCTCCTTCATCTTCAGAAGAGAGCTTGCAATAGCTTTCCTGTTTCTATTCCTTCTTCAGTTTATTCTCAACACAGCAGCTGAAGTGATCCTTTAAAGACACATTGAATCATGTCACCCCTCCACTCAAAACCTTCCAACTCCTTTTCTTCTTACTCAAAATAAAGGATGACAGCCTCGCGCACTTGTTTACAAAGGCTTACGTGACCTTGCAGGGCCATTTCTGCCACTCCATGCTCAACACCACTGTCTTTAAGACCTCATAACCTACTCCTCTCTCCCAACCACTGAACTTCAATCACCTAACCTCCCTGCTCCTCCCCAGACATGCTAAGTACGACCATACCTCTTAGCCTTTGCACTTGCTGTTCCCACTGCCTAGTTGCTCTTCTCTCAGACACCCCATGGCTCCTCTCTCACTTCCTTCTGGTCTGTGCAGTGTTTCTATGCCCCACAACTTACCTTTAAGCTCTCCTTCTTTTTCTACCTTTTTTTTTTTTTTTTTTTTTTTTTTTTTTTTTTTTTTTGCGGTACGTGGGCCTCTCACTGCTCTGGCCTCTCCCGTTGCGGAGCACAGGCTCCGGACGCGCAGGCTCAGCGGCCATGGCTCACGGGCCCAGCCGCTCCGCGGCATGTGGGATCTTCCCGGACCGGGGCACGAACCCACGTCCCCTGCATTGGCAGGCAGACTCTCAACCACTGTGCCACCAGGGAAGCCCTCTACCATTCTTTATTTTTCTTCATAAGGTATATTATCACCCGGCATGCTATACATTTACTTTATATTCGCTGTCCATCGCCTCCACATAAAATGTAAGCCTCGCAATTATACTCCAATAAAGATGTTTGGAAAAAAAGTAAGCCTCATGAAGGCAGGAACTTTGTTTTGTTACTAGATATATTCCCCAGTATTTTGACTTGTACCCAGCACATGGATCAATAAATATTTGCTGAGTCAATGAATAAGTGAACTTTTGTATAACCATAAAAAGTAAATTAAAAACAAACTGAAAAATGGGTAGAGAAGGAAGTGTTTCTTTAAAAAAGCAGCTTAGCCATGGAGGAGACATATTCACATACCAACATGTCTCAAATTTGGGGACTATATCACTGAATGCTGGATTCATTCAGAGTGGCGTCTCTGATATATTGAGCTTCTTACTTTGAATTCAGTTGGCACCCTATATAGTTGGCACAAATTTACTCATGTCTCACTTAAAAATAAAATTCCTTAAAAAAAACTCTCTGTTTTGCTGATAACAGCAATTAAAAATCAACTAAGAAAAAGTTGAAGTAAAATGTTACTATATTTTATATTTTGGTACAGCATTACAGCTTTCAAAGATCTTTTGCATTCTTTGTCTTGAGAAGCCTTGTTCATCCTCATTTTATAGCTGGGGAAACAAAGGCTCATAAAGGTGAAGTGACTTGACCCAAGTCATAGAGGAAGAGAAGTGGCAACACCAGAATTCTAACTGTGGCCTCCTGCCACCAGAGCCAATGATCTTTTTTTTTTTTTTACTCTCCCAGTTACCTCACTCTGTGTAAGGTCCTGTATGAAATATAATGCCACGAATGAAAATCCCTTGCAAATGGTAAAGCCTATGACAAATGCTTTTTATTGTTATTATTTTTATTACCACTACTATTACCATTTACATGGCTTATTTTGAAAACTGTGACCTCACTGAAAGGGTTTGGATGAAAGCATCTCCCAGGGTCTTTTTCAGCATCAGTAGTCAATAATTTATTTTCCTTTAAGATCCTCTGGCATTACTAAATGGGCCTGAGCAAATCCTTCCAGAAAGATCAAAGAAAAGGCTGTCAGGGAGGAGAAAGAAACATGAAAAAGTTCAGCACCTCAAAAAAAGTAATTATTTCAGAGCAGGAAAAGCCAGCCAACAAAAACACCACGCTTGAGAGCTGCAAATGAAAGTCTCTTTTCAACCATAGCTTTAATGGAAACCACTAATGAATCAGGGCACCCGGTAAGGAATAAATAACAGCTTCAAAAGCGGTTGGGGCTAGGGTGGATTACAGATGCTGATCTAAGACAGCCAAACAGGACACGGAAGGTTGGTTTTATTTTGCTGGAAGGCACTAGCGTCAAGCGTGTTCATGACTTTTTCATTTCTTTCAACAAATGCTTATTGAATGCCTACTGTGTGCCAGGCTTCGCTGTAGAGATAATTCACTTTCTAGTTGTGATAAGAAGTAAGGAAGCTAACAGGAAACAAGTTAAATAGTTTGTGATCTCTCATTGACTTAAATATTCAGCTTCTCCTTTAAATATTAAAGACTTGGAAGAAGCTGCCTAGGTAGCTAGGTGCTTGGGTAAACTGAAAAAGATGCATTTATTGGTGGGGATACACTCTGTAGTAGTTTGCTGGGGCTGCCTAATAAAGTACCACAAATGGAGCGCTTAAAGGACAATTTACGGTCTCAAGGTTCCAGAGGCTAGAAATCCAAGATCAAGGTGTCAACAGGGTTGGTTCCTCCTGAGGGCAATGGGCAAAGGATGTGCACCAGGTCTCTCTCCTTGGCCTATAGATGGCTGTCTTCTACTTGTGTTTCTTCACATCATCTTCCCTCTATGTATTTTTCTGTGTCCAAATTTCCTCTTTTTGTAAGGACACTAATCATATTGGATTAGGGCCCGCCCCGATGACCCCATTTTAATGCTGTTACTTCTTTGAAGACCCGCTTGCCAAATAAAGTCGCATCCTGAGGTACTGGAGGTCAGCTCTTCAACATATGAATTTGTGGGGGGACATAATTCAACCCATAACGCACCCCTTCTCAGGCAAAACCGGCCATGATAGGGAGTAGACAAGGAGGTAGTTTAGTTCAGTTGAACTAAAATTTAGTGAAAGCCTAGCAACCCATGAGGCACTAAGTATTGATATCTTCAGAGATGCCTGGGACATGGCCCCTGCTCTGCATAGTAATTATATTCATGTCTTACTGTTTAGTGAGCGTCGCACTAGAGGCCAGGAACTCTGCTAGACACTGGGCATACAAATATGAATAAGCGGTGACCCTAATTCTCTAAGGAAAATATAGAAACAATTATTACCTAATGAGAGAAGGCATCTGACCCAAAGTTGAAACACCACAGAAAACATCACTTTGGAGGTGACAAGCTGAACTAAATCTTGAAGGAGGAATGGGAGTTATCCAAATATGATGGAGGTATCCACTCCCTTCTGTATTAGTCAGGGCTCTCTAGAGACACAGAACCAATAGAATGTGCATGTATGTATGTGGATGGATAGATGGATGGATGGTCTGGTAGATAGATAGATAGGTAAATAGATTAGATAGATATAGATAGATAGATAGATAGATAGATAGATCAAAGCTATCTATCAAGAGATCAATTTATTTTAAGGAACTGGCTCACATGGTTGTGGAAGGTGACAAGTCCCAAATCTGTAGGGCAGGCTGGCAGGAAAAGTAGATGTTGCAGCTTGAGTTCAAATATAGAGTATAGGGACAATTCCCTCTTCCCTGGGGAAAGTCAGTCTTTTTTCTCTTAAACTGATTGGATGAGGTTCACTCACATTATGTAAGGTAAACTTATTTATGCAGAGTCTACTAATTTAAATGTTAATCTCATTTGAAAATACTTTCGCAGCAACATCTAGATTAGTGTTTGACCAAATACCTGGGCACTGCAGCCTAGCCATGTTGAAATATACAATTAACCATCACTACCTCTGTCCCCTGTGTACTAGGGGACACAGAGCATAGTAGCATGACCTGGTCTTACTCTCAGAGAAAACCATGGTACATCCTGCCTCATTCCACCTGGCATCTGGTGGTCCTTTAGACTAGCTCACAAATGACCTAGGTGTTGCCAGGAGGCATCCTCATATGGTAGATGATCATATGATGTGTGAAGACTTTTAGCACACTCAGGTAATCGATTACACTTACTCAGTGAGAGATGGTTGGCAGACAAGTTCTCAATACCCAAAGGGATGCTTCCCTTCTGAGATATCCAGATACACCATACCCAAAATCTGAGAGCAAAGGGCACTGTTGCTTAGGATGATAAGACTGCCCTAGGGGGCTATCCCTTGGGCTACAGTGCAGAGTTGTTTTCCCAATCTAGAACAGCTCCTACACACCTCCATGTTTCCCCTGGCAATAGACTTGTTTCCCTACTGGCCTAGTGATATCTCTATCCCTACCGATATTAGGACCATTCCCAGGAAACAAATCTCACATCCGATTCGTTCAATTTCTTCAGAGCCGCAATCAGTAACTGGCATTAAATTAGTGTGTTTTTCTATCTCCTTCACTAGAATATAAGGACCCTGTTATTGTTTTGTTCACTGCAATTTCCATTGTATCTAGAAGAGCTTCTGACACATGGTAAACACTCAGTAAATAATTGCGGAAAGAAAGGAGGAAGGGAGGGATGGATGGTCCTCAGACCCAGGCCCCTTCTCCCGACCCTTTCCTTCTGAGTATTTTCCTTGGGGTCACATCTCCCTAAGCCTCTTCCTTTCTGACTCTCTGGATCATTAACAAATGATCATGGACCTTAGTAACATTAATCACTAATACTTATCAGTTGCTTGCTATATACCCAGCACTATTCTAGGTGCTTCATGGTAAATCCTCATGACAATCCTATGAGGTCGATACTATTATCATCTGTACTTTGCAAAGAAATGGAGGCACAGAGAGATGACTAAACTTGCAAAGGCTGAAGAACTGATATATTGGGCAAAGCTTAGATTCAGGCTTAGACAGTCTAGATGCAATTCTGTCCTTTTAACCATCGCATTATTTAACACACACACACACACACACACTACAAGCCCACTTGTTTTCTCTTCCCTTGAAGGTAACTCTGTAGAAACTTCACCTTATGCCAAGTTACCCCAATTTGACAAAGGTTGACAGAAGGACTTACTACAGCTCTGTAAACCCTCAAAGTGATATCTCAGTGAGTCACTGGGTCACACCTCCATAACTCCCTCCATATTCATTGGGAAATCTGCACTGCCTAGTCTACAACTATTGGAATCAGCAGTCCACACATATAATTATGCTATAAATTGTACTGACACTTGGAGGGATCTTAAGATTCCCAGTTCTTTTATTCTTTTAGAGTTGAATCACATATTTTGGTTTTATCTCCTAATAGCATTTATTTTTAATAGTATTATCATCATTTTCCTATGGCCTATATTTGGCAAGCTATAAATGTACTTAGAAAAAAAAAGATTTTTAACATTTTTACGTATTACGCATAGTGCCTAATACAAGGCTGAGCACATAAGACAGATGCTAAATAAAATACGAAATAATTGTACTCTGACTCATTAGGGCATTTCTATCAATTCAGTTCATCAGGCTGTTAAAATCTAGGTGTATTCATGCTGAACTGCCAAATCATCTAACCCCATTCATGTCCTATATGGACACAGGAATTACCCAACATTTCCCATTTCTTTCACAAACTAAACTAAAAAGTCCTTAATGCAACATTCAAATACTCTCGCAATGTGGGCCATCTTACTTTTCCAGCCATGTATTTTACCAGGTTCACATATTTCCTAACACAGCGTGTATCTTCACAGCTTCGTACTTCTGCTTATTATTGTCTCTTCTTAGAATGGCCATCTCCCGTTTTTCTCAGTCTAGATAATCCTATTTATCCTTCAAAGCCCAGTTAAAAATCATTTTCCCCATGTAGTATTTATTGATAACCCTAGAGTTGGTTATTCCACTCTGTGGTTCCATAATTCTTGGTACATAAGGTAATGACAGCACATAATGTAATGCTTTGTGATTTTTAAAAGGAAACATACTCATCCCTGTATCTTTACTACCTAAGGGAGTTCCTGGCATGAGCTATGCATTCATGAAATTTTTTGCGTGATTGCTTTGATCCCATATCCTTTTAAAAAAAACAAGTTGGAAAATATCCTAATATTCAGCAGTATTCATATAGAATATCCTAATATTCATTAATTAGAATCATTTGCATGCTTTGGGTGTATAGCCATCCAATACCTTGAACTACTGACTGACAACTAAGCACAAAACATTCCAGACATATTAAGATTATAAATTCAAAAAACCTGAGCAAGAAATGCTCATAACTTCCTGAATTCTACTGAGTTGGATTAGAAGACCCAAAATGTGTCTTATTGGCAAGTTAAAGAAAGCAATTTTAAAACTAGATTGTTAAAGTATCTTTCAAATAGTTGTTTTTCTTGATAATATAATTAGTTCACACTATTTGCACAAAACTTGGAAAATACAATAATATATGAAGAAGAAAATAAAGCAAAACCTGTAATCCCACACTTCCCCCAAATAACCACTAGGATGCTATTTTATTCTAGTTTTTTTTTTTTTTTTTTTTTTTGCGGTACGCGGGCCTCTCACTGTTGTGGCCTCTCCCGTTGCGGAGCACAGGTCCCGGACGCGCAGGCTCAGCGGCCATGGCTCACGGGCCCAGCCGCTCCGCGGCATGTGGGATCTTCCCGGACCGGGGCACGAACCCGCGTCCCCTGTATCGGCAGGCGGACTCTCAACCACTGCGCCACCAGGGAAGCCCTTTATTCTAGTTTTTTATTAGCATATTATATAAAGAATTAGTGACAAAAATTCAATAAAAGTGTTTAACTATTCTATTCTTTTCACTTAATATATTCTGAGCCATTTTCCATACCATTAAATATTATTTGAAAACATGATTTTTATGACAGTACTACATGCTCACATTTGTTTAGCTGTTCTCCTCTTGTTACACATTTAGACTATTCCCTTGTTCTTTTGCTTCTATAAGCAACATTGTGATGCACATGCTGTAGCAGAAAGTTTTCTCCAATACTGGCTTGCATGAAGCAGCAGGATAATGTTTTAAGATTCTAACTTGCATGCCCAGAGACTGTGTGGGTATAAATTTATGGACTATGTTTCTCGTCCAGACTACTTTGGAAGAGCCAGGACTTAGGGACAAGGATGAGACCTAGGAACAAGAATGGTCACTGGCCATTCGTTGACCTGTTTGACAAAAATTCTCAGGTGATGGGATTGTATGAGGGGTCTTTGGTCCTTAGAGGAGGGGCTCTGGTCCCAGAAGGATATCACATGATGCCCTTAAAGAGAATATGCCATGTGGTCACACAGGAGCTTTACCTTCTTCAGGATGTGTGGGGCCTCACTGCAGGGCTCACTGACGGTTCTTAATCAGGAGAAAGGAGAATGCTGGGGCCAAACCAGAATGCTCTTGGACAAGAAATATGGAAATCAGCTCAGAAGCAGCAAAAGTAGCTCAAGACTCCATATCCAAAGAGACTGCCAGCTCAAACCCAAGCAGAAATGAAGTTCATTTCCCAAAGGGAAGATCCTAGGGCAATCTGGTCAATTCAATGCAATGAACACATGCCTCTAGCTCTGAATTCACTCAGGTTCTCATCCTGGCTTTGCCTCTTGGAGCTTTTTGAGCCGGTAGGGAACCACTCTATGTCTTGGCCTCCTTGTTTTAAGACAATAAATAATATCTATCTTGAGTTATATCTGTAAGGATTAGAAGGGCTTTATAAAATATTAAGAACAGTGTGGTAGCATGTAGTGCACAGTCTCCAAATAGCAGGAAGAGGAAGAAAAAGGGAAAAGAGAAAGGAAAAGTGTATTATGTCAGCTTCGCTGGGAAACAAACTCTGAGACAGAGATGTGTGTGCAAGAGGTTTCCTGGGGAATGATCTCAGGATCACCACCTCTGAGAGAATGAGGGAGGCAGATGGGACAGAGGGATAAAATAAACTGCTGTGACATGGCAGCAAAGGCTCTGGCCAATCCCAAGGGTGCTCTGAATCTGGGATGACCCTTAAGAGTTGCCCTGAATCATGGCAAAGGAGCCAGGCCCAGCTCCCGAGCAACGACCTGTCTTTGGATACAGGCCGGCCCCAGGGAGATGTGACCTTGGGTGAGGCAGCTCTCCTCAGCCAACAATCCCCGTGTCTGGGGGAATGAGTGTGTCGGTCCTCAAGAAGGGATCTAGATGGCAAACTGTTGCATCCCCTACAAGGAGAAAACCTACTGTTCAACCAATGCTTCTACCATGTCCCAGACACATCTTCACAATAAAATGGAATATTTTCAGTGTTTGCTTTGTTCCAGGCACAGTTCCAAGTTACAAATATTGACTCATTTACACTTGAAAACAGCCCTAAAATAAGAAGTTTTAGTGACAAGCACTCTCAGAATGATTAAAAAATTGACCCACTGTTACCCAGCAGTACACATCAGAGGCAGGATTTGAACCCACTGGCCTAACTCCAGAGTCTGTACTCTTAACCTCAAGGATAATAGAAGGTACTCACTGCTCTGAAGGAACTCGCTCTTTCATCAGCTGTGAGGCAAATTCTTGTTAAAGGCAGTGATTAGTTATCTCTTGCAGCCCTAACAAATTAACATAGATTTAGCAGCTTATAACATCACCCTCATATCATCTCACTATCATTCTGTAGGTCCAAAGCCTGGTGTAACATGGCTACACTGGGTCTTCTGCTGAGTTGTCATGGGGCTGAAATCAAAGTGACAGGAAGGCAGGTTCCTTTCTGGAGGCTCTGGGCATCCACCTACTTCCAGGCTCATTCAGGTTGCTCACCAAATTCAGTTCCTTATGGTTGTAAGACTGAGGTCACTATTTCCTAGCTGGTGTCACCTGGGAAAGAGTGTTTGCTCTG